>NC_136611.1:27530667-27658167 GCF_933228915.1 Telmatherina bonti | reverse complement strand
GCCGGGAAAACAATTATTTGAGCTATACACTTGGGGATGACTTAACAAAATTTCTGCAACAGGAAGAAATGTTATCAGATGTTGTGGAAAATGTGGTTCCTATTTTTAAGTACTCGCAACAACACGCAGGCTCACGGGTTCAACCATTTTCCAAGTTTTGCAATTATGCCAGTACATTACCATTAAATTGAAGCCCTTTAAGTCTGACTTAAATTATGAGAGGGAGCTGTTTGTAGAGACAAAGAGGCCCTTGAGACTTTACATGAATGAAGTTAGTGGAAAATGGTTTGTCAAACTCAGCTTATCAGACTCCTGCGTAGTTTTAGGCCATCAGCCACGCTGGAGATGATCACTTTATCAAAGGTATTTTCCATTCTGACGATTATGTGTCATCACATGCCACCCACCAACAACAGGGTTTCTCTGAAGAGCAGGACTGCATCTGCTTGCCATTGGTTGGCTGCTATTATGAAACCCTTGTCAAGCAGCCTCCTCATCTGGTTAAATTTAGTCTTCATTTAGTTAAGACTCTTATCACAAGTTGGTGGAAGATTGTTTAGTAATATTGTGAAGAGCCTAAAATCTGTAATTTGCAGTGTTTTATTCAAAATCTCACATGTAGGTTTTAGAGGTATCTGCTGCTGTGTTGGTGACATTTCTGCACGACATCAATGTGACTTATGTCCAGTTTAACTGCACTTGTGTTTGGTCTGCATTTTAATTGACTTTACTAATTTCTCACTTCTCCACACCTACCCTTGATGTCTCAAAATATACAAAACTAATTTTCATGCTTATTCACATGCAACTACCCACACACACTCACTCACACACCCAATGTCAAGCTTTAGGGATCCCCAAAGGAGATGAAGCACATTCTGTGATTTCTGGGGCTGTTCTCCCGTGTCTATGTTCATTTATAGCTGCTCTTCATTGTGGAGGAGTTTCAGCATGTCCCAGCAGACATCAGGGTGGGCAGTGACGGAACATCCACTCAAAGCAGTTATTCTGTCAGATGAAGCTGTTTGCTGCACATTGCTGACTGTGAATCTGAAAGGATCAAGTGACTGTTTCAGATCATGGTGTGGCCCCTAGGTCCCTCTGCTGCAGCCGCCACTGTTCTCTAATCTCTTCCCTCCAGTGTCTCAACCCATTGTCCTCTCTCGTGGCTTTTCATAGTATCGCAGCTGTTCTGGACACTACGATGTCAAATTTAGACTGAGTTTCGCTGCAATTTCCAAGCAAGCTTTTGAAGCAAATTTCTGATAACAAAAACTGCTGTAATTAAATTATTTTGTAGTAACTACACATGCGTCAAGGGGGTTGTTTTGTAATGATGCTAGTGGAAAAATTTGTGATAAACAACTATTTATAAGAACAATTTTATTATAATATGCTTGCATATTATATCTGACATTGAAGTTTGCTATTCTAGCTGAAAGACCTATGTGTTAACCTAATTATATCCTCTCAAGTTTAATTCTAAGTGCTCATTTCTTATCAGGAATCTCTTTAACTTTGTGTCTTTGTTCTTTAAAGCTGAAACGTTTGGTGGCTAAGCTGCGCAGCAAGGGAATTGCATATAAGAAGAAACGTCAGGAAATTGCTGAGTTGAAAGCAGAGTATGGAGTCCTGCAGCGAACAGAAGAGATCCTCAAACAGAGACACGAGACTGTCCAACAGAGACTGGTAAGTCATCTAACGCTTGAAGTTTTATGCAAGATAAGATCCGAGCTGCCCTCTCTGCCCTCTTTGCCCTCTATCATTGTCACTCTTCTGTCCACCCTGAACTCAGACTGCCCTCCCAAACGTGCTGTTTTCACGTGATCTTCATTCACAGCCTGTTTTAACAGTGAAGTGATGCAGGTTTCCTGAAAATGGTTTCAAACCTTTGTGTGGCCCAGTCACCTGACTTGTTGATGGGTTGTCTGACGCAGACTGAGCTGCTATTTCTGATGGCAGCATCTGCTGCTCCTTCTCTCTCTGCATCCCACACCCAGATTTGTGCAAGCAATGACAATTTTTCCTCTGATCACATGTCTAGCTGACAGTCTCACCCCTCCTTTTATAAGTACCTATTCTTTCAACTGCATAGTTCTGCAGTTTTTTTTCTTTTGGACACATAATTAAATAACAGGTGGTGTACTAATGTAATCTAATGTGCTGTTCTTTCCATAGTTTTATTGGGGTTTTTTTTTCCTTTCTTTTGTAGGATTGTAAGCTTTGAATTTCAAGTGTTTTTAAGTGTTTAATCAGCAGCAGCACTGTTATAATAATCATAATAATAACACAAATTAAAGTTCTAACATAATGTTTTCCAAGTGAAAACATTGCTACTGTGTGCTACTGCGCTACTGGTATCTGGGTTTCCACGACTAGTCCGTCTGCACTTAGCTTTCTCATTTAGATGTGTCTAAAAAGGGGGGTTGGAGGTATCTTTTTATATATCATGTGTATGTCTGTGTGTTTCCTTAATGTCTGATTTTAAACTGTAAAGCGCTTTGAGTTACATATTTTATGTTGGAAAAGCGCTTCATAAATAAAGTTTGATTGATTGATTGAAGCGCAGCAGGATACCAACTAATATGACATTTTGTAATAATCTTTTTGAAAATGATATGTGGCTGTTTCTGTTGTGTTTTACAGCAAACAGTGGAAGCTGAAAAGGGCATCTCTGGATACAGTGACACTCAAGAGGAGCTGGAGAGGGTCTCTGCCATCAAGAGTGAGCTAGACGAGAAGAAAGGCCGCACCTTGGATGACATGTCTGAAATGGTGAATGAATCAGTACTCGTGAACTTGTAATAAGGATGCACAGACTTTGATGACATTTCAGATTAGATCCCTTCAAATTTAAGCAAACACAACTTCTTCGGTCATACTGCAGTGTATTTTTTTCATATTAGATATTTTTATTTGCACCTCAAGAGGAAGAAATGTTCTGTCCCAAAACATGTCCCACCACATCAAAGTATGCAGTTGGGTGCAGCCATCATGTTCAGGGCCCAAGACATTGAATAATCACCATCATCAAACCCAACACTTTCCTCACAGTCCCTGGCAAAACGCATGTAATCACCATAAAACTGAGGAAAACTTTGTCAATCAGGTCCCAGATTCCTCATATAGTACAAGACAGATAAGTTTTACCATGTGAAGGTTTATCTTGGATCGTTTGTTCGTTTGTTTGTTTATTCATTCAACTCAGATCTGGATTGTTTGCTGCGTTGTTAAAGTGTATTTCCTGAAGTTTGAATACTCTCAGCTCTTTTAAAAGGATTATCATGCTGGGAAATAACTTCATCATCACAAGCCTATAACAAAAGAATAACAAAAGTTTCTAAAAAGTATAAAACTACATCAATGCATTTAGGATAAAAGTGGTCTTCTTGTGGTCCTTTACTTGGCATTCATCACATGTCATCAACAATAGTAAAAATACTATTGTTTTCTTCAGACCTTTTTATGTTTCATTGGAACGACGACAGATCCAGCATTGTCTTTGCCCGATGCAGATTGGTAATTCATCTCTGAATATAATATCACTGCAGTTCATGTTTTCCTCTTTTTAGCCCACCATAGCCTTGTTTTCATTTGTCTAGTTTCAATATCTATTAATCTCTGATTTTTTTTAATGGAAATGTTTTTTTTGTCTACTGTTACGATCCATTCATTTTTTTATATTTGTTTGGTTGTGCACTTTTTATTTGGAGAAAAAGCTTTGAGTTTTCTGCCCTGACACCCTGGTGTCTTCCTTGGTCAACCTGTATGTTCTAAATTTTAAAGACAGCTAACTGGGAGCAAATTACTCATAACTTTTCCAGTTTCTTATTTTTAATGGGCAACATAATGATTGTACAAATACATTTTCAAATATCTTTTAAAAACCACAATGCTAATATTAAGTGAAATAGGTGTGTCATTTTTCCCCTTTGAAAAAAATAGCTGGACATCCACTAAGTGATTTAAAGACATAGTCTTTATTTAATATTTATTATCTATAGTCTAGTTGAAATCTAATGTGTGTTATTTTGACTTTGTCTCACAGGTGAAGAAGTTGAACTCAGTGATTGCAGAGAAGAAATCAGCTCTTGCACCAATTATAAAAGAGCTAAGGTCACTGAGACAACGACGTGAGGTGAGTGTTGTCCGGTCCACTTCATACTGTAAAAAGAGCTAACCAACAAAGCTCATTGAAAAGAAAAACAGTATTCAGCAAGATGAAACTCTTCCCATTTCATCTACAACTTGGCAATATATAAATTCAGACAAAATGCTAATCAGAAAAATTTACTCTAGACTGACACTCACAGAATTTATGCCAATTGATGGAAAGGTATATCATTCATTTATGAACCAAAGAAGGAGAAATTCATTAAAACTGAATTTGTCACAAATGTGAAAGGAAATTGTGAGATTTTATCTTTGTTGTTGCAAGCAAGTAGGGACTTAACTTGCATTGTGTGCTATCCTGGACAAGGTCCATTAGGAATAAATTACCAAGTCCATAAATAAAGTACACAATGGGAAAGCCCCCCACATCGCTGAGCTGAAGCAGAGGATTACTTTTTCCTACACATGTTCCCAGAATCATTCTTCCACCTTACTGGGTAATGTCTGCTGATGAGGAGCTGCAACAGGAGGACATAAATAGATCATTTTAAGAGCCTCTTGTAAGTTAAACGGACAAACTACCAGCTGAAATGAAACTGTGCTATTCTATGTATCTGGCTCAGATCTTGTGTACTGTGTGCTGCATAATAATGGAGTTTTGTACAATGTTTGGAATCATTATTATGACAGGAGCTAAATCAAGAGTATGATGAAAAGAAGACACGATATGAAAGCTGTGCTGCTGGTTTGGAGAGCAACAGATCTAAACTGGAGCAGGTATTGAGTTCTTACGCTCATTTATGTTCAGATATATCTTGTGTGTATATACTGTCTATTATTGCTTAACTGTTCGGTAAAATCATGTAATATATTTCCTTCAAAGGAGGTAAAGGCACTAAGGGAGGAGATAGCACAGAACGAAAACCAATACCATTATATCAACGCCATGTCAGAGGTAAGTACTGTCTTGAGATGGTTGCAAATTCCTTTTTTCTTGTGTATTAGGTTCCCAGTCATATTATGTTGAATTAGCCACAGTTGCAGTATTTCATAAGTGACCTGCTATTCTACAAACATCCACAGCAACAATAAACTCTGTCTTTGCATCTGCAGATTATTGAGATGCAAATTAGGCGGGCATCTGAAGAGATGAAGGCCTACGTGTCCTCTGATCCGCAAGAGCGTAAGAAGGCCATCAGGTGAATCTGCGGAGCCAGGCCAGCCAGCTGCTCACAACATGAATACCCATCTTACTGCAGGAAGCTCTTATTACAACACAGTCAATTAATCAGCTTCCACTCGAGTCCTATATACGTTAAAGAAAGCATTGTCAGGAAGTCATTTACACGCCTAAACTGATCTACCACACCTTTACTGTAAAACACGGGGTGGGAAATGGCTGTGACTCACCGTATATTTTTGCTTATTTTTTAGGGAAGTGTACATGAAGAACATTGCAGAGCAGGAGTTACTTGGCAAGGTGAGCAAACTGTGTCAGACTGCTGGCTCAGTACATCCAGCGCATCAATACTTGGAATTATTCCCTTTTCCTGTCCAGAACATGATCTGACGACTGATAAATTCTCCTGTGAATTTATCTGAAGCGAACAGAGCTTTCAATAAACCTCGTCTTTCATCACATTTAGTCAGCCTCATCTAGCAGAAACAATGCGTTTCAGCAAGTACTTGGAACAACAAAAAATGCAAACAGATGACTAAGGCACACATATGAACATTCACATTAAGGCACCAGATAAGTGAAGCTTCAGGACCAACAAGAGGGCATTTTATTGCAGATTTTCCCCACTAGAAGTCTCACGATTGATGTTTTCATTACACATGAGATATGCAGAAACTAACCTGGAAATACTTTAAAACCTCTGCAACAACATAATAAAACGGATTTTTAAAAACCCTTGTCTCTTTTGAAACCACCTTAGTGTGATAATACTTCAGTTTATCCCCAACAATGGTGTATTCCATGTTTGATCTGTCTTCTGTTTGTATACATAACAGCGAGGTAATGTGCTGATTTTTCTGAAACTGTTCTTTGTGAGTTCAGAAGTTACGTGAGGAGCAGAAGATGGTGCGAGAGAACCACAGCGAAAACATGGAGCAGATGAAGATGTGGCGCGACCTGGAGCAGCTATTGGAGTGCAAGAAGAAATGTTTTATAAAGGCACAGAACAAAGTTTCTATCGGTCAGGTCATTCAGGAAGGAGGAGAGGACAGACTGGTGCTGTGAGGACATGTCTGAACAGGATTACCTGCTGCTCCCCTGCTTTGCATTCACTAAAGCAAATTAAACAATGTGGTTTGTCTTTCTGCAACACGTTTAAAAAGTTTAAGCAGTTTATCAAACATTTTAATTCTTATTGGAAGCTAGTATCATAGAGTTTTTGTGATTTGTCATTTCTGTCATGTGACTGTTGAGTTTTACTGATAGTTTATCTCTGGTGAGAACCAGACCACTAACTGGAGCAATGACCACAACTCAAAGAACACACGTGTCAGGATGTGTTGCCGGACACGAGTTTACACTTTGGTTGTCCACAGGAGGATCTTTCTCACACATCGTAAAGAATATGCTTTCAATTAAAGTGTCCAAAGATAACAGCTTACAAAGTAGTGCACTTGAGATGTTGCCATGAGCAACTATTTTTGGATGCGCCAAGTATGACCTTGGACAGATACTGGAAGTCTGATATTAGATTTCACCAGTACTTCCACTGGTTTGGACATTTTTCTCTACTTAAATGAATTTAAGTAGAGAAATTATTATACATTTTATTATACATTCTTGTTTCAATATACTGATCTTTATGGCTTGTTATTGTGATAGTCTATAAATTTCTATTACTTGTACTTTGCATTCATGAACGTGTCATGTTTTATATCAGACAGTTGCCAGTTAACCGGGGCAGGAAAGAACGCAGCCTTAAGTATGACAGGTACCAGTTAGAAGCTGAAGTAGTTTAGTTGCCCGGCTTTAAAGCGTTAATTCGTTTTTTTTCTCTCAATCAGTTTTAAACAATATTCAAGGGTTGCAAAAGAAAAAAGAAAGAAAGGTAACATGAGTGCACTTCACTTCAAACAAACCTCTTTGAAGTGTCTCATGTTGTTCCCAACAAATGTCTTTATGGATGTTTCACGATCCCACCCAGCCTCCCATCGAAATGTAATCTGCTGTTGACAGCCAGTGTTTATGGCTCTTGTGCCAAATGGATCAAGTGTGCATTACGAATAGCAACTTGATGTCCAACTGGCTGCAGCTATGTTGTTATTGCTACAACACTTTGCACTTCTTGGTGCGCTATTAAGACATGTTAACAGATGATGCATGCCAGGACTGTAAAGCATCTTAAAACGACCCCTCTAATGAGGAGACAGGGGTATTGACCCAGTGCCTTCAAACCACTACAACAAATTGTTTTGCATATGGGTTTGATAAATCAGGAAACAAACAGGCTCCTGATCAGGTTTGCAGTGATGTTTGAAAGTTTTCAATGATTTAGTTTCCTTTATTTTTCTACTAAACTGTGATTGCTTCCACTCAGCGTCATTGTATAGCATCATCTCAAAGGCTCTTTACACACAAAGTCAGTTCAAGCCAAGCAATGTAATGCAGTTAAAGCAAAGCCACATTAGTTAAATGTATAATCACTTTGTTTATACAAGCCAGTTCATATAAAAAGCTAAGGAAAATCAACGGATTGAACTGGATCTCTTCTTCGATTCAATCCCCCATCCTGAACGTGCACAGAGGTGGGCGACAGACTGTCGGAGTCAGAAAACAAAACACAATTGTCCCTATGGATTTGTGAAGTCCTAACACTTTGCATGTAGTTTTGTATGACGAATGTCATCTTATTTTTTCTATCAGCTTCCTCTGTGCACTTCCTCAAAACGGTTATGAAATGCACATTTTGGACATATTTTTCTTGATCAAATGGGGTCCTTTGATCGTCATAGTTTTGAAGGAAACAGCTGACTCATTTTAGTCTTTAACTGTAGTATTACAATGTTGTTGTGCTTTTCTAATTTGTGTGAATATCTTGTGATGTTTTGAGCCATGAAGGCAAAACTGCAAGGAGTTTCACACACTACAAAGCACTGCTGGTTGAGGCTGTGATACAACATAATTAATGGGATTCCACTATTAGGGAACCTTCTGTAATTTATTTAAATACACATTTATAAACGCCATTTAATTGAACTAACATAAATAATCAGGAAATTAATTTTCTACAGAACAAATATTATTGACAGTGACCTGTTGGTAGAGCCACCAATTACTAAAGATAAATGTATCAAAAGGACACATTGAAAACCGTAGAGTGAGCCAGACCTGTGTGAAACCATCCAAATAAAAGTGTCCATGTAAGCAAGCATGTAATCCTCTAATTTCTTAGTCACTTCCTGTGTTCTTTCATTTCTCCCTGTATTGAACGTAGCTGCCAACATTCATCCAATGATGTAAATCCACATGCAGCAGGGAAGAGGGGCAGCAGTGAGGCGCTTTCATAAAACCAGGCTATCAGCACCGTGTGGAGCCACAGAGAGCTGCGCCACGGTTAGGCAGGGAACGGAAGGTAGCACAGGGAGGACCGGACCGTATGCGGTCCCCGACACAGACAGGACACTGCCGCAGACACTTTCCCACCATTTTCCTAGACAAGCGGACGCTCCTATCAATCTTCATCTAGACAGGAAAGAGGAGTTTGAGTCGCCTCTACAAAATTTCCGTCACTGCCGTGAAGAAATTTTTAATAGGGGCCAAGGGGACTCGTTAACGTCGCCGTCCGTGTCGATAGCCAGTCGAGTGTGAATGTACAGCTCTCAGTTGTCAAACTCATTGTCCCTTTCAAAGTAGTGGCAGTTTTACAGAGCCAGAGGGGTCTCCGTCAGCTTAATTTCGGGTGAAACTGGGGAAGAAGCCGCCTATCCGCCATGGAGAACGCTCACACGAAGAGTGTGGAAGAAGTTTACAGTTATTTCTGCGTCAATGAGAGCACAGGACTTTCACTGGACGAGGTGAAACGACAGAAGGAGAAATGGGGCCTAAACGGTAAGGCATTTAATTCAGACTTTGGAGCACCACAGTCGCTGTGAATCAGGACGTGAACGTGTCGCCGTAACGTGGGAAGTGTACGCCTGGTGCTCAGTTTGTGGGCTAAAAGTCATGAATGCCCGGCCGGCTCCTAAGTGAGCTGGCTGACGTCATTAGTGGTGACTTTGAGGGTTTCCCGTCTTTTACATGTTCACAATAATTACTTACAGGTCTCAGTTGTGTATTGCAACACTGTTTAATCACACTGACTGGTAACATGATTAAACTTACCGCTGGGTGACATTGTTGAAAAGTTGTAAAATATTGCGACAACTTTGTCATAGTCGATGTCAGTGCAAGTTAGATGTTAGATGTTCCTCACAACACTGCAACACAATCATCTTGTGTGTCTGGGGATCTGGCAGGCATATGACAATAAACAGAGGCCATCTGATCACTGAAATAACATCATCTGTCAGAGTTAATCTCTGCTGTCCTTTGCTTAAACAGCAAATGACAGCAAATATCACCTTAGAGGGCACAGGTGGGATAACACACTTTCCTTGAATTAGCTTTGACTTTTCTTGACTTGAATTTTTTTAAAATTTTCTACTGTGTTCGGAAATTTGAAGGATTAAAATTATGACAGTGGTACTGTTTGTTGCAAAATTCATTTTTAAAAAAAAAAGGTTTGCAGTTTGGTTTTATGGGGTTATACTTAAACAGAACCGTACAGTCAAACTATGGCTGAGATTCAGCACCATCGAGTTACCAATCCTGTCTCGCTGAACATGTTCTTTTGTTCTAGGAAACAGTTCCTTATCGAGAAATGGGAACTGATGAGCCCCATCTGAAAAAAACAACAGAAGAAATACAATTAAGTATTTATACATCACTTAACTTCTTTGTTCTCCTTTTTGTGTTTCGTGTGTTCTCCCTGCATTGATTCCCACATCTCTTCGCACACACAGAGTTACCAGCAGAGGAAGGTAATCACTGCTGCCACTTACGTTTTTACTGATAAATGTCTATGATGAATTGTTTTTCACCATATGCTCCGTCTGCAGGGAAATCTCTATGGGAACTTGTCCTTGAACAGTTTGAAGATTTACTAGTTCGGATCCTTCTGCTGGCTGCATGCATATCTTTTGTAAGTCAGTTTTGTTATTAAATATTGTGCATAATCTTGAGATTTTTATTCTTTTCCAGTAGTTCAAGGAGTTGATTCCTTCACTGAAAAGTTATAGGAGCTCACATCAGTCATTTGACAGTATTCGTTTCCCATCTCTCACTAAGAGTGTCTTTTGAAGTCAGGACTGCAGATAGGATTTCACTTATGTGATGAATGGCAGGTGACGCATTACACAGCGCATAGTGCTGCGCTGTGAACGTCTTCAGTTTGTATAGCTGGCCTGAGGTTATACTCACTTAGCAGGGAGCTAAACAGCTGAGGAAGCCAGCGACTCATCTGAGGAATGGTGACAACAGCAGTAGCAGCATTGAGTTGCCATCACCCTGCGTTATGTGTAGTAAGACATCTGAGTCGTCAAGCCTGACTGCTGTGTAATGACTTACCCTGGTCTCGCTCAGCCAGCTGACTTTTAGTACCTGACAGATATTTACTAGTGGGCTGCTGTTATGCAATAACATTTCCATTTAGTATAAACAACAGTTAATATAGTAATGCAAATAAAATTAAGTGGTTTCATGTGTATTTTAGGTTGCAAAGAATGAAAACACATTTTGAATTATATTGAAAGTTAAAGGAGAAAAGGGTTGTTTTGACTTTCTTTTTTAGTGATACATTCAAGACAGAAATTAACCTTTATGACTGCAGGGTAACTATTTTTCATATTGGTATTAACAACTGCACTGAGGCTCCCTCTTTGTTTGCATGTATGTGTGAGTTGGTATGTAGTTTGCAGTGCTCAGTCAGGTGATACAGAGGTGTCAGTGGCCGCTGTCTGACAAGGGAACAGAGCACCAGTCCAGACCTAATTTGGGCCCTCACCCTTCTGTGGGAGGTTCTTTCCATCAGACTAATGCACAGCATCGGTGTAAATTTACCACATACCCACCGTGCACCCATTAAAGCAGCTCATTAAACAGAAACATCCAGGACACAACTTTAAATGTTGGTTTTGTTTGAATAACAGTAGTTTCTGGTCATGATTCAGACCAGCAGCTGTTTTGAAAAAAAGTGTGTTGTGAGCCAAGAGGACAAAATGTTCTTATCTGCTGCATGTAGAGGATAAAACAATTAAGTTACTTAGTGGATTAGATGTTTGAGAGACAAGTAATTGACAGTTATTTGGGTAATTGATTACTACTGGAAGCCTTTAACAAAACTTTTTTTATTATTATTTTACCTTTTGTAACATGTAACATTAATTTCTAAATGATTAATAAGTAAAAAGATAATTAGCATTAAACTACAGTGACAGAATTATTTGTTTCAAAGCTAGTATTTCTATTAAGCGCAAATGACATAAATCGCGTGGGAACCATTAAGCAGTGTGCGTCTGTATTTTATAGCTATTAAGTTGTTCTTGTCATTTGAGTTCAACAATGCTTAATGTCTTTGGCATTCACAATAGTCAGCTACGTAGATCTTAGTAGGATTGATTGCTTTATTACATTATGGGAGATTATCTAATTGCTGGTGACGCACAAGATAATTTTGGGACAGCTTCTTTTTCTTCTTTTTTCCTTTCAACCGGAACAGCAAATGAACTCATTTGGACCCAAATACACTTTCAAGTGTGACTTGTTGAATGAACAACCAGATGAAGATAAAGACTGTTTTCCCTCCTGGAAGAGTTTCGTGTCTCTACTGTTTGCTTATCTTTTAGTTTTGATGCAAGTCCGACACGTTTAAATCCTTAAAGCCATCAACAATGATCTGTTTGCATTGTTAATTAGTTTTTCTGAAGCATCCTTCCACGGTTAGTCAGCACTGTGCAGTTACTTTTCCTAGAAATAACATATTCACATCAACAGTTTCCTGCAGTAAATTAGATATATATGCATTGTCGTTTTCCTTGGATAAATCTGTCTGCACATGTTGTTTGTGATGTAAGCTGAACCTGTGATATTTTCAGAAAGTTAGCTGAAGACATGTGTTCACTTTAAGTAGATGTACGTGTTCAGTGTGTGTTGTTTTTCATTTACAAGTACCTTAAGTGTTTTTTTTATGAAAAAACATACAGTATGATCCAAGCTAACAGTCTGGTTGATATAGCAAGATTCGGGTAACCTATGACTGGAATGAAGCATTGTTAGGAGATATAAACATCACCAGCTGAAAGAAAAATAATAAAGTTATTGATTAGGGTAGAACAGATTTTCTTATGTAAATTAGCAGTTCTTTTCTATTTGGATCTTTCTTTTTTCATAAGATGATCTGAGTTACATTAAATTTGTTTAGCAGATGCTTTCATTTGAAGCAGGAAACAGATTGTGGCCACTGTGGGCTACATATCTCACCCAAGGATACTGTAGCATGCTGACTGTGGGAAGTTGGGATCAAACCAGTGACATAATGATCAACAGACAGTCGATTCAGGAATGGTTCTTTCTCACCGTTTTCAGGTCTTGGCCTGGTTTGAGGAGGGCGAAGAAACTATCACTGCATTTGTGGAGCCTTTTGTGATTTTGCTCATTCTCATTGCCAACGCCATCGTCGGAGTGTGGCAGGTAGGGTGGTGCAGTGCATCATGGGAAATCCCTGCATGTATGTTATATATTCTGTGTCTGAACAATATAGATGGTCGTTAGCTGAACTGAATGAATATTTTTTACTTTCTTAAATATATTCTTATATATGCTTTATATATTTCTTATATGTAAGTGAATCACGTTTTATTAGCAGAACAGTGTTTTGTTGATGTTATAAGAAAAAGACACTTACAGGTAACTATGCAGTCTGTGTTTAAATGTGTCAAATGCCTCTAAAACCAATGTATTAAGTTGAAGTTACAATTAACCTGAAGTTAATGAGCTATGGGGGGAAATCAATAACCTCAATTCAGTGCCATACAGTACATTTTGTTCACTGCAGTGTCGTTTTACCAGGAGCATCCAGTATGTTAGTCCACATGGTCAGTGTGAAATACAGTCATCTGTTTTTAAAAAAAAATACACAAATCAGCTATAAGTTGCTGAAATGCTCACTTTAAAGCTAAATATGGAGTAAGACTTTCAGAAATGCACATCAGTTACTATATGCTTGATTTAATGCTTCAGGTTGTATCAGTGTGGCATTGAGCTGTGAGTTGATGGTTTTATCATCAGACTGTAGATAAACACTGTGTGCTGAAAGTTATTTTTGTCTCAAAGTGGGCTTCCTATTGAATTATGAAAAAAAAAATGTGTAGGCAGTTCATCCTGAGTGAAGCATGCTTTGCTGATGAAAGATGCTGGTGAAGGGTAAAACTGGAAAATGGCAGAAGGCAGAAAATGTTATAAATTAGATTTTGAAAGATTTAAACCTACATGTGACCCATCAAAACCATGAAAGAGCCTCTCGAATCTTGCCCCAAACAGAAACTGTCTTCATATTTAGTCCAACAGAGTTGAGAACATCTGGCTGTGGATGTGATATCAGTTCATTTCAGAGCATTTAGGAATGTTGGCTCTACCTGTCATGTTCTCCCCTCCAGGAACGCAATGCAGAGGATGCCATCGAGGCTCTGAAGGAGTATGAGCCAGAGATGGGGAAAGTGTACCGACAGGACAGGAAAACTGTGCAGCGGATCAAAGCCAGAGACATTGTGCCTGGTGACATTGTGGAGGTGGCTGGTAGGTTTCTCTGCGTCACACACTCCTTACTTAAACACACACTAGTTGGTTACTTGCCGTTCTCATCTATTTATGTTTTTCCTTCAGTTTCATAATGAATGTGTTTTGGAAATTTGTAGATGTTGATTTGATTCAGGGAATTTTTCTCAAGCGAAGGCAACATCTGGACATCACATGAACGAAATTGGAGCACACCCTGAAATGAACAGAAAATCAGAGATTTAATGGCATCACTACTGCAATGAAAAATGCTTTTGTTTCATTGTGAAACAGCATCTTTATGTGTAAGCAGCTTTATTTAGAGATCCAAAAACACACTTTCTGCTTTCATATTATAGTACCTCATCTGTGTTCAGCTCTGCCTCAGGTACTCTGGACAGATCATCTGAGTCCAGCTATGGTCATGGTGTACATTTAGCACAACCCCCTCCCTATCCCCAAGAGCCACTGTAGGGGTGACTCACCCTGCAAGAGCAGTGTATTTTGGGATGGTCCTATTAACCCATTGTCTCTACGGGGTGGGTGGAACTGCTATTAAAGCTCACTTATGTGCGTGTATTTTTTCTACACACATTAAGTTTTAGCTCAGCTCGGGAACGAGCATCTCCTGCATCCTTCCAGCGCATCCTGACTGTGAAGCTTCCCACCGAACACTCTGTGAACTGAGCGCAGGAGCGACTGGCTCTTGTGAGGTCAGGTCAGCGTATTCCAGCAGCTGAAATCCTCAGGATGTGAAGCTTTGATTTTTAAAAGTGCTGCCCCCCCCACAGCCTTACTTGCTTACATAATTCTGCAGAGGGGTGATCGGAAACCGGCATGTTGTGGAATGCTAAAGTCCTTCAAACACTAGCACTATCTTGATACTCTGTTTGACCTTAAGCCACTGAAGTGATACATAGATTTTCTGTGCATAGTGGTAGGTTTTATTTTTAGCCGTCATAGGCCAGTTAGATTATGGAATTCATTATTTATAGAGGTACTGACAGTCATGAAGGTGACAGGTGTCTGCCCCCTCTATATGTGCCCCTCCCTTCCTATTGGGGGAACATTGCTACACTGAGATTATTGGGTAACCTTGACAAGGACAAATATATATATAAAAATAAATATATAAAAATAAAGCAGAAATGTGCAAGGACTTTAAGTTTACTAGTTTTGATATGTTCTGTCCAGCTCCTATAAGTATGACAGTGCTGATCATGATATTTTGTTTTTATGTTGCAAAAGGAGCTGAGCATGGACAGCTTTAATATTTGGCTCAGGTTTAAACAGAAAGTAGTGAGTCAGACGAGCTCTTCTCTCACAAAAAAAAAAAAAAAAACTCTTGTTGAAGGCAGCAGGAGGCCTTGCTGTCAGCAGCATGAGGCTTACCCGAAAGAGCACACCGGCAGGAACCAAATGAATGTTTTATCCTGCAGCCAGGACAACCTCATCAGCTCCGCTCACTTCCTAAATCCTCCAGATACCTTCTATAGTGATTCCACTCAGGCTTGCTTTTTTATGAGAAATAGTTTCCTCAAGCTTCAAAGTGACCCTTTGCCATGCAGAGGATGAGTGTGATGACGCAGATGCTGGCCCAGTGGCTTCTGAGCTGAGATAGAGGACACAGAGATGAGCCCTCTGTGGGTGCCTCAACAGTGAGAAGAATATACAGCAGCTAATCTGTGCCGCTCCCTGTTAGGGTGCTGCTGCATGTGTTAGCTGTGCTTTCTACTCCTGCCTGATCACTTCTCTGCCTCACGGTCACCAAATCTGCTTGAAATGTGTTCAATATCACGGAGACATTTTCTGTTTAATGGATTTTCCAGGCTTTGATGAACAAAGATTTGTGATGCATTTCAAGCTAAAACTTTTTTAGAGCTTAATTTTCTGCATGAACTGTCATTTACATATGTTTAATTATACATTTACTGTCAATGTGATTGGCAGTTGTTTTATGATGTACAAACAGGCAACAGTCGTTAAAGGACGTTAATTAAACCCTAAAAATGACAAAAGCTGACAGCACATGAAGACCACCAGCTCCTATGAGTGGTTTTAAGTTCTTGTCATAACAGAACGCTCTGTTTACTTCCAGTTTACAGTTTGGTGTCAAGAGCTTGCAGATTTGGATGTTGGTCTTTTGTCAGAACAGTGGAGCTTAATGGGTTTATTCTCTGCAGCTTGTGAGTTTGTGGAGTTTGGCAGCGAAAGGGGGGGCTCACGTGGGGGGGCAGTGTAAGAGGAGGATCTCTTGTCCTATCCTTTTGTAGTAGAGAGAGAGATGGCCTTATAGGGAAGCACTTTGTCGATAACCGTCCCACCCCACCATGCTCAGTGCACAGCTACCCTAGCCATCAGCACCCGCGCCCACCACTGAGATTCCAGACACCACGGGATAGTACGCGGCATTTAATGTGGTCTGGCAAGCGTCGGTTGTCACTGAGGGACTGTCTTTTGGTGAAGACTCCTGATATGTCTGCAAAACTGAGAGAAACGGTTTCATTTTGCCAGCCAGGACAGCAGGTTTTAGAAACACAAACTCACATGAACTGAAGTGCAGACAGGAGGTGCACAGGGGGTTTTGTTCAAACCAAACAGTGCAGGTTTACTGAAACAATTAGACTCAATGCTTTGCTGCACATCATTCCACATTTAGGATTCTGAATTAAATATAATAAGCTCAACATAACCTTTGCATTGATGCAAAGGTAAAGTACTCCATGTTACTCCATGTTATAACAGTAATCCACACTGAAGCTGGACTACAGATTTATGGAGAATGTCAACTCAACAAGCACACAGCTCAACAAGCCTTGTTAACTCTGTCGGATTGTGTTGACTGGTGGGAATCCATGCTATGCTGCCTGGTTGGTTGTAGATGATATATAGAAATGTCTGGGTGAAGTCCAGGAAAGCTTCAGTGAGGAGCCTCACGTGCAAAGATTAAACTTGAGACATGAAGGGAATGTGCAGTTCTGACCTTTTGTCAGCACATGTACCGACTTAATCTGATCATAAGTGGTCAGCGTTGGGATTTTAATGGCTGCAACTGATTCATAAATTTTATTTGGACATTAAGAGGACATTACTTTTTCCAATTTTCTCCATTTAAATTAATACATTTATCAAACTTTGACTGAAACACACAGCAAAACCTTGAATTTTTTATTTTTTTGTATTTTACACAGACTCTGCTGTAGATTTGCTGCTGTGTTTGGGATCATAGTGCTGTAGTATGACCTTTTCTCAACCAAGCTTTGGTTGTTGGACAGATCATCTAACATTTTACTGTAAAATATGCCAGAAGCTTGATGACACAAAGGTGTCTAGGTCCGTAGCAGCAAAACCAGCCTAATTCATCATCCTTCGACTGCCATGTTTAACAGCTAGTATGAGGTGCTTTTGCTGATATGCTGTGGTTGGTTTTCACCAGTTGTGGTGCTGTATATCCCATCTCCACTTCATCTTGTTGTGGTTTGTTCAGACGCAGCCTGCTGCAGCTGTCTCGAGTGAAAGGAATAGAAATGGCTATTACATAAGTAGGGTCGTAGGTGAGTGTCAACCTAATAAATCAGCTGACATGTTTACATTTATGACGGTGTTACATTCAGGAGTCATGAAACCTGGTCAGCTGTTGGTGAATCTTAATTGATTTTTCCTCCTGGCTAGCTATAAACTAAACATCACTCCTGTGCTAACACTGTCTCCAGTAGAAACAAAAGGCATGAATCCAGAATATATATATATATATATATATATATATATATATATATATATATATATATATATATATATATATATATATATATATATATATATAATATATAATATATATTATATATATTTATATATATTATATATATTTATATATAATATATATATTTATATATAATATATATAAATATATATAATTTATATATTATATATTTATATATAATATATATAAATATATATAATTTATATATTATATATATAATATATATAAATATATATATATATATATATATATATATATATATATATATATATATATATATATATATATAAATTGTTTTCCCTCTAACAATTATCAGCCAGCTAAGTTAAACAAAGCATGTGATCATGGAAAATCAATGAAGGTAAATACAAAATGAATGAACAGGAATGACGTCTCCATTTCTGTTATGTGTTGACTTACTTCTGAAAGTGCATATGTATATATAATATATAATATATATATATATATAATATATACATATATACATATACATATATATATATACATATATATACATATACATATATATACATATACATATATATACATACATATACATATATATACACATATATATATACATATATATATATATATATATATATACATATATATATATATGTGTATATATATGTATATATATATGTATGTGTATATATATATATGTATATATATATATGTATATATATATATATATATATGTATGTATATATATGTGTATATATATATATGTATGTATATATATGTGTATATATATATATGTATGTATATATATGTATATATATATATGTGTATGTATATATATGTATATATATATATGTGTATATATATATATGTATATATATATATATATGTATATATATATATGTATATATATGTATGTGTGTATATATATGTATGTGTATATATTATATATATATTATATATTATATATATACATATGCACTTTCAGTCAACACATAACAGAAATGGAGACGTCATTCCTGTTCATTCATTTTGTATTTACCTTCATTGATTTTCCATGATCACATGCTTTGTTTAACTTAGCTGGCTGATAATTGTTAGAGGGAAAACTACACTGGACGGAGAAGAGGAAGCAGTTAAATGTTTGTTTTATCTGCTTGCTGATATCATTATCCGTTTAAAACCAAGTATTTGTATAGTTGCACACGTGAAAATTCAGCTGGGAAGTAAATAAGTAGGAGATGTTTTGGAAAGCTGCTCGATGCTTCGCCTGTTGATCTTTGTGAATCACCCCTCTTAACATCAGAGGAGGTCGGTCTTTTGTTCAGCTGCCATCAGCAGATGTACCAGCATGTTTGGTTCCTGGACGACTGCACCACACGCCATCCCCAAACACACAGCAAGTTGAGGTGCCAGCCGAAGCTGGCAGCTCCAGTTCAGTTTCCACCTCACCTGCTGTTTTAAAGTCATTTTTGGCTGTCACATCAGATGCAGTATATCACCAGGTGTGAGTTTAGTACACTATAAAAAGCTTGGGGGACTGTATGACCTGTTTGCAAGCACGGATGTGAAGCTGTAGTTGTGCAAGGGAAGGTGGTTGGACTGCTACTTAATGGGGTTGTTGACAGGTCAAGTGATTTATACCTTTCACCCCAGTGTCTGAGTTTTGACAGTGTGCATCAGTTTCTTTGCAAACAAAAGCAAGAATTGCTGTTAGAAGTGTATTTTTTTAACCTTTTTCCTTGCCTCTGCTTCATATAAGAAGTAGTTGTTGTTGTTTTTTTATTGTTATTAAAGGTAATGACTCAGTACAAGATGTCTAAGTGTCACACAGACATCTGGGATGAAATTTTTATAGCTCCAATTTCCCTTTTTGTTTTTTAGAAAATGAAAATGTATGAAGAATTCATAATCCATGCCACAGTCATAGTCTGTACTTTATAAGGACTTCATGCCTGGATCGGTCTACGCGTGAGTTTTTCTGAGAAGTAAAGCTTCATTTGAATCAGTTTCCAGATTCAGATGCTTTAAAGACGCAGAAAGTTGTCACTCTCTGCCTTCACTGGTAGATGCTTGCTGACAGATGAGTGTCTGGCGCTGCTGTCAGGACATTTACCGAGTTGCTGATCATTTAGCTTCACACAGGGTTGTAATCGTAGTAGTAAGTCAACACAGCATCAAAGAGGCTGAGATCCACATTATTATAAAAAGGCTCTACGTAAAGTTGAAGACGCGTATGCAACAACTGTTTAATGGACTCGCATAGCGACTTGTTTTAAAGTACCACTGGAGTGATGTAGAGGAGCAGTACCTCGCTTCCTCCTGTGATGAGGAAGCAGCTGCCATCATGAAGCTACATGTAAACCTGATAAACCAACTGGAAAACTTATCAAAGCCCATTTCCATTTTTTATTTTATGCATAGTGTATCCCGTTGCTAATTTCCCCTCCATCCTCCACAGACGTGGCTGGTTTCAGCTCACGATACAGAAAATACAATAAATTAAATGTTTGGTCTATAGTTTTACTTGTGCAGATTTTTAATTCAGCTCTGTGTAGATCATTAGTTATATCTAAATACTGGATCTTTGCCAAGTTGGCAACATTTCCTGGATTATAACTACATAATATTCTTGTAAATCTTTTGTAACAGTCTGACACAATTTACATTTTTAACTAGGCAGGCCTATATGTAGACTACGCCTACGGAACTGTGCCATACCCTGAGCCATTTCCCCAGTTTCCACCCCCTTTATGTACCATTTGGAGGTTGAATTAGGTCACAGCAATTCCAATGCACCCAAAATGGCCTTTTCCTTTGAGACAGGCCTTTTATGGCTCACAAGTCCTTCATTTCCTCCTCTTTCTTTGGTTCTCCTTCTTTTTCTCAACAGTGATTGCAGCAATGTTTTACCGCTGGGATGCACAAAAACCATCTTGTAGCGAGCTGTATTTCATTAGTTCACACGAACGATGACTTGTTGTCAGCAGAAAATATAAATACAATCTATTTGATCTCCATTTGGCAAGTCCACACAAAGACTGTAATTTACAGTAGTAGAAATTTGTGTGTGATAACATGAGATAAACAAACAGCTGCTCCTGTGGCCTAAAAGGGGATTTGAACAACATATGTGATGTTTGTTTCTGTTCTGTTTCAGCAGGACTCTCTTTCACTGACTTTATTTAGTATCATTTCCAGATTATATTTCTGTCTTTGTGCTTGTTTATGCATTTTCTCATAACTGCGGATGTGTTTGTTTATAGTTGGAGACAAAGTGCCTGCTGACATCCGCATCTGTTCAATCAAGTCCACAACTCTGCGGGTAGACCAGTCCATCCTGACAGGTGTGACTTTTGAGCTGTTTTTACAACTTAATGTGTTTTTCTAGTCTGAGTGCTTATTTTTAAGTGCAAAGTGTATCTATGAAATATGTGCATTTTGCATGTTTTACGGTGTAGAGCTGGTGAAATTCTCCTTCACCCCGTGGGTCGATGTAAAATTATTTCAGATCTTTTTCCATCATTTTAAAACCTAATTTCATCTGAATTCATTCACCATTATTATACCTGCTAAGACACATTTTTGGTTTCAACTTTCTAAATAAATGTATGAAAGACTGACACAAGCTGATTGATGACTAATATGATTGTTGGAGGCAGAGCTCTGTTCTGACGCTGCTCCCAGTGAACACATCAGAGCGTGAATAGAAATATTTGTTTGACAGATGGATGTAACATGACTAGCTCACTTCTGATAGCCGGCCATGTTGCAGACAGACAAACTCATTAATTCTGATGGCCTGTGTTGTTTCTGTAGGTGAATCTGTTTCTGTCATCAAACACACCGACCCCGTGCCCGACCCCCGAGCTGTCAATCAAGACAAGAAGAACATGCTTTTCTCTGTGAGCTGCAATTTAACTATATTCCCCTGTGACTGCTAGTTTGATAGTATTCGACTTTTTGAGAAAAGCTTGCTTGTTTTCTGAATTTGAAGATGTGATGCTATTAGATGCATTTGAACATGTTATTTCAGGGTACCAACATTGCAGCGGGGAAGGCTGTGGGAGTCGTCGTTGCTACTGGTGTTAATACAGAAATCGGTAAGATCCGTGATGAGATGGCGGCCACAGAGCAGGAGAAGACGCCTCTGCAGCAGAAGTTGGATGAGTTTGGCCAGCAGCTGTCCAAAGTCATTTCCATCATCTGCATTGCCGTGTGGATCATCAACATCGGTCACTTCAATGACCCCGTCCATGGTGGCTCCTGGATCCGTGGGGCAGTTTACTACTTCAAGATTGCCGTCGCGTTGGCCGTAGCTGCCATCCCGGAAGGTCTTCCTGCTGTGATCACCACCTGCCTGGCCCTGGGAACCCGTCGAATGGCCAAGAAGAACGCCATTGTCCGCAGCCTGCCCTCTGTTGAGACCCTGGGCTGCACCTCTGTCATCTGCTCTGACAAGACTGGTACCCTGACCACCAACCAGATGTCCGTCTGCAGGGTAAGCTTCTCACACACATACTTGCACACACTCTCTTGCTGCATTGCTGAGTAGTTTGTCAGAGCCCCATCCTCTCTGTTCCTATCCCATGTTTGAATAAAGTCTCAGAAGTAACTGTGCGAGTCACTGAAAATGTGCTTGTCAGCAAAAATGTTAATACTCAGCAAGTATTCGGAGTCAAGTTTCCTTTTGATCAGGTATCCAAGTTATTTAACAACACTGTGAAATGCTGCTGTTCCTCTAATCTTCGTTGAGCTGTCGGATGACTTGCAGTGCTGCTGTTGCATAACTCGCCTTGCATCCCTGAGCTGTAAAGCAGCCATCCTGTTGTTCCTTTTTATCTGTAAGCAGCACCCCACAGAAACTTGGCCCCACATAAAAAGGAGTTGTCAGCAATTGTTGAATTTTCAGTCTGAGTTTAATTTTTTAATTTGTTTGTCTGCAGTTTGTACAAGCTGCTTTTAACTGCAGTTTAAGTGCAGTTATAATTATACACATAGAGGCAGATATTAAACATCAACATCAGGATATGCAAACAAAATCCCTCCAAGAATTGTGCTAATTAAATTTTTAAGAAAAAATACTTATTTTATACATTAATCTCAACATTGCAATGTGTTCAGTATAAACATCTGGATCACATGCAACAAAAATGGCTACAGGAATAAAACTAGTGTACAGCTCTACCTCAGTCATGCTAGCTGTCTTCTTGTTTAATAGTGTTTACACAGAGTTCTTATTCGATGTCTTGCCAAGCCCGAGGCAGTGAGTAATGAGGGCCCACTATCTTGAAATCTAAATAAGAGGTTCATGTTTTACCTGCAGCATGAGGAGGATGCGCGCGCGTGTGTGTGTGTGTGTGTGTGTGTGTGTGTGTGTGTGTGTGTGTGTGTGTGTGTGTGTGTGTGTGTGTGTGTGTGTGTGTGTGTGTGTGTGTGTGTGTGTGTGTGTGGCGCAATCAGAGCTTCCTAAGAAATGGGGCCTGGTACTGCAAATTTTTAAGCTTCCTGGCAGACTCATCTGTTTACTTTTGAGGTGAAGCTCACCATCCCTTTCTCCTATTAGGCAGAGCGCCACCCAGCCTGGCCCTATCAAAGACACACTTTGTAACACTGCAGGCTTTCACTACTCGGGTTCACCTCAGGTTTCAGCAGTGTGTGGTGCCACCCACTGTGTCGCTGATGAAGCTGGCAGTCCATTTAATCACTGACTTGATGAACTGATGTCTGCTTTTAAGTTTTTTTCCCCCTTCCAGAGCAGATCATTCTCATCTGTGTCTCATCTGCTTTTTTTTATTTCCAGATGTTCATTGTCAACAAAACTGAAGGTGACAGCTGTTCACTGTCAGAGTTTACCATCACAGGTTCCACCTACGCTCCAGAGGGAGAAGTGTGAGTACTTACTCAGCTCCTATATAATGCAGAAGAGGCTACAATACATGCGGGTTTGCAGAATAGGGGTGTGGTCCTGTTTTTATTTAGCATATCTGTGTAATTGTCCTTAGGTACCATGATGGAAAAGCAGTGAAATCCTCCCAGTATGATGCTTTGGTTGAACTGGCCACCATCTGTGCTCTGTGTAATGACTCCTCTCTGGACTTTAATGAGGTCTGCAATCTTCATGTTTCTTGCTGTTTGGTTTATAAGTAGAAGAAACATTTCAATCTTTCTGCAAACCAGGGGTGTCAAAGTCATTTTATTTCAGGGGTCCCATACGGCACAATTTGATCTCAATTAGGACTCACCTATAAAATTAATTTGTTCATTTATTCATTTTCCGTACCGCTGACGCCCATTAAGGAGTGCAGCGAGCTGGAGCCTATCAGTCTCTGGGCGAAAGGCAGGGAACACAAAGAAACAAATAAAAGCATAAAAACAAAATAATCCTCATTTTTCCTTTTATTTTAGTGCAAGGAAGTATAATTCATTGTTTGCATTCAATAAATTGTTTTTGTTTTCATAAATCCTTATGAACAGTCTGAAATTTTGTAAAAAAAATAATTGAACAATAGCAATATTGTGCTTCCGTCTATCATTTACACATGCATTGCATCGTAGAAATCACAACAGAGCTACAAAATCACCAAACATTTAATCACACATCACACATACCTGGAACTGAAAAACACAGCATTTCCCATTTATGATTCCAGCTAAAAGTTATCTTAAATGCACATTTTTATGTCTGTGTCGTATTTCTGACCACACGAAATGACTTTTTTCATCACACAAACTGACACTAACTATATTGAGTAAGAGAAGTATAAATATAACAAGTTATCCTGCTGCAAAAGAGCAAGACAAAAACTAGATTTATTTTTTACAATTTAAAAAGATCTTTTAATGTTTCTTCATTTTTTTTCTAATGTTTAATAAAGAAAGCAGAAATAACCTTGTATGGTTTTGATGTGTCAGGTGAAGGGTATGTACGAGAAGGTCGGCGAAGCCACAGAGACGGCGCTGACTTGTCTGGTGGAGAAAATGAATGTCTTTGACACCGAGGTCCACAACCTGTCTAAGATTGACAGAGCCAATGCCTGCAACTCGGTGAGTGACATCTTCCTCCTCCCTTGCATGCTCTGCACATTCCCACTGCTTCCTCTCAGCAAGTTTTTCCTCTTTGATGGTACTTTCACTGGAGCAGGTGATCAAACAGCTGATGAAGAAGGAGTGCACCTTGGAGTTCTCCAGAGACAGGAAGTCCATGTCTGTCTACTGCACACCTAACAAGTCCCGCTCTTCCATGGGCAAAATGTTTGTTAAGGTATGCTGAGAGACAAAAGACTGTAGCTTTGCAGGCAGGTGTCAGGCATGATGTAGATGTTTAATTTTCTATGTTCTACCTCACAGGGGGCCCCAGAGGGCGTCATTGACAGATGCACTCATGCCAGAGTGGGCAACAGCAAAGTTCCACTCAGCCCAGGCATCAAGGAAAAGATCCTGTCTGTTATCCGTGAGTATGGGACAGGTCGGGACACTCTGCGCTGCTTGGCACTGGCCACACGGGACAATCCACCCAGAATGGAAGACATGGTTCTCTCTGACACAGCCAAATTCTCTGAGTATGAGGTGAGTTTTTATTAAATTCATTCCTTTTTGTGTTTTATTTTTAAAACTGCCCGTTTGCTGATACAACTTGTCTCTCTCCAGTCCGACCTCACCTTCGTCGGCTGCGTCGGCATGCTGGACCCTCCCAGACAGGAGGTGGCCGCCTCCATCAAGCTGTGCCGCCAGGCCGGCATTCGCGTCATCATGATCACAGGGGACAACAAGGGCACAGCTGTAGCCATCTGCCGCCGCATCGGCATCCTGACAGAGGACGACAATGTCGAGCATATGGCCTTCACTGGCCGCGAGTTTGACGAACTGACACCCTATGCCCAGCGGGAAGCGGTGACTCACGCACGCTGTTTCGCCCGTGTTGAGCCTTCTCACAAGTCCAAGATCGTCGAGTTCCTGCAAGGATTTGATGAAATCACTGCTATGGTACGTGGCCTGAAGCTCCAACTCTGCAGGGTGTATCGACCTTTTTGGTCTAAATGTGCTCAGTTTGTGTTTAAAGTGGGACCTCGACGCGTGTCTCTGTAACTAAATGTTTGTCCACAGACGGGAGATGGAGTGAACGATGCACCTGCTCTGAAAAAAGCAGAGATTGGCATCGCTATGGGCTCTGGCACTGCTGTGGCCAAGTCTGCCTCGGAGATGGTCCTCGCCGACGACAACTTCTCTTCCATAGTGGCGGCTGTCGAAGAGGGAAGAGCCATATATAATAACATGAAGCAGTTCATCAGATACCTTATCTCCTCCAACGTGGGAGAGGTTGTTTGGTGAGTGTTTACCAGACCAGATGAGAGGCTTTATTTGCTCACATTTTTGGGGGGCTGAAAAGAGCATCCATGTTGCATTAATTAAAAAAATTGCAAACTTTGGTAAATCTAAAGTTTTAAATCTAAATACATCATTTGCTTGAGGCTGTCATTAGGTTTCTAACCGGAGTTGTTTCTCCTGACAGCATCTTCCTAACTGCGGCTCTGGGCTTCCCTGAGGCTCTGATCCCAGTTCAGCTGCTTTGGGTCAATCTGGTGACAGATGGACTCCCTGCCACCGCCCTCGGCTTCAACCCCCCAGATCTGGACATCATGGAAAAGCCACCTCGCAATGCTAAGGAGCCTCTGATCTCTGGCTGGCTCTTCTTCAGATACCTGGCCATTGGAGGTGAGCTAATTATTAGACAGAGATGAAAGGATGAGAGAAACCTTTCATCTACCCTCTACTTTGTTAAACCAGAACTTTGCATATAATAATGATGATGATGATGTTTTGGTTTCGGCTTGCAGGTTATGTGGGTGCTGCCACTGTGGGAGCTGCTGCCTGGTGGTTTACTGTCTCCGAGGACGGACCACAGCTCACTCTGTACCAGCTAGTAAGTCTGCCTATCTGAGAAAACTGCATTCAGCTGCTCCTAGCTCTTTTCTGTTCTCTGACTTCTTCTCCCTCCACACAGAGCCACTTCCTCCAGTGCGGACCAGATAACCCTGACTTTGAAGGTTTGGACTGCCACGTCTTTGAGTCACCCTACCCAATGACCATGGCTCTCTCTGTACTTGTCACAATTGAGATGTGCAATGCCCTGAACAGGTAAATACAGGCTCTTTTTTAAGCCTCGCCAACTTTACCTCTTAAAAATACAGCTGATCGAAGTGCTGAACACTGAAGGATACATAAAACATAAAAAGGACATCAAACAGATTCAATATAATACAAGAAAACCATGTATGATCTAAAATAACACAAGAGTTGGAAGAGTAAAGAGGTTCTTTAAAAGAAAATTCACTGTTAAAAGAACTGGGTATCTGAATCAGCTCATATTCTCTGCTCTGTCTAGTCTGTCTGAGAACCAGTCGCTGCTGCGGATGCCTCCCTGGGAGAACATCTGGCTTCTAGGAGCCATCTGTCTATCCATGTCTCTCCACTTCCTCATCCTCTACGTGGAGCCTCTACCTGTGAGTACTACCAAAAGTTAGGAATTACTTAGACTGACCGAACTTGAAATAAACTTGCATCTTGAATTTACAGGTGGTGGTGAATTTTGGATGTTCTGATCGACTTTCTCCCCTCTAGTGGTCTTATACCATTATTACAGATAGTTTAAATCAATGGAGGCTAAAAACAGAAAATTACACATCAGTTAAGTAGCTTTAAAAATACTGGTGTGCAGATTAATAATGAAGTCATTTCTCTGCCAGGTCATCTTCCAGATTACCCCTCTGGACACAACCCAGTGGATGATGGTGCTGAAGATCTCCCTGCCCGTCATCCTGCTGGACGAGGCGCTAAAGTTTTTGGCCAGGAACTACTTGGAACTTGGTAATCAGCTGGAGAAGCCGACCAGCAAAGGCGGCTCGCTGTCTGCATGCGCCGAGGGCATCTCCTGGCCGTTTGTGGCCATCACCCTGCCCCTGGTGCTGTGGATCTACAGCACCGACACTAACGTGTCTGCCATCTTGTGGCCTTGACTGACTCCAGTACACGACCCTCCCTGTGCACCAGTGTGAAGTGGACGTTAACACACACATCTAACACGGAATAATTTGCCATCAACACTGACAACCACTATCAGATCTGTTGTATTTACATTTTCACTGGTTTCATATTGTTGGGTTTAGGGTGGTGGGGGGTCATTTAGTCATATTTTAATGACTGATATTACATCTACTTTACATTCTTTTATGATCACACATCTCTCCAGTTTGACCCATTGTGAATGGTTAGAGATATGGAGATGTGTGTTTAGCTGTACAGAGAATTTACACTATTTTATGATATTAATATTTTATCATTTGGGGGAGGGCCGGGGTTTTGGGGTTAAGAGTGCTTAATGTGAACAGGATATAATTCTGATGACCGAACAGTACAATGCTAATCTGAGGGCATAGACTTGAATATATTTGTCCCGACATGAATCTCTAGTTATTTTTGAGCTCCATGCATCTTCCTCATTAATACTTATGTTTCTGCGTTAGGCAGAGCACAGCTACCTCAGTGCTGTTAGTATCACCCACCCGTCTGAACACTATTTGGTAGATCATGATTCAAAGAGTTGAGGTAAGCACCAATTTGTTTTGCAGCACAGAGAAACTCTCACACACACTTTGCTTTCATCTTTTTTTTTTTTTTAGCAGAAATTTTCTTTTCCTCTGTTATTTGAGGGAAGAGAGGACAAAGACTTCTTACCTGTTTGATTCAGAGCAATTTTTGATACAGCCTGTTAAATATATGTACTTGAAGAGAACATTTGTTTTAGGTTCAACTATTTTTCAGATTCAATGTCAGATTTCTCTTAATTTCACATCTTAAAAACAGCAATCTTTGTAATGTCTGTAAAATGTGCACATACTGTACTTGAATATGTTTAAAAGAAAAAAAGCACCAGGAAGCTGTTAGTTTCATCAGCTGAGCACAACATGAACAGTTAAACACGACTCTAGAGGCTGAAACAGCTGGTTATCAAATGAGTTTGTATATCTGTATATAACACACAAAGTAGAGCCAATGTAAACTTTATTTGTTGCTCTCATACATTTACACTAGTTTACTAAGGTGTGGTCTTAGCCTTTCTGGATACCTGCATCAACAATACCAGGCCAGTGAGTGCTGTGCATTTCTTTTTTTAGTTAAAAAGCTAACTGTTGTCTCTTCCTTTGCCGTCCACATGTTTACCTGCAGAGTGAGTACACTTTAAACTGCATGCCGACTACCAGCACGCTCTCATCTTCATGTGGTTGTTAAAGCTCAACCTTTGCACTCTGTCAACAACTCCTAATATTTATAGAAAAGGTTTAAGATAAAAACTTTACGGTACAGGAGTGAATGGTAAGGTTTGGTTTTGAAATGCCTTCAAGTGCCGCAAAGTGCCAGTTTCACACTGACTAGGAAACAGGAAGCACGTGTGTTTTAGTGAGGTTCGACGTCACTGGTGCTGGTTAGTTTTTTTTTTAATAAACTTGCTGTCTCTGAGATTTATTAGAGGCGATGAAATTAAAGTGCCCATTAAAAACATTACAGAATTGTCTGTATTAGAGTTACATAGTCTTTTATCATAACATGCTGCTTGTCCATAGCATGGCCTTTGATTGCTTCATTTAGAACATTTTAAATTATTTACTTAAAAGATGATACTTTAGCATTGTTTCTAAAATTCATTTTGTTTGTTTCCTCCTCTCTCCTGTTTTTTTTTTTTTTGTTTTTTTTTTCTTTTTTGTCCTTGCAGCAAAGGCCAAGTAAGCTCGTCTCTCCTCTAAATTTCTTCCAGAAACTTTGGGTTTTGTTTTGTGGTGTGCATGTGTGTTTTGGGCAGCACATCTTACAAGAGCTGCATGCTACAATGTGATACGATGACATGGGCTCATTAAGCTCATACAATATTGTAGAATGGCCATAAATGAATGTCTGATGGAAACAGCCAGTCCCACCTCATCAGTCCTTCCATCCTCCTGCATGAAGAGCCTCAGATGAAACAAGTCTCATGCTGTCTCCGTAGGCTAAGATCGAAGAACAACTTACTGTCTGTTGTACATGATTTCATGTTGCATGTCCACTTAGTCGGCAATCTGTTTTACCAGACTTCTCTAATAAATGGTGTATAGTATTGGTAAATTGTAGTTTAGACATTGGTCAAATAGTAGAAATAAGCTCAAAAACTTCATTTTTCCTAAGGAAATTCTTTTATGGGATATTTAAAAACCTAACTTGTTTCTTTTTTTTCCTTTTTTAAACTTTGGCTTTGCACTGAGATGTGCAACATGTTTGGAGAAGATTTAGCCATGTCTGGAAAGGCGGACATGCAGTGATGAGTATGCTTTATGATTGGCAGGCAGTCCTTCCACTGGCATTTTTCTTTTTTTTTTGCCAAACTGCTGTACTGTATTTTCAGATGATTGTACAATGTATCACATGAACCATTTCAGGTAAATAAAACTGTCATACATGAGGAGTTTACTCAATTAATCTGGGTGTCAAGCAGTTATTTCTCCAGTGTTATGGAAGATTAGCCATTGAACTTCAAATTAATGTAATCTTTACAGCAGCACACAATCTGGTATGTGAATATAATAGTGGTACAATCATGAAAAAGTACACACAAGGTTTTCATCATCAGAATTTTATTTTATTTTATTTTTTTTTTAAATCTACTCACCGGGCCTTAGAAGTCAGATGGCTACTTGACCAATGCACCATCAGAAGAACATGGTGGACATAAAGACATGGACATGGTCAGAAACTGTGGTGTTTCTCCAACGATCTCTGACATCAACAAGACATTTCGATCCAGACAGCTGCTGTTTCCTGGATTTTCTTTTGTTCAGACCATTTTTTTATAAACTTTAGAGATGGCTGTGTGTGAAAATCCCCTTTCTTCTTCATCCTGATGCTCAGTTTGAACTTCAGAAAGTCATCCTGACCATGTCTATATGAATACACATCAAACTGGTGTTGTGATTGGCTGTGTGTTAACAAGCAGTTGAAGATGTGTACCTAATAAAGTGGCAAGGAAGTGGATTTATACGAGTGTATCTATCAGGGGTTGGCAACTCCTCAAGGGTCGCAGTCCTCCAAGTGTTCAGACTTTCCCAGCTCCAACACACCTGATGCACATCAGACTTAATTAGCAGACTGGGACAGAGCTTGACATTTAACTCTGCTACCCATTGATTTTAGTCAGATGTGTTGACTTAAACTGTTCTTTATTAGATATTAAGCACAAGTTTATCGTTTGTCTCGTTAAATGAGAAAGTACTTAGGAATAACAGGCCCGGCTTCAGCGGAATGGACACAAGGGGGCGTGTTATACACTGTGGGGCAGGTCCATTACTATATTAACAATAATAATAATAATAATAATAATAACTTGTATTGATCTGATTTATTTTCAAGAAACAATAGTAGGCTACCATCACACACTGCATAATAATAGGCATAATCTGAGAAAGTTGGTGCACTGTTTTCAAACGTTAAATGCATGTCACTGGTGCACTTTACTATTAGCATGTCTGCTAAAACCCTTTGCTTTATCTGTAGCATGCTTCCAGTTAGTAAAGCCAGAAGTAGTAAATACAGTATCACTTCCTCCATACTGTCTGCACGGATAGCAAAAATCAGAATCTGATTGAATGGAATACTCGAGCCAGTCTCTTCCACCGTACCAAGATGCTAAAAATGAGCGATTACAGTCATTTTTGTGCAGCTTTCTTTTTTTGAGCGTTGGTTGGACTGGCGCCTTCTTACCAAGGTCGTCCGGCTGAATGACGATGTCAGCGATGTGCCTGGGCTCTCTGTTGGTGGTAAGTTCTGTGGAGTATCCTGCCGTCTCTGTGTTGTCCAACCAACTGGTTGGTCAAGCACAGAGCTTGAAGTTCCAAATCCACCTGACTCGTTTCCTTGTATCCACTTTCTGATGTCCATTTTATTTGAAAGCACACGGATCTAAACCAAAAGACTGAAAAAAATAAGCTAGCTTCTGAACCAACTTCAACAGGTTCTGTGACGCAAATCTCTGTAGATGGCCTGCACCAACCAATCAGTGAAACTATTTGTGTGGTTTGAAATTTTAGCTCTACATTTGTACATATTTAATTATATTTCTTTAGTTACGCATGATCATGGAAAAATATTCCTAGAGGCAAAAACATGCATTGTAAATTTGAAGTTGCCAATCCACCAAACATGAAGATTTCTGTAAATACATGTCAGAGGGGATCATTCAGTCTCCTACGTTTGTCATGGCATAGAACAATCACCTCACCATCACCATTGCCTCTGAGCTATTGGTTTATTTTCTTCATTAAAAATGGAGGCAACACATTTACTGGCGTCTGTTTGGTTTCTCGTAGAGGGAAAGGCATTGTAACTTCGTGGTCATTTTGTTACCAAAGCTACAAAAATTATTTGAGCATTTTTGTGAATAAAATAAATTATTACCTCCATTGACCATTAGTCTCATTCTGTACTTTGACAATGTCTACATGTGCTTCATTCGATGATAAAAATTAAATGTGTCTGCAATAGGCTATGTCATGGATAGAAAATCCCATTTAATGCACAGATTTGTGTTGGCTATCTTGACAACAATTCTAGCACTTGTGTTGCAGGAAAGTTAACATGGCATACTATATGGGATACTATATGTACTGGTCCAGAGTCTAGGTTGAAGGAGAGTACTGAAACAAATATAAGGGAGAGGTATGCAAAAAAATCAAAAATGCCTTATCAGATCAACACAGAAAAATGGGAAACGCATACGTATATAAAAAATCAGAAATTCCATTTCAAATCGTTTGGGGTGAAAGGTTTATCTATTTTAAGCCATATTTCTTTTATTGGCTCTGGTGATTGCCTCTCAGGAGACCATTATTGTAGCTAGGCATGAAAACGGCCTTTTAAGTTTGAAACAAATCGCAAGGTGTTGACAGAATCACGGTCTTTAAGCAGGTTTGTTTTGTCCTTTTAAAACTAAACGAAAAAGCCTTCCAGTTTCAAACAAAGAGTCCTGAACGATATGCTTCGCCATTTTGGACTTGCCAACACTGACAGAGGCTGTCCAGTAAAAAATAAAATCTTGAAAGGTAAACCAAGTAGCAGGCCGCTGATCCTCTACGGACGCAATGCTTCCATCTGCTGGTTATTTTCGTAAAGACAGCTTCACCACAGCTCATCAGGAAAAATTATCTGAGTAATAGATTCATATTGACCTTTTAGAAATATATATATATATATATATATATATATATATAGCTGTGATGATTTCATGTATTTTTTCAGGAATAAAATTGACACTATTAGAGATCAAATTCACAATACTCTTCCTTCTACCTATAATGTTGAGCCTGTTGTGGTCTCCGAAGCATCCTTAGAACCAGGATCTGACTTGTGTCTAAATAGTTTCTGTCCTGTCCAACCCTCTGAATTAACTAAAATAATAGCTTCATCTAAACCATCCACCTGTATCTTAGACCCTCTCCCAACGAGCCTCTTTAAGGACATTTTCCCTTTAATTAATACATCACTACTAAGTCTTATCAATATGTCTTTAGTGACAGGATATGTACCACAATCATTTAAAACTGCTGTAATCAAGCCTTTACTTAAAAAGCAATCTCTGGATCCAGAGGTGATAGCAAATTATAGACCTATATCCAAAATTCTGGAGAAAATAGTTTCCGCTCAGCTACATGCCCACCTGAGCAGAAATAATTTATGCGAGGAGTTTCAGTCAGGATTTAGAGCTCATTATAGTACTGAGACAGCATTGGTGAAAGTTACTAATGACATTCTTATGGCCTCAGACAAAGGACTTGTGTCCGTACTTATCTTGCTTGATCTTAGTGCTGCATTTGATACAGTCGATCATAACATTCTGTTACAAAGACTAGAACAGGTGATTGGAATTACAGGTACAGCATTAAGCTGGTTTAAATCATATTTATCTGATAGACTTCAGTTCGTTCATGTAAATGACAAGTCCTCCTCCCAAACTACAGTAAGTCATGGAGTTCCTCAAGGTTCTGTACTTGGACCAATACTCTTCACGCTATATATGCTCCCTTTAGGCAAAATTATCAGACAGCATGGAATAAACTTTCATTGTTATGCAGATGATACTCAACTATACTTATGCTTTAAACCAGATGAAACAAATCAGCCCAATAGGCTACAAAATTGTCTCATAGACATAAAGACTTGGATGTCTAGAAATTTTCTCCTCTTAAACTCAGATAAGACTGAAGTAATTCTCGTTGGATCTGAAAAACTCAGAGCTAAATTTTCCGGTTTTGTAATGAACCTGGATGGCATTACTTTAGCTTCCAGTGCTACAGTGAGAAACCTTGGAGTAATATTTGACCCTGACCTGTCCTTTGGTCCACATATTAAGCAGGTTACTAAAACAGCCTTCTTTCATTTACGTAATATAGCCAAAATTAGGGACATTCTGTCTCAGAGTGATGCAGAAAAACTGGTTCACGCTTTTGTTACTTCGAGACTAGATTACTGTAACTCTCTATTACTGGGCGGTCCTAAATATGCCCTGAAAACCCTTCAGCTGATCCAGAATTCTGCAGCCAGAGTCCTGACCAGAACCAGCAGGAGAGATCATATTTCTCCAGTTTTAGCCTCTCTTCATTGGCTGCCTGTTGAATCTAGAATAGAATTTAAAATCCTTCTCCTTACATATAAAGCCCTCCACAACCAGGCACCACTATATATCAAAGACCTCATTGTTCCTTATATACCAAGCAGAGTACTTCGTTCGCAGACTGCAGGCTTACTTGTGGTTCCTAGAGTCTCAAAGAGCCGAGCAGGAGGCAGAGCCTTTGGTTATCAGGCCCCTCTCTTATGGAATAAGCTCCCAGTTAGTGTTAGGGAAGCAGACACCCTCCCCACCTTTAAGACTAGGCTGAAGACTTATCTTTTTGATAAGTCCTATAGCTAGGGATGGTTAGCATCCCTTAGTTATGCTGCTATAGGTTTAGACTGCTGAGGGACATTTCCTGATACACTGAGCTTCTTTCTTTTTCTCTTTATCTCTTTCTTTTACCCCCCCCCCATAACAGTGTTGCATCATTAACATGTATGTCTCCTGTCTCAGCAGGTCTCCCTGGCCGGGAGTAGCAGTTCCTGTTGTCTGTTGTCTTTCTGTCCTCTTCCCCCCACACAGCAGAGGCAGATGGCTGCCTGTCCTGAGCCGGGTTCTGCCGGAGGTTTCCTTCCTGTTAAAAGGGAGTTTTTTCCTTCCCACTGTTGCCAGTGTGCTTGCTCAGGATGGGAGATTGAGTTGGACTCAACTCAATCTGTTGGTTTCCTTATATAGGCTATTATGAATTGGCCTTCATTATGTTTTCCCCTCTGTCTGTAAAGCGTCTTGAGATGGCATTGCCGTGATTTGACGCTATATAAATAAAGTTGAATTGAATTGAATTGAATATATATATATATATATATATATGTTTTTTTTTTTTGTTGTTTTTTTTTTAATGTGAATCTCCATTTAATTATAAAAACTACAAATGAAATGCAACCCACCCTTAATTATTATAATAGCAAACTAATAAAACCTACAGGTGACAGCCAACATCTGATGGTGAGGCAGCCTATAGATCCCACAATTTTCAAGGAAAAGGTTTAACCCATAGTCATCAACTAATGGATGCGAGTCACCAAGAATGTTTTGAATTCATGTCTTTTTATAGGTTAAGGTGCTCTGACCATAGACATACATAAGATGCATATATATGTCTATGGCAGAGCCGTTTCTTGCTTTTAGCGAACTAGGCGAATGCCTAGGGCCCCAAAGCCACCAGAGGGCCCCAAAGCTGCCTCTTCAGCTTCTTCTGAGGAGAATTGATATGTCCGTTTTTATCTGTAGCTATCTTGTGTATTTATGACTCCCCTCATAGGCTTAAAAATAAACATTGGCCTGAATAAAATAAACTGCATTAGTGAGCAGTGGCTGGTCTTTTCTTGTATGGCATGAGGTCTTTGCATACAGGTTGGAAGTTGGATTGGGTGGTAGAGCTGCTTGCCTTGCTACCTGGTTGGCAGTTCATATCCAGCTCCCTACAATGTCAAATCACGAGTTATGATTTTTGCAAGTTTTAGTGTTTTATATGAGTCTCTTTTTTTTTCCCTTTCTGTTTTTGTTCACATTCCATTGTTAACTTTTGATTTGTACAATTTTAATAGTATACTTCATTTTCAGAACTGTATCTCTATACTGATAAAATAATAAATGTAAAAAAGAAAGAGTCAACCATAGTCAAGAGAAAGGTCCCGTATTTTGTTCAGCCTAAGGCTGCAATAACCGAATTGAAAGCAGATTGTGTGGAATTACATTTCAGAAGTAAGGTTGAGTAATAATTTGTTATTGGACCAGATAAAAATAGACAAATCCAAATGCATCAATAAACAATAAACATGTTAGTATCAAATTCATACATTTTATATTATAGCTTCCTTATGTCTTTGGTAAATAGGGTTATAAAAAATGTTTTAGAATAAAGCACATCATATTAAATGTTTGACAGTGACCTGTATCATAACAATATCTCTGCCCTTTGTAACAAACCAGTGTGGGAAATCAGGTAGAAATTTGTGAATTTATTGTAATGGTTGGGCCTAAAAAAATATTTTAGCATAAAGCAGGGCTGTGACGATATACTTTTGTCCCAATTCGATTCCGATTTTTTTGGGTGCCGATTCAATTTAAATTGCGATTCTCACAATTCTTTGATATTGATGATTTTTTTAGATTAAACACAAAATAAATAGATGAAACTTTTTTTTTCTTTAACTCTTCATTTTTTTTCATTTCAATTAAGAAAAAACAACACAGTAGCCATATCATCATTCTGTTGCTAGAAAGCCAAAAAAGACAAGTTAAAAGATCAATAAAAACAATAAAATGGCAAAAATTTTGTAATGGATTATTTTTATTTATTTGAAAAGAATTGATTGTTTTAAACAAAAAAAATCAATTTTAAAATTGTGAAGCAAAAAAAATTCCGATTTTTGATTTTTCGATTTGATTTTCCCACCCCTAGCATAAAGCATGTCATTTTAAATGTTTTACTAAACATTTTTTTAAATACTTAATATTTTCTATTTATTGATACATAGACTATTCTTTCATTGTGTTATAGTGTTTTATTGAACAGTTTAACTAGCTGAGTGGCTCAATTTAAAGATCTTTACTTTTACCTGCAGCCTGTTTTGCTCAAGAAGTATAATAGATGTTGACATCTTAGTATACCCTTAGTATATCTAAAGGGTTAGGAATCTCTTCATCACAGTTAGACAAACTAGAGGCTCCCACAAAGCTAGAAACGGCTCTGGTCTATGGCTCTGAGCGCCTTCTTGACGCGCGTTTTAAAGACATTTTTGGCGCAACAATACTCACACTGGCTTTCGCAGTGTGAGTATTGTAGACACACCCTCCCCAATTGGCTTCCATGTGTCGTACCCTCCGTGCTGGCATACGTTAGGTGGCCTGGTGTGTGTGATTGCAGGAAATCTGCAGATCTAGCGGGGGCCCAGCCAGCATCTCACAAGACAATGCCTGCTGTGGGCCCTGGACGGGGCCATTTCAGTTATTATCTTTATTAGTTTTAGCCCACTTATTTTTTATGGAACATTTAAAGTCATTTTACTTCACTTAATCTGGCTTTTTGAAAACAAAAAAAAAAACTGTTTTCACTTTGTTTCATAATAAATTTTGAATAGAAACTGGCCTACTTCTGTCCTGCTTGGCAACAGTGTGCTCTCACCGGGTCATTTGTTTAATCCTGGCTGTACCACCAGTACATACATATAATTTGAGTAATGTTGTCTAGTATGCAAGTGAATTGAATTTCATAAAAATTTTGCACCACCTGAATAACTTTGTTTCGTAGATGTTTTGATGGGAGCCAGCGCCCTGTAGTGACAAGCTGCTGTTGGCTGATTCTTTTTCAAAGTAGTGTAGATGTAGTGATGCTCTTAATACGAATCCCTCTCCTGTTACATGTCGTGACAGCCGTGTGGCCGTTGCCAGACACACACACTTGAACTAGAGATAAAAATCCAGTACAGCTAAAAGACTAAAAACATGGACAAGAACATTTAAACCACTGTAAAGCTGTAAAAGGCTCCTGTTCAACCTTTAGTTGTGTCCTCAAGTTTTACTTTAAACACCAACTGGACAACCAGATGCATGTCTGGTTAACATCCTAATTTTATTAGACACGTTTTTCAAATATGTACAAAATACTAAACATTTGACTTGAGACAGTGAAGTAAACTTTACAACTCAATCAGTTCATCGTTGCATTTTCTTTTATATTTGAACACATGAAGTAAGCATGTGTATTACATGACACACGACAGAGCTGGAGATGATGCACGTTAAGCTGCTCTAATTCTGAACACTTGCACTTGTTCAGACATCCATTTTGCTCATCTCAAAGTTCTGGCATATTCACAATTTGTAATCTGGTACTGATGAAATGTTCTAGTAGCAAACCAAACTGGTACCTTCAGATATTTCTGGCCTGTAACTGGCTATTGTTTCACATCAGAAGGTCAAAGTTCTGCTGCTTTGGAGCTTATTGATAGTACAGACCCCATTAAATGTTAAGTTTATTTAACTAGTCTAGAAATACAAGAACCATATGATAAAAGATGCAACTTTTCACGGAAATATCTCACGATAAAAAGAAAAATGTCTTTACTGTCTCAAGGGGTTCAGCGTCTGTTGGTTTTATACGACTGCTGGAATTTGTACAAGTAAACTGACCTCCGATAACCTCACAATGAAGCTGATGACGTTGGCAGAATGACTGACAAAGGCGTCAGGTTTTTGGCTTGACTTCCGCTTTAAGCTGCATTTCCGAAAAAAAAGCGCTGGCGTCTCTGCAGCTGCACCACTAAGTCCAGCATCAGTTCATCCCCTGGTGCATTTCCGTTTACGTGAATGTCACGTTTACAGGTGTGAAGTCTTACACTTTGTAACGTCACATAAGAGTTATCCTCATCAACGTGTGAGGATTAAGGAGCAGTCCGACCCTCAGGGGCCACCTTGTTCTGTCTGACTACCAGGACAGCTGAAAGCTTCAGGTGGTCTGGACGGTGGCACTGACTGAGCGCTCCTCGGTGGCCCTGGGTCACTGCATCCCAAACCACTGTTCTTGATCGGCCCACTGAGCCGCTTCGCTGTCGCTGCCCTCCAGATCTCCATCCTCTCCGCTGCCTTCCATGTCATCGCCATCCAGCTCCACGGTGGCATCTGTGGGGCTCTCCTCCTTCTCCATCTTCTGCATGCCCTCTAAAGACTTCTGGTCATTAGGATCCAGGCTGAGGGAAGAGAATGTTTAAGAAATTATACAAGTAATTCTGAATAATGTTCCAATATGGATTTATAGCAACATCTCGAAGCATCTACTTCAAGCTGAATTTATATTTACCTTAATGCTATACTGTACTGGTCCATGGCTTCCTGGTAATCGTTGACAGCAACCAGAAAATCTCCCAGCATTCTGTGCAGGACACAGTCGCTTTGATTGGCCAGAGCATTACGCAGGAGAGCGATCCCCTCTTCGTATTTCTGTTCCCGATCTTCAAGAACGAAAACATAATTCATTCCAGTTTGCATCTGTGTGTGGACATTAAACGTTTGAGCTGTTAGGTGTACGTACTGAGCAGTTCTGCCTTTTTGACCACAGCTTTGGTGTAGTCGGGTCTCTGGGCCAGCGCTTTGTCCAGCAGGGTTTTTGCTTTTTCCTGAGTCACAGGGTCTTCCAGGCACACCGTAGCCAGGATGGTCAGAGTCTGTGCATTGGCCCCAAGAGTCTTATAGATGTTGTTTGCCATCCCCATAGCTTCTCGAATCCCATTGGATGCCAGGTAACAATCAATCAGGCCTGAAGATGAAGTTAATTCACATTTGCATTATTTAAATCTGAACAAAAACTGAGACCATTAAAAAGATATCTGAAAGGAAACATACCTTCATAGCAGTCCAGTCGGCAAGGAGCCAAACGCATGGCCTCTCTGAAATGGATGATGGCCTCCTGGACTCGGCCCATGTTTCTCAGTGCTGCCCCCTTCAAGAGGAGGGCCTGGACACTGTTACTGTTCAGCTGGATGGCCTTAGCTCCCAGGTAGAGGGCTCTGGAGTAACGCTTGCTGTAAAAGCTGTGACAGCTGAACAAAACATACAGATTCAATGACTTATACAACAAAGACAATAACATAGTCACAGAGTTGATTTTGTTTTGAGCAGAAAAATAAATATTAATAAACGGTTTTCAGCATTCACTTAAAAAATCCACTTGGTTCAAGCAAAGGCTGACTGAGGCTATTTATTTGGAGACTTACCCAGAAATCACCCAGGGTTCAGCATGCTGGTCAGATATATTAAATAAACGACCTCCCAAGACTTCAACATCCTCCAGGTGTCCTTCACGGGCCATCAGGTAGCCATAAACATCCATTCCTCCAAGTGCAAAAAGCAAAACTCAGTTTTTTCTAAACACCAACAATTATTAGCCATTTCTCCAAGTATTTTCAGGGGTGGCTCACAACACAGACAATAACTGTCGAGCCACAATAATAGGACTATTAATAAAAGAATGAAAAGAGTAGGATCATGTATGATTCAGTCCTCAAGGCAGATGCAAAAGTTCAGCCAGGACACTTAGGTTGAGAAAGAAAGATGCATCCCTGTCATCAATTCTGGTCAAAACCTTACTGACTTATCCAGTATAATGCACTAAAGTGTGTCTTGGTTTTGTTAATCTGAGCATCTTAATGCCAACTTTGCTACACATATTGTGTTACCCCTCTCTGAGCTGCCACCTTATCGTGGTGGAGGTGTTTGTGTGTCCTAAAGATCCTAGTGACTATGTTTTTCTTATACTCCTGGTAAGGTCACCCATGGCAAACAGGTGTCTAGGGGACTAACCTGGCTAAGTGCAGCTTAAAGACTCCTATGATGACAACAAACTCTGGCAGAAAGGTTTCAATGCCTGGATGCGGGTCACAGGGGTCCCCTTCTGAAGCCAGGCCTGGGGGTGGGGCAAGAGAGCTCTTAATTTACCAGTCAATCTATGTTCCTGCCCTCACCTATGGTCTCGAGCTTAGGATAGTGACCAAAAAAATCAGATCACGAATACAGACGACTGAAATGAGTGTTCTTCATAGGGTGGCCCGGTTCTCCCTTAGAGACAAGGTGAGAAGCTCTGTCATCCAGGAGGGGCTCAGACTAGAGCTGCTGCTTCTCTCCATTAAGACGGTCAGCATGGCCCCTGGACGCCTCCCTGGTGAAGGTGTTCCGGGAACATCCCTTCAAGAGGAAACCCCGGGGAAGACCCAGGATACGATGGAGGGATCATATCTCGTGACTGGCCTGGGAAATGTGGCTGAGGAGAGGGAAGTCTGGGCTTCCCTGCTCCCCCTGCGATCCAACCCCGGAAAAATGGCAGGAAAAAAAAATGGATGGATGGATAAAGAGCTTTCATCACATGTTCTGGTCTGCTGCCAGAGATACGGACCCAAACTTTCCCCACATGTCTCAAAGTAAAATGAAGCCTCCACATGAACAAAATTTCATCATAAACTGTGACTCACCTTTGATGAGGTACGGGTCCAACATCTGAGCTTGTTCAAATTTAAGAATAGCATTTTTGGTGTCTCCCGCCCTGAAATAGACATCAGCCAGGCTCACCAGGAGGTCCACGTTGTCACGCAGAAGAGATTTCTTCTCCAAGGAGCTGAAACAATTTTATTGACTTAGTTTCCCACAAAAAAGAGGAATGTAAAATGGGCACATATTCAGTACTTATTTAAATTATTGGTACTCTGCTCACCAAATGGTGTTGATAGCTCTTTGATTGTCTCCTGTGTGAATGAAGGCATATGCTTTGATCCAAACAGAGAGCCAGTCTAAGTTGGGGATGCTCTGGATCACATCCATTGTCATGGAGGCCACTTCAGCCCCTTTAACTGACAGTGACAGAAGACCTGGAAGAAGAAAACAAAATCAGAAAAAAGTGATGGAAAAATCTTGTAATTATGATATTGTGAGCCTCTGTAGAGGACTGATGGTTAAAATGGCTTGATTAGAAGACTGTCTCCTGTTTAGAAGTGTCTCTGGAATGAGAACAACTGCAAAGGACATTACAACCCCCTGCAGGATCATAACCTCACTCTGGGGGTCCTACACCAAGAACTGAGATAACAGTGTTCCCAGGTGGGGTTGAGGGAAGGAAAGTATAAAAGGGTGCCATTCTTAGCTGAATGTTAGTTCACCTTGTCCACTGGCTGGGACCACTTGGTCTGCTGGCTTGTTTAACTCCTTTGCAGTAAGTAAAACTTTTGTACCTGCTCATTGATCTGAGTGTCTGTCGTCCATCGAGAGATTTTTTTTCTCCAACGGAAAGAAAAACTTTTTCCCCCTGTTTATCAACAACTAAACAGAACATTTACATGCTGTGGTAAGTAAGTATCAAACGTTTATTTTAGGGGTGGGACTTTAACACGTTAATTACAGGAACATTAATGCATTTAAATAAAACACATTTAATCACGGAACTTTTGTCAGAGCACAATTTTCTGATACGCCAATTACACTGATCCACGCTGAACCTCTGCTACTTATCTTAGCGACATTGGCGCTATATTTAGTGACGTTTTCGTACCTTCAGGGAGTCTATTTAAAGACAAAGCGAGGATCAACTAGTCTAGCGTCTTTTTCTGGTGGTATGGGGGACTCTTGGTGAGTAGGAATAAAAGAATGTGTAGTTTTCTCTTCTCCGTTAGCAAGCCAGACCACGGCCACTTCAGGATAGACTTTAGGATGTCCACTGTACAGTTCAAAGATCTGCTTTAGCAGCTAGCTGCTTGCTTTAAGAAGCAGGGAAGGAATAATGAAGACGCTCAGCCATGTTGATATAAAGTTAGAATGAAATAGCAGCAAAAGTGACATCTGCATAGCTCACAACCGGTGATCTACCAGTTAACGTTTCTTCTCTGATTGGCCAATTGATAACATGACATCAATTTGTTGGAGGAAAATATTTTTAAAAAAAACCAAAACAAAAAAACCTTAGTTTGAAAAAGGAAAACTTGCTAAAATCACTGGGCGAAATTCCATCACTGATGTGACCATTCACAATGATTTGACATTGACTCAAAAAATATTACCATGTGAAATATTAGGATGAAATATTCGCAGTAGACGTGTGAAGGCCTTAAGACTGAGTAAAATTATTCAAAAGAAATAAAAGTGGAAAGCTGCAATGTTTATTGGTAAAAAAAGTGGATGCTGGACATACGCTCTTACAATGCTCCTTCTGTAACAGTATGTACATACCATTAGCTGAGCGGGGTGCTCACTGGGGTCCCAGCTCAACAGGCAGTGTGTTGTTGGGTTAAATTTATGAGCTGCATGGTCTCGCATAGTAAGCATGTGTTTGTCTGGATGTTAAATGTTATGTAGTGGTTTACTGTCTGTGGGTCTGCATACCAATTATTGCATCCAAGGCGAGGGGACACTGTCTAAGCACCTCTTTGTAGCTCGTCACAGCAGAGCGCTCTTGACCAGCTTTCCTGTACAGGTTAGCCAACATCATGTTGATCTGAAGGAAAAATGAGCATCAAATTTAAAATAAACATCCGAGAAGGAAAATCATTTTTGCTTTTTAAATATTTAACTTTAATACTTTAATACACTTATTTGCAAAGACAAATCACAGAATCGATCAAATGGGAACCAGAAGTATGCTTCCTCCATCTTGTGTTGGGCTCTTCATTCTTACCGCTAATTGTCCTAAGGAATACGGCTTTGGCCCATTTTAAGTGAATCTATTGTTGATTTATACTTTGTCCTTTCAACCACTTTTTTTTAATTTTTTATTAAACATTAAGGTTCTCTGCTATCCTTCCAGTTTTTAGTCATTTTTGCATCCCCTTAGAAGTTTTCTGTGCTTGATGCCGATGATAACCTTCCTTAAACAGACATCTTTTTCACGACTACAGGATTTACATGGTTGTTTAAGAAATGATAAACTACTCAATGTTTTGGTTGGAATTTAATAACTTGTTACCAGCTGAAAGATAATCCCCGATGCAGTAATTATCTAATAGGAGGTTTGTACCATTTGCTTGGTAAAAATCCAGTTATTTCATCTTTTTTTGGCCAGGCAATGTATTTTTAATAAATTTACTGCTGGAACAGCTTTTTCTACATCAATATACAGAAGAACATGCAGACATGGTTATACAGCACTATTATGACAGTTTTTTTTTTGTTTGAAATACAAACAAATCAAAATAAACAAAAAGTTACACAAAGCAAGACGGAACGATTGATTAAGAGGAGTAAAAGTAACAACCCACCTTTGGAGTCCTCTGTCTGGATGGGATTCCATCAAGCACAGCAATGGCATCTTTATCCAGTTTCAAAATGGTGTAGCATTCAGCTATTTTGTACTTTACCTCTATCTCTGACGGCAAACTCTGAAAGAAAATATACTGAGTAAATGTTCAAGTTTCTTTCTTGTCTGCGATGCAAACTTTTCATATGAAAATGCAATACATAAAAAAAAAGTTGTCAAGAGAATTCAAGACTTCAATAATGTCTTGATGTACGATGGAGCATAAAAGTTTTCTTGTTTTGAACAGTGTGCTTTTCACAGTATACATACAGCTGTGTGACAAGATTTTATTGTTCTGTCAAGTTTATTTGACAGTAGAGGTGTCAGGGCTAGTGCAAATACAACACAAATATTTACCAAAAGAGAGTGTTTAATGGTGTATTGACAGCAGATGTTTGACTCATTGGATTGTGATACTGATATATATTAACATTGTTGCTTTTGTGAGTGTGTGCAGCCTGTACAACAAGAGTCTCCAACTCCAGCCCTTGTGAGCTACCATCCTGCAGGTTTTACTGTTTCCCCACTGAGACAAACCTGAACCAAATCCATGCCTCATTAACAGGCAGGTGTAGAAGATGAAAAGAAGTTGTTGGAGAACCTTTTCATTTGAATCAAATGTGTTGTACCAGGGAAACACTAAAATCTGCAGGATGGTAGCCCTCAAGGACTGGAGTTGGAGACCCCTGCTGTAAGGGCCGCATCTTCTAACGCTGAAGAAAAAGCATACGAACAAATCAAAAAGCATTGTTTAGCAAGGTTGGTAATAATGTTGTTTTCATTTTAAAAAATATTATCATTAAACAGTGTTATTGTGAATTTTATCATCCAAAACACTCATATAATAAAAGTTTGATATAATGACAGCCATTACAGCTTGATGAAAACATGTTTAACATGCATAAAATTTTCATGCATTTTGTGTTATGATCTGAATATCTAACAAGAAAACACATGCACACACCTGTGCCTGCATGTTGGATGCAGTTCCACCAGCTGAACTGCGAACTTTAGAGGTTTTGCTGAGCACCTTCTTCTGCTGCAGTGCCATACTGTATTTACAGGCAGCATTACGGTATTCCTTATCATGGAAAATGGCATCAGCATGGTAAACCAGCAGCTGATACTTCTGGGCTGGGGAGAACAGCTCTCTTCAATCAGAAACAAAAAAAATAAACCCACAATCAATAAAAAGAGAGTGCATGTAATAAACACTTAAAAAATTTAATTGTTGTTTCATTAACAGATTATTGTGTAAAAACTAGGGGTGGGAAAATTGAACAAAAAAATAAAATTAAAAAAATCGAGAATCAGGATTTTTTTACAATTTCAAAATTGATTTTTTAAAAAAATAAATAAATAAAAATAATCTATCATAAAATTTTTGTCATTCTTCTTGATTGTATTGATCTTTTTACTTGTTTTCTTGGGCATTATAGCAGTAAAATGATGGTCTGGCTACTGGGTTGTTTTTTCCCTCATTGAAATAAAGAAAAATGAATAAGTTTAATTAATTTATTTTGTCTTAAATTCACAAGAACTAGCAATTTCGAAGAATTGTGAGAATCGCAATTTAAATCTAATTGGCACCCAAAAAAAATCGGCCTGATGAAAAACAATACAGTATCAGGCGACATGCCAGTGACAACACTGAATTGTGTGACAAACAGGATTCCCGTTTATGACAACATTTCTGTTACTAAACTATAATTTAAGGTAATCAAACCTGAAATAGGAATGACTAAAAATGTAATCAGGCAAATTGTCCTGGTTTTATTACCCTTGTCTAGCTTATGGTGGTAGTTATGTGCACGGCTCTTGTCACGGCTATGCCTTGGGTAAGAAAACTCTGTTTACTCCCTGTCATTTACTTATTTTCACCTCCTTTTTCCTAAATAAAAGATACATTTCGGATAAGCAGCTAAACAAAAATATGTATAAACGTCAACATTTTAATGCTAACAGATGTTGGCATGTTAGAAGTGGACTAATATTACGAGGGAATAACATTTAACACGGACATGGAAACAAACATTTGGAAATAGACGGTCCCCGATATTACTTACGGATTGTTATTACTCATCGTTAGCAACAAACTGCTCAATATCCGAACATTGGAGTGGAGGCCAGCTGCTGCCATATCCCGCACATGATCAATTACGTTCATTTTGAATTATTCTGATGGCTTGCGATAGATTTATAGATTTTTAGATAAAGTTTCAGCTAGGAAACAGCTAACAGCAGCTAGCGTCTGATGTATTAAATATGGCGCCGAATGGGCTTCCTTCCGTATACTGCTGCCTTTCCGTACACTTCCAAAGCTCGGTTTTTATAACATCTGCAGAAATTATCGATATCTTAGTTGAGTTTTCAGCTGTGGAATGTACATTTTAAAACATGTTGGCTTCATTTTTTTTAGTATTTATATGTTTAAGGAAAAGGATAAACTGCTGAGTGTATTTTCTTTAATTTGTCAAATCAGTAAGGTTAGGGCTCAAGATTCATATTTACGATAGCCATAAATGCACCACATGGTTTTGTTTTAGGACTGCGTTCCTAAGAAATGAAATATTTATTATAGGCAGGAATAAAAGCTTTCTAGAGTTACATTTACATTTACTTTGATTAACATACAATTAAATTATGCTGTTTCTTTTCTTTAGACTACGATTTGCTGTCTTATAACACAAATGTATCATATTAATAGATGTAAGCAAAATAACAACTTAGGAACATATTATCCACAGCACTAATTGGAGGGCCCTATTAGTTCCAGAGAGAGACTTTTCAATTTTACGTTTTTAAAATAATCTAAACACCTATCAAAATATTTAAATAAAAAAATTGTCAAATGTTATGTTTTGGTCAAATTTGACGGTTTAAATCAAAAGTATTCTCACATTAACTCGACTTTTATATGATTTCCGACATGATGAACACAAATATTTCATGTTTTGTCTGTTGAACTTAAATTTCTTTGTCAATGTACATGTAGTTTTACATTAAATTCCTGTAACATGATACACACATTATAAGATAATTTGCTGAATTAAAAGGTATCAAAATGAATGCATTAAATGCAGTGAAGTTTTTTTTCCCCACTTTTTTATTCTCCCATCACATCTCACCAACCGAAAAAGATGTTTTGCCATCCAAGTGATCAAATTATGCCCAGTTTTAGATGTTATTTTGTCCCATTCTTCCTGCAAAGAGGTCTTAAGTAGTGTAACAAAGAGGATACTTGCTCAGTTACACAACTTAAGATCCACTTTAAATTCTCCAAACACTGCCTGATCCAGACTGCAGGATTTGTTGCTGATAACAGCCATTATTATTTTAGCCAAACATGATCTGCTGAATATGGCATCCATTTCTTCCAAAGAAAGATCTGGGATATTAAGTCATTTCACCACAATAAATATTTTGTCTATATGATTGTTGATCCATGTTATCTCAGAGTCCACTGAAGGGAAAAAAAAAAAAAAGACTTGACAAGTGTAAGGCAAGACTCTTTTTTTGCACAGTGTAGTCTTAGGATTTGTGAGTGTAACATAATATGGTAGTGCTTGAGAAAGGTTTCACATATTAATCCCATGCACATTGGCCATATTGGGCATTGATGACTGAAGATTGTTTTCAATGCAGACTTCTCTATAGGTCAAGATAATGTTGGTCCATATTAGGCTTCTGTCCTTTATGCACTAAAATTCTGCTTTTACAGTGAATGGTTATTACAATGACTTTTATTAGCCCCCCCCCCCCCCCCCCCCCCCCCCTTTTTTTTTTTTTTTTTTAAATGTGTTTAAGGCCTGGTCTATGGTCTGCAAAAAAATTTGAAATTTTCTCCTAGTCCAAATCTTGATCTTATTTGGCTTTATGGCTTAGTATTCAGTACAGTTTACAGCCAAAATGAATGACATATAAAACAACCAGTCAGCTTTGTACACAAAGCATTAAAATGACAGAATTTGTTTATTGATATTGTCTCAGGCGTAGGCAACTAGAGCAGTGTATGACATACGAGTGAGCATGGCTGGATTATCCAATGGGCATTATGGGCACAGGCTTTTATGGGCACCTTCTCAGGGCCCATGAAGGGCCCACGTAGGGCATACACCAGCAGTTTCGACATGAAACAAAATGTACATAAAAGCCAGATAGTTACACCACAGTGTCTAGTGTATTGCTATTGGTACCACTGGCTGAGAGATACTAGAAATGTCATTTTACAATTCAGAATTTTTGCAATGTTATTATGTGGAGCGGGGCCCCTGAAACACTCTGGGCCCAGGGGCCTGTGCACTTTTATTCTGGCCCTGTGAGTGAGAAAACATACAGGTTAAGTCTGTATCAGACTGCAGAGGGCTTTCCAGGTTGGGGCCATAGACTGTGTCTATGGTTGGGGCTTGTTGATTTGTCCATCACGTTGAAGCCACACATAAAAGCGCGATCAGGAGCAGGTGCGCATGCGCACGGCTAAGCCCAGCAGCTGTACCTTCTTGTGTCAAAACACAGAGGGAAGCCAGCAGAAGGACCTCATTTCTGTCCCAGCTTTAGCGCTGTTTTTTCATAAACTGTTTGTCTACACAGTGTTTTCCACCTCAGTTACGTCCGCGTACCATGACCGAACAATCAGCATTACTTCTTCGTAAACAACTGGCAGGTAATTTGATCACAACGATATAAGACGATATAACAGCTAGCATTCGAGTAGCTAGCGTTAGCTTGTTTTAAGCTACGCAAAGCTATGTTTACGCGATAGGAGCAAGCTCTGAACGCTAACCCAGCGGCATAATGAGTGCATTTCTATGCCACGTAGACTGCTCTGAGTACTGCTGGGAATAAAACATGTCTTTGTAGATATGTTAAACTAAATAACACATCTAAGCCGACATAGAATATCAGCGCTAACCTTGTTAGCCTGCTAGCGAGTTCGGCATTAGTTATCAGACAGAACAAAGGAATAATCAAGCCAGATATTCATTTCCCCTCGTAACTTTAACAAGGTTAATGATAGATGCAAACACATCAAACCTGTCATAGATACACGTATTTTATATCAATTGCAACATGAAAACAATTACAAGCTCATTGTGTAGCTAAGTAAGATAATATTACATCTCGGATGTCAGATGTGGTTCAGTGATACTGTCAGTGATTTTTATTGTCAATATGAACTTTGCTATTCAGTCTCCCTGTGATGTATCGCTTCTTCCATCGGGTTATTCTGACACCAATATTATTTCTGTTGTTGGCAAGTATGTGTTGTATTTAACCTGGAGTACAAGTATCTTGACACGGAGATAGCGATATTCGTGTTGGTCTGCTGGTGTACATGTTTACATTGCAATACACACACGGCTAATCAATAATTTGAGTTTATTGAAAACCTTTTTTTAGGACATCGATGTCATGTGTTATTGAATTTTAGAGTTACGAATTAAATGCTTATTGATTTTGTTAAAAGCAAAGACAAATAAGGTCTGTAAATTTAATATAATCAAGACAATTTTAAAGTTTTCTCAGCCATGTTCAGAACATCAGCATTGCAGAAATAGTGTAATATTAAAGCTGCATTGCATGGCTGCTTGCCATTACCACAGAAAACCTAGATCACAAATAATGTGAGGATTGAGGATCAAAAAAGAAGAAATTAACACGTAAAATAATAATCTACTAACCAATAAAATACAGATTCTGAGACAGCTTCAATACAAAATACAAACCATGTCATCATCAAGCCAAGTTAGCAAACAGAAAACTTGACTGATTTAACTATTTATATTGTAGGATTGATTTCAGCACATTGGTTGGCTTAAATACATGTGGTGTTGCACTTATAAAAGAAAAAAACCTACATGGTGCAAGTCAGAGTGCAACACGTGGGCCAGTGAACTGAAACAAGAGCTCAGCAGAATCAGTCATCACAGTTCACGCTTTGCAGCATGAGCCTTTTTAAAAGCACTTACAACTGATTTAGTTATGGTCTTTTTCACCTTATACCAACTTAACTGTAGATTGTGTATCAATACCAGCTGTGGAAAAATATGTGGATTACTTTGTATCTCTTTAGACTTAGGAGATGTGCATCAATGAGTCCAGCACATTTATAACTCTCTAAAAATGTTAACGAACTGCATTACCTGCATCATTTTTAACTTTTATTTCAGGTGTTTTTAGTTTATGGTGGGGTTTTTTTTTTTGTTGTTGTTTTTAGTTTTCACATGAATAACTCAAGTGCAGTCTGTGGCATATTATTCTTTTTATGGTAAATTACATTTCTTTTGTTTTGTTTCCAGTTTTTTGTATCTAAAATGTTTTTGGCCTTCTTCCAGAGCTCAACAAGAACCCTGTGGAGGGCTTTTCAGCTGGACTAATAGATGACGATGACATCTATAAGTGGGAAGTTGTGATTATTGGTCCACAAGATACTCTTTTGTAAGTGAGAGAATGTTATGAGGATGGCATTTATTCAAGTATTCAAAAGCTTTTTTTTTTTTTTTTTTTAGTATATCTTAATCTTTCTTTGTTTTTATTGCAGTGAAGGAGGGTTTTTCAAAGCATACCTAACCTTTCCCTATGACTATCCACTACGTCCACCAAAGATGAAGTTCATCACAGAGATCTGGCATCCAAATGGTAAACATCAGCTTCAGACTCCTAAATATGTGCTTCCTAAAAATCCCAATCACTATTCTTGGTGTGCAGATGTAAAAATGCTGTCCTGGCTTTATGTTGTTGATAAATTCTCCTTCACTTCCTCTTCACAGTTGCAAAAAATGGAGATGTTTGCATCTCAATTCTGCACGAGCCAGGAGAAGATAAGTTTGGCTATGAGAAGCCTGAGGAGCGCTGGCTTCCGATCCACACTGTAGAGACAATAATGATTAGTGTTATATCCATGCTGGCAGACCCAAACAGCGATTCACCAGCAAATGTGGATGCTGCAGTGAGTTGTGCAAACTTTACATAATCATTTTTCAGATTTGTAGTCCTTACAGTTCAGCTAAATGGAAGGTATGTCCCTAAATCAACCTGATGTTTCCCCCCCACAGAAAGAGTGGAGGGAGGACCCGAATGGGGAATTCAAAAGGAAGGTGGCTCGGTGTGTAAGAAAAAGTCAAGAGATGGCATTTGATTAGGAGTCTGCTGTAAATTCCAGGGTAAGTCACTTAACCATTTGACTGAGACTTGCATATCAATGTTGGGTTCTGCAAGTCATAATAACTTCAGCTTTCTGTTGTCCAGTTTGGGGAAATGCCTTCAGAGACAAAACTTCAGCAAAAGGCTTTTGCACCCCTTGTTTTGCCAGTCAAAGGAATTGGTTGGCTTCAGCCACGTTTCTGTGAACGGTCTGCCAGATGAGCCAATTTGAGAACCCTACCAGCGAAATTAACCTGTTTCCTACCTGGAATTGTATATTTAATTTTATTTATTTTGAAAAATTAATGATGTAAGATATGTCACTACTGTAAATTAACTTGCTTTTTTATCTGCTGCTGAACAGTTTCTACTTTATACCAGGTTTCTTATGCAATTTAGTGGTCAAGATTGTGTAAAACAAAACCCTGTTCTCATAGGTCTTTACTTGTCCTCCCTGCTGCATACTAACCCCATTGTCACCCCCAAAAATCTGTCAGTAGGTGTGTGATTTTTTTTTTTTTTCTTCCTCCCTGTCTCCCAACAGTCATTGAATCACTGTTGCCTTTTGTTGGCTTCACCTCCTCACCGTTTGCTTATTGTTTATATGAACGAGGTGAGATCTTTTAGAGCAACTTACAGTTTCATGTTCTTTTTTCTGAAAGATGACCTTGCGGTTGCATTTTCTTCTGATGCCAGTATGCGTCTAAGGTGTTTAAAGCCATGACTATCACAAAAGTGCATGATTCCCTCTGTATTGTTGATGTAATTGGAACAAGTTGTCTAATGTCTTGACTCTCTTAGACGTAGTTAATGGTGTCAGAAGGTTTGTGCCGACAAGGTCTCAGTTAGTCTGTAAGATCAATTTCTAGCATTCTTGGTCTTTCCCTTTGACATGTGGCCCTTCTAGCTTAATAAGGCAGTCTTTGAATAATCACTTAGTGTATGTTGTCATTAATCACAGACAACCAAATCTTTTCTCTGAAACCCCACACACGCAGGTGGACTGGCTAACTTAGCACCTGAGCTTACCTCAATTTAAATGGACAAAAAAATTTGACCAGTTTATGGTTGAGTTATTTATCTGTTGAGGGGATGTTATGGCCTCCATAGTAGAGTTAGGCTTGTGCTTCTTACTTTTGGCTTTTGATCTCTGTGTGTGTGGGTGTGGGTGGGTGTGGGTGTGGAGAAAAAAAAACTCGGTCCCTTGTGGGTTGTAGACTCTTGAGGGTCGATTATTGAATGATGCTCTTTATTTCTATCAACATCTTGCTTTCTGTTTGGTGCATCCTTGGAAAATATTTATGGTTTTTATTAAATCAGAAAATCTCTGTTTGAGATCCTTGATGGAGACTTGAAGTGAGCTAAGCACCTAGTAGTTTTCTTGTGGGAAGTAAACCATCCTGGTTGCAGTTTGGAAACCATTGGCCTGTTTTCACTTTTTATTGGTGTTGCTAACTATGAAGCCATGATTACATCTATGTAGACTTTTACAATGTTATACACAGTCGAACTTGTGACTGACACTGAAAATAGCTTACCATCTTTTGGCGCATGCAATCAGGTTTGAAGGAGTAAGGTATGTTTAAATATAAAACAATTGTTAGGATATTCTGAGTGAATGTGACATGTACAGTTAGTAGATCTGTGTAGACTTGATTACAAAACCTGCTGTCGACATGATCTTTTTAAGTCAGAATTTCTTACCTACCATGACCTCCTCTGACCGGTGTTCACTGTATTTGCACAGATTTGGTGCGTTTGAAATCTCATTAAGCAATACGCTCTGAAAATGGTGTGTCCAGGTAATCCACCAATGCCATTATTTGTTTGTAGGTTGTTTTTTTTTTTTTGGGGTTTTTTTGTTTTTGTTTCATTTTGTGTCAATGCAATGTATATTGGACATGAGGCTCAATAAAGCGTGTAAACAGAGTGGTACATCATTTTATTTTTACAGATTAAAACGGGCAGAAAACTTAAGTTTTTCAGAGTATTTCTCTGTGATTGGAGGTGAGTGGAAGTGTGGAGTTGCAAGTTTGGGTTTCTTTCACGCTAATGGGCTCTACTAGCTGCAATGCTCACTGGACTGGTGCTGGTACCAGCAACAGGAAATATGAAAATATAAATTTGAGCTTAATTTATTGAGGAACTGAAAAAGGAGACTATTTAAAGTCAAAGTGGTTACAACTTTTACAGGTTAATATCAACATAAAGTAAAAATGTATATTTGGTTGAATATTATACCCCTTTAATAACACTGATGTATTATACAAAGCTGGATTAGTCACCTTTACAGGAATGTGCAACTTGTTGAGACTAGGCATTTGTGCATTGAGCAACATGGCTAAATGTGGGGGTTGTGCTCTCAAATAATAGGCTCAACTCCACCAACACTATTCTCCTTTAAGTTATTAAATAGATTAAATAATTGAAAAGCCAAAAATGTCCTTTTTTATTTGCTTAAAGATGATAAATGTGTGGGTGCCCTGCGATGGACTGGCGACCTGTCCAAGGTGTACCCTGCCTCTCGCCCAAAGACTGCTGGGATAGGCTCTGGCTCCCCCACAACCCTTGGTGGGATTAAACGGTTTGAATAATGAATGAATTTGTGTGTCTACTCAAATTGAGATGAGAAAATGGGGAGTTAAACTCTAAACGCCAAAGTAGCAAGACTGCACCAACAAATGTAAGTGAATGAAAACAGGCCACATCTCCAGAGAAAATCAAAACCTGTTATTGCTTCACACCAGGAGTTGACAGACCTGCAGCTTTGATTCTTCTAACACACTGAGGGTTTCTTTTGGAGGCCTGTCTTCATAGTTTATGAGAAAAAATTGAAAGAGGCCTGAGCTGGTGAGGATGTGCTCTGCTTATTGTCACTGATGCAGAGCAGATTACAGAGAAAACAGCTCAAATACTTTTTCCCCGTTGACGTACTTCCTCAGCTATTTGCTGATTCTTGTTCAAGATGCAAAATAGATGAGAAAATTTAGTCTCATGATAAACTGTGGTTAATATTCAACATTTGTCTCATTCACCATTTGACTTCATCTCTAACCAAGATCTTGTCTTGTGGAAACCAATCTGCATGTCAGGATAGCATCTATTCTGAGTTGAGAGCTAAACTGAGCATCCATCTGGACTTCTGGGTTGTGCAAACTGTTGAAAAAAACATTTTGCAATGATACAATCCTGACTCCAAACCTTTGTCTACTGTGTAAAATGTAAATAAAAAACAGTGACATGCAAATATTATCAAACCAATATTTTATTCATAGTTAAACACAGAAAAACATATTGTGGAAGTTTTACTATTTTGCTGTTTTCTGGTGCATAATTGCTCATGTTTTCCTTTAACGAAAAGCTTTTATTCCTCTAGTCTTGATGGGGCCAAAGAGCATGGGTTTGTATTAAAGTGTTTTTTACTGTATGTCATTGTTTGTTTGAACTTAGTATTATTGTGCCACTAATTCCCCCTGGAGGCCCATACAACCCTGAGCTAATTTGGTAAGCAGGACCAAGTGTGGGTGTCCCTGCAGTATTTAAGTGGAGCTACAGGTATTGGAAGGAGAAACAGTGCTGAAGAAGGCACCACTGACTCATCGGAAGCGAAGGCAGGATCAGGAGCCTGAAGTGCAGCGGTCGTCTTGGGATCCACTGGTTAAACTACTCAGCCTTGGGTCTAGCTATGGGCAGCTTTTTGGAGTTTTTGAGACTTCTTCCCAGTTGTTTCAAGAAAGGTTTTGTAGCTTCAAATCCCCAGACAAACCACACCAGTGACATCTAGAGATCAGCTGCAGCAGAGTAAGCTTACATTTTTAAATATAAGAATAAAATGTTGTCCTGTCATACATTTAGGTCCTGGCGGACTAAACAGCTATGTTTGCCAGAAACTACTTAAACATAACAGTTTTATATTATGCAAGCAACCAAATAATCCTCACAAAATTGTTGCAGGCAGACAATTATCAAATCCCATATAAAAAAAACCACCTTCCTGGTGTGTGACACCAACTCAAAATGTTCCCATATTGGAACTGTTTCATTTGCATTCTTTTATTATGGTTCTCTCCTAGTTACTGGACTCTCAAATTGAATGAAATGCTACCATTGATTTAAAACTGTAATCTAACTTTCTATGGGATGCGTGAGGCCTCCAATGTCTTTGGTCACATCATCACAGACATTTAACTGAAGCCTCAACACAGTGATTCACACCAATTTGCTTCAACAATATGAAACCAGCTTTGGGGTCGGTGTAAAATGTCCTATCTCTACCTGGGCTACAGGAATCTCCACGCTGGCTCAGGAAAAGCGTGAGCAGACTAAAAAATTCATGGACCCAGAGCAGAAAGCCAGCTGTGGGAGCAGGTGGGAGGGATTGAGGACTCCCTCCTTGGAATAGTGGACTGCTGTCCATTCTCTCTTCTGCAGGTGGGCTGAAACTGTGGTGCTACAGGAAGCAAGAAGTGAGACAGAAGAATCATTCAATGTGCCCACCTCAACCAGCAGTTGGTTGAGGACATAAAGGACATTTTGAAAGGGACTGGAATAATAATAAATTGATTTTACTCCTTAATCTTTCGTGTGGCTTTAACTCTTCACAGCCTGCCTTTTAGGAGGATCATTGTGGCTCAGAGGCCTGTCCGTTTGTTGTTGTTTTTAAATAAAACTTTATTTTACTTTTAAATCCCTCAGCCACTGACGTACATCATCCTCTTGCCATCAGAGACAGGGGTTTTAACTAAGCTCTGATAAGCTGAATTTTCTTCTATGTGAAGACCTCTTTCCTTTAATTCTCCATCTTATTTCGTCCTTAAAGGAACAAGAGAAAAAAAAACACTCTTAAAAGATGTAATTTGCCTGACTTTATGGGCATTGCCATTGTACTAACAATGAAAAACAACCTTAAAAACCTTCTTAGTTGTACATCTATAGTTTGATTCTGATCCTGTTACATTTGGATGTTTAACATCGGATGCATAGTCACAAAATGGTAAACTTGGTTAACACAATTTTGCTGTTAGTTCATTCATTTTCTTAACCGCTTAGTCCAGTTAATGGGTCGCAAGGAAGCTGGAACCCATCCCAGCAATCACTGGGCAAAAACTAGGGTGTCTCCAGACAAATGTTAGTTTTCTGTCATGTGTGCGGTTCTGCTATGGTGTAGGAAGAATGTTGTAATTATACAATTTGACCACTAGGGGGAAAAGGGTCCACATGTGGAGCAACACTCTTACTTCATCCAGAAATATGAACTGCACAACAGCACCAGGGTGTGCTTGTTGACAAATGGCAGCGGTGTAAACTCACACAAAACCCTATTATAAGATAAAACTGCTTTTCTGAACATATACAATCATTTGTGTTGCAAATAAAAAACATTTTGTTGACTCATTTTACACTGATGCCAGAATACTGTAGCCAACAACAAATACTGAAGCTTTTGTTTCTGGCTGTTATTTTATCTATCTATCTATCTATCTATCTATCTATCTATCTATCTATCTATCTATCTATCTATCTATCTATCTATCTATCTATCTATCTATCTATCTATTCATTCATTCATTTGCTAAACCGCTTAATCCGATGCAGGGTTGCAGGGAAGCTGGAGTCTATCCCAGCTGTCTTTGGGCGAAGGCAGGGTACACCCTGGACATCTCGCCAGTCCATCGCAGGGCCACACAGAGACGACAACCACCTACACTCACACTCACTCCTATGGGCAATTTAGAGTAACCAATGAACCTAACATGCATGTCTTTGGATGGTGGGAGGAAGCCGGAGTACCCGGAGAGAACCCACGCAAACAAGGGGAGAACATGCAAACTCCACACAGGGATCGAACCAGACATTTTAATGCATCTGAACCTGGATGATAATTCAGCAGACATACTCAAAATAGATGGTGTACTGGCTGGTACTCCCTTAATGACTTGCTGTCAGTTTGTCATTCAAATATAGGAAAAAAACATGGGTGATACTTACATGTAGATCTATAAATTGACCTATATATTAATACTTTTATAGCACACAAAAACAAACACAGCAAGTTCTAAATCAAATCCACATTTGCCAAATTCAAAGTGCCATGGAGACACTTTTATGAACTTCAACCCTGATTGCATGGACATTAAAAATAACACTGAAAAGTAAATACATAAACTTAAAGTTCATCAACCCTTTCATGCATGAATTAATGATCAAAACATTGCAACATTTTTCACATTTTTGTAAGAAAAAAAAAAAAAATCACCTGAAGTGGTTTATTTACAAAAATACCCTCCTCATTCATGAATATGCAAGAAAAAGCTTGTAAATAGCTGCCCACTAAAGGGCCACTATGCATAAAAGGGTTAAAAACAAAAAGTTCTACATTTTAGACCTTCTTACCAGACTAATTTAACAGTGTATTACTATTACATTTTTCCTCTGTGAATTATGTTTTTCACAGCATTAGGCCTCGTCCGTGCCACTTATATTACTATCTTATATTTAATCAAGAAATAATCTTCAAAAACTCCAGCCATACACTTTTTTCCCTGTAGACATTAATAAATTATTAATAAATGGTTAATTTAAAAAAAAAAAAAAAAAAAAAATTAATGTCTATGTGTTCAGTTATAGTAGACGCTGCTGTTTCACAGTGCGCGCGCTGCGGCTCGTTTTAAGCTAGTTAGGTTAATCTTGCGTTGTTGGTAAATATGAATTGTGTCATTGTAGGGAGTTGTGTGAAAGGTAATTGTTAAAACAAACAAATAAGAAACCAAACAAATATAAGCATTTAATAGTTTATTTTCTTTAAAATACGTTATCTGGATGGATAAATGTTGTAGTTTGACTGAAAAACATTCATCTTAATTAATGTTGCTAGCTTAGCTTAGTGTCTACTTTGCTAAATAAACTACGTTTCTTGAAGTTAGGATGTTTTTTTAAAATTTTTTATTATGCCCCGCTATTGACCTCTAGAATTTGTAAAGACAAAAGAGTTTATAAAAATCCTAGTGAGTTAAATGACCTTCTGTACAGTCTGGTGCCAACTCTCGTGGCTCTTTGTGTTAATAGTGTTTGGGAAGGCTATTTTTGCCCTGTCACGTATTGGCCACGAACTGTGGCTGGATCCTATGGTCAAAGGGGTAAGCAACACTAACAATATCTCTAAGAGAAATATTCAGTCATTTAGTTATCTTGTTTTTAACCAGGGGTGAGTATATGCTCATCTTTTTTACATATTTTCCATAAGCACTAATGGCATTGGGGTCTTCTGCAGGTGTTGGGCTCCAGACATCACCTGCCATGTTTAACATTTTAACTTAATCTCCTTTTCCCTTTCTCCTTTTTAGCTGGCTCTGAGATCAGTGAATTCTACTCATTCTGCTTATGCCTGCTTCCTCTTCTCGCCGCTGTTCTTCCAGCAGTACAGCATATGCTCATTACCAGAGCAGAGCTCTGAAGCAGTCAAATGCAAACTGGGCATGAAGGTACAGCAGTCACACTGGTTATTTATCTGGAATAAATAATCTGAAAATCCAAACAGATATAATAAAACTACAGGTGATCTACCACCATGCGCTCACATGTCATCACAATGTCCCTTACAGAAATGTGTGATCACAATATCAAGACATGAGTGGCTAATTAAATGAAACATGTCTATTTGTTTTCAAGTCTGTCCTACCTCTTTTCCGGTGTCTGACTTCTATTGAGCGTAATGTGGAACGTTGTCAGATCTCTGTCAGCAATAAGAGTGACCGAGTGATTATCCAGTTTTTCTGCAGACATGGTAAGAAACACACAAATTTATATCATGAGACAATTGTTGAGAAAGGAAAAATAATTGAATTTTGGAAACCTTATCTACACTCCCAGTCAAATGTTTGGATACACTTTCCCATTGGATTTAATGGGAAAGTATGTCCTGACCTGATTGTAAATGTAAACAAATATTTACAATGTTCAAACTATTGCATATTGTGAACACTTGATGGCAGTGTGCTCCAAATACCTCCATCTCTTTGTCTTAGGTATTACTAAGACCCACAACATACAATTCCAGGACAGTGAGGCCCTGCAGGCAGTGTTTGCCTCACACCTGTGTCTTAATGTGCTGAGGGCTCCTGCTAGGTTAGCACTCCAGCATATCATTATCAAGTTACACCCATCAATACAAGCATAGATCTATTCAAAGTATCTGCTTCATCCTGCTTAGAATTGAAGCAACTTTTGACCCCTCAGTAACTTCAGAAAACTTTGTTTACTGATGTTTGACTGGATTAACTCAATAAAACAGCTAAATGGTCATTTAGAAGTTATCAATCAGTGGAGCAGAAGTTGTGCACAGCACATCTCTGCTCTTTGCTTGACGCTGTTCTGACTTTTGTTTGCTCTGCCCTGTTTCTGCAGGGTTTTAGGTGACATGGTGAGGCACTTCCCAGTGTTTCAGGAGGAAATCACTCTGTCCATGAGTCCTCTGAAAGTCAGTCTGAGAAATTACTATGAGGGAAGAAAGAGTGAGATTTGGCTTGTTTTTTGCTTCTCAGTAACTGCAAGTGACAACAATTGCTGTTACTCTGCAAATGCTGCCAGTTTTCATCCTCAGGCTTATTAAAAAATCTTAAAATGTATTGGAAGTAGTTGGACGTATCTTTTCACAGATCCTGTGATGATGATGCACACTGAGATGTCCTTACACCCAGATGAGTTTGACTTCTTTCAGATCGGAGTGGACTCAGACATAACCTTCTGCCTGAAGGAGTTGAGGGTAACAGGGTTATATTTGGAGGACCTTTCCTTTATCTTGTCATTTGAGAATATTATGTGTGTGGTTTGTATCCTCATGTGTTCGTTGCAGAGGGTGTGCGTGTGTGAGCTTGACTCACCAGTGAGCATTTTATGTGCAAGGCATGATTATTTATGGACTTGTAATCGGGGTACTCAGATGTCTTAAAGCCTCTGCCTGGCTCTGTTTCACTGTCTTGTGAAGCTCCGCTTTGTAGCCAGGATAGAATGACTGTAGTGATGCACCGCCACATGGAAAAAGTAATTTAAGTAAAGAGCTGCAGTGTTCTAGTCACGCATTGCATTTGCTATAATATTTTGAGCTAAACTGACGTCGATCTCAAATTAATGTTAATAGGAGTACGTTTAACACACTGGAAACTGGGAGATCTGCAAAGTAATTCCAAGGAAAGCTAAATCAATAAAGCTAATTGCATTGTCAACCTTTTTTAGTTTAAACGCCTTCCTTTGCCCCAGTTTAGCAAAGAAAGCAGATGAAGTCTGTCTGCCAGTCAGACATCTTTGTGCCTGTCCGGCTAATGAGACTTGACCTGCATTAACACCCACAACTCTTGTCCCTAATGTCTTGGAATGTGTGTTGGACTCCCTGCGGTGAGACTTCTCATTAGCCGGCCTAGCTGTCGTGTTCCTGCCGGTTTTGGAAAATCGGGTTTAGATGGATTACAAATCAGGCTTTAAGTTTTAGTCTGATTTCATTCATTGTTTCATTTTAACTTTACCACAGTAAACATGTCATGACCACACTCTCCAGCTAATGAGCTCTGGTAAACTGTTGTAGTCATGACATGCATGCACACAAATGTGTGTGAGTGTTTATTTTTTATTTGTTTTTGTTTCAGGGTTTACTATCCTTTGCAGAATCCCATTCCCTCCCAGTGTCAGTTCACTTTGATACAGCAGGAAAGTGAGTTTTCTTCCTGTTATAATAAAATAAACATTCATATCTCAACAACAAGCTTTCCAAACTTGCTTGTTTTCAAACAAGCTTTCCAAACTGATTGATTGTCACAATTCACTGTCGTTTTCATATCAGGCCTGTTTGTTTCTCTGTGGAGGACATGGTCCTTGAAGCTGCTGTGGTGCTTGCCACTCTGATGGACTCTGAAAACTGGGGTCCTTCTCAGCCAAAAGAGACCCCAGTTCCCTCTACACCCAGGTAACAAAAGTTATGTCTGTAATAATGGGGTTTATACTCACAGTAAAGTTGTAAGATTTGTTTTGATATTGTGCTCTGTCTTTGTCACATCTGTGGTTATTTCCTACAACATAGATCTAGAGCCAACAGCATTGGAAAGCTATTTGAATTTTCCCACAGGGGCTCTACCTGAGCCTCTCTCTGGCACTCGATCAAAGCGCTTTCCTCTCATTGGCTCTTCTTATTCTCCTAAGAGGCATAGTGTTACTGCAGCCAGCTTGGTGTCAGAAATAAATAGGGCAAGTGTAGGGCATGTAGGTTAGAAGCCTGTCAGTGAGATGGCCTGTAATCCCTCTTCTCCACCGTGCTAGCCTGCTTTCCCCACATCACTGTCTTGCTTTACTAGCTCTCCCACTTTGTTGTAGTCTGCTGTGAGGTTTAGGTTGATCATGTTACAAGGGTCCCAGCTAGACTGTTGAACATCTGGGTCATTAGCCCTTTGGTTTGCTTGTGTGCTCTGTTGGGAGTCTACACAGACATCTACACAGACATTCCTGCTCTGTTGAGGAAGTGGCTTTCTGATCTGATATATATTCATTAGAAATTAGTTATTAATGTTTTTCCATATTTTTGCTACTCCTGGCATGAATACTCAGTAGAAAACCAGCTTCCGTGCCGTTTCAGGGGCCTGCCTCTCTAGTTAAAGAGCCTAAGGTTGTTTTGAGACATTTTAAAAGCAACATGCTGTCTTCTCTTTGTGCTTCTGGTTACACTTGTGGCTTTCTTTTCTGTGCTTCTTTGAGGTTGATGACGTGTAGTGGGTTGCATGTAGAGAGCTGTTTACTTGCTCCTCTTAACATAGGGCACTTTCAGTATCAGCTGATAGAAAGATAGTCTTTGTAATGTTAAATAATCCTTAAAATGCTCCTGATTGTGACACTGCTAATAGGAATGCTCCAATACCAGCTGCTAATATTGGTCTGATTATTAGTACTCACAAAAGTGTTCTGATAACAGAGCTCCATACCAGTATGAAATAACTAGGGCTGTCAAATTTAACACATTAAATGAAAGTGCAGATGACATGTTAAACACATTAACATATAAACAATTAAGTTATTAAACTGAATTTGAGCTTGTAGATGCTTTGTCACAGCAGTGAACATTTATTCATTTTCTATACACCTTAGTTTGACTCAAGGTTGTGGGAAAGCTGGAGCCTATCCCAACAATCAGCAAGTGACAGAACATAATCCACAAAAAAAAAAAAACACTTTATCCTCCTTATTAATGAGGTTTCTGACAGTTTTCAGACATTAAATTTAAAGGATGGTCGCAGAATGAGCCATCTGATATATTTCACTAATAACCACTCAGTCATCCTTTCTGGCATTCTGGCATCCTTACCAGTAAAGTGAAATACAATTTATTACTTATACTCATGTTGGTACTCTGTATCAGCAAGTACTCAAATATAAGAATTTGTACTCATCGTTAGTGTCTGTAACCACCATATAATATTTTAACCTTTATAGACGTTAATAAAGTGTTTATCTAGTTATTCTGTTTGGTAGTTTCAGTGTAAGAATATAAATTCCTGTCTTGTATAGTGCGGCTGTTTGTGACATGTGAAAACTTCTCCTCTGTTGTATTATTTCACTACACTATTTCCACTCATACTGTGCTGTATGTGAGTGTAAACAGGCCTTTTCCCACCAGGCTTGGTGATAACTCACATGCTCATGAGTCAGATTTCACTGAAACATGATGTGATTCCTGCAGCAGCAGAAGGTGGCACTACACACAAAGTTAGGATTATATATGTGATCTTACTACCTGACAAGCTCAGTTAAGACCAAAATGAGTGTTTTGTGTTCTCAGGTGTGCAGATATTGCTGATATCCATGTTGGTGAAGAACAGAACGACATCCCTCACGACATGGAACTAGTCCAATCCAGCCAGGGCAGCCCTTTAGTCAACCCTTCTGAGCTGTCACATCTCCTGCCTCACCATGTACCTAATGAGGAATATGACAGTCCCACCGTAACGCCAGCTTCCTCTACGGTAATATGTTTTTAATTTCACTGGGTTCTCTACGGGACTTCTGGTCATTCAGAGGCTGGGATTTCCCACAGTATCGATGGAGTCATTGCCAAGAGCCAAATCTTTTACTTTACTCTGCGCCAAGAGCGTCATTGTTCCTCACCAGATGAGGTGTGGCAGGAGATGGGAGGTCACACCAATGTTTTCTATGGCATTAAAATAAAAAAAAAACCCAAAAAACCATATGGATTCAAACTTGAAACACCTGTTCAAACTCTTGCCATGTTTGTTTCCTGCATCTAATCTTGTTTCACTCTGTTTAAATGTTTGGATGTGAGAATTTTTACAGCAGTAGTGCTGTAGATACACCGCCTTACTAAGTAGCTTTACGTTCAACTCTGGAAATGTGTTGCCATAGTGATGCACCTAAGATTAAGGTTAACTTCAGATAACCAGTTGTTTTACATAACACACCACATCAGGATTTGGAAAACAGAGATTTCTTTTGTTAGATACTTCAGTTACCCTGAATGCGATCAATCCGTTTCTGCTGGGGCAGAATCATTTTCATTACTTGAGTGTTTTTTGGAACAGAAAAGGTGGCATTGACAGTTTTTAAGAGAACATTTTTTTTTCTAAAGTGTCTTTTTTTTTTTTTCCTCATCCCTGTAGATCTGCTCACTTCTATTCAAAGCCTTATCACCAGAGCATGACACTGGTGGTTTTAGTGCCAGGCTGCCTGTTCTGGCACATTACAGTGATGACGAAGAAACTCTTAAAGAGGAAGATTACCAATGAAGAAAACCATACAGCTATGAGCACTGAACTGTTACACGAGTCATTTGTTATTTCTGCCAAAAGGGGAAACATTAACATGTAAGATTTTTAAGTAATTAATTCCCTCTGCATATTGTTAGGTGCACAAAGTCTGTATAGTTTTCAGTGTTTGATTAGTCTTTAATCTGTTTTTCTCATGCGGTGAACCAGTTTGATAGTAACTGTTGTAACATATAAGGGGAACTTCAACTCAGTAAATTTATGAATCTGCCACACCTGTTTGTTGATGAGAACTTGTGCATCTGATTGTATGAGGAATGTGGTAGTATGTGCATAATGTACAAAGTGTTCTTAGACTTTCTCTTGGCGAGTTCAGCGAGGTACGTTGTGAATGCAGAGCTAAATGTGACGTCTTGATGGAAAATATAGTCCTGCAGGCATCCAGCCAACACCTCTGCATTGCATTGTTCATCCCTCTCTGTATGTCACAGAAATAAAAAAAAACCAAAAAACCCAGGATAATAAATACTATTTATTTAAATATTATACAGACTTGATTCCCCCCCGACCCCCACAGAGCTCAGATCTGCATTGTACTGTACACTAAACATATTCTGGTTGACAAAGAATCTGGAACATGAAAATGAGAAACAAACGAGAGGGTCTGGCAGGTGCGAGTCAGAAATCGTGAGAAACAAAGCGAACAGTGGTAGTTCCAAACATCTGAGAGCACAGCTTTGTATTTTTAAGGCTGCTTAGATTTCAGTGCTACAACACAACTTGCATGTTCTCCTTTCACTGCTCTGACCTATCCCAGTTAGTCCCAATTTCAAACGTCACCTGGTGCCATCATCCTCAGAGTGAACTCAGATGAAGCAGGGAAACAGTCCGCTAGATTAGTGCAGATTGTAAACAGTGATGCAGAGATCCACGGGGAGGTTTTTCTAGGTGTGGGATGGCTTTATCGCTCTCCTTAAGCTCCTGACCCAGTACAGAGAGGAACATTTAAAGAGAGAAAAGGTTTATCATACTGGAACTGAGCAGGGCGTGATTTGACTGTTATGGCTACTTTACAGTTTCAGGCTCTTAACTGGCACATAGTGGAGTGGAGTGGAGGGGGGGGGTAAGGACTGCGCATGTCTGCCAGTATCAACAACACCTGATACAAGGCACGTTATAATGCGAATACACGAGATGTGGACTGACATCTTCAACTGTAGGTAGAAGTTGCAGAAAACAGTGGAACTGTGTAGTGGTTTTATGGAAACATGACCATTGTTATGGTTGTGCCACTGGAACTACTGAAACTATACAGCAGGAGGGCGAGAAAACAAAACCAAATGTTGATTGTGAAAAGACGCAGCTAAACAATCACACCAAACATTACAAAAATACATTTGGTCACTTGACCAACTTCCATCACATTGAGCTTTTTCAGATATGCTTCTTAAGCATTGTGCGTTTAAGGCCGCCAGACCTATAAAGTCCAGTGGATATGGAGAAGTCTGGAGCCTTCACATCCATTTCAGTAACACTAAACATACAGACACACCAACGAGCTTGAATGCATTCATCACACACATATATCCTCTCACATAACATCACACAATTAAGACTTTGCCAGCAGCAATATTATATTAGATTTTATAACCATGAGAGGCTTTTCAACCAATACTCCTCCCATTGAGTAACAAAATATGTGCACAACTTGAATTGCACTGGTAGGAAAAGGCAGCTGCCGCTCTTCAATATGAAATCCTAACAGATTACCCTGCCCAAAGAAATGCACCATAGGTGTATCAATGTCATGCTTATTTTTTTTTTGCTAACATTTAACAAAAACTCCCCCAAACAGCACACTGGTCATACCCTACCAAACGTATGCTCCCTGCATCCATGTAGAAGGATACAGGATAAAGGCTTTAAAGCCACCACTAGGTCATTAGGAACATCATTTTGTACAATGCAGCCTATTTATTGAGCCCTAACGCTGCCATGTTTTGTACTCTTCCCTTCTTAACACAACTGATGGGCTGCGTCATTCCCTTCTAACAGCCCAGCGTGCAGCCATTTTAGCATGTTAACACCCACTGTCTGGCTGCATCTCCCTCCATCTCTGAATCTCAGCTTCCTCCACGCCACTTAGAGAAAAGACAACTCATCTCCAGTGAGCCTAATGACCCCTTATCTTAAGCAATGGGATTATCCACTGACCAGTGGAACACTGTGAAGATGCCAACAGTGCAACCTGAATAAAAGGTGTGTCAGTGCTCTTATTCGCTTTAATTGACCACTCTGGCATGCATAATTGCAGAGGAGTGGGCACTTTTTTGACGAGGGAGGGAGAGGGTGACGGTCAGCTGAGGCAGAGTAGATCTTGCAGATCTTGAGGAAGCATCAGACATCAATCCCACATCCTGGCCAGCAGGAATTAAAGCAGATCACTTTCCATCACAACAGAATCTAGTCAGTGTATTCTGCCACTATGGACAGCAGTACAGTGATGTCATCTGGCTTTCCTCCTGCAAAGATTAATAAAAATAAAAAAAAAAAGTGAGAAATGGTGGAACTTCTCAAACTGAGAACATTTGCATGCATCGTTTTCCTTTAAACTAAAAACACCTACCTCTTACATTCAGTCCATTATCACAGGCAAACTGTGCAAAAGGTGACATGTAATTGGGGTCATATGCGAGTACGTGGGCTTGCTCTGCGATGCTGCGGGCAGTCTTCTGAACGCTCTCATAGTTTGCATTCTGTCAAGCACAAACAAAGCACTTAAGTTTTTATTCCTCATGTATTCATGATCCCACTTCAGAGGCAGACTTGTTTGTGCATTACCTTAAGTTTTTTGAGCTCTTGCAGGATCATGTAATCAGGCATGTTGTCAAACAGCCCATCAGTGGCGGTGAGTATGATGTCCCCCAGCTGTACGTCAAAGGAAGAGCTGTCTGCGGCATCAGGGCTGCAGGGACAGACATAGGAAAGTCAGTCAATACTTTAATTATGAAGAAACAAAAGTAGAAACTAAAGCCAAGACCGCAACAACTCTTCTTGTTTACCCCCTCCTGTCACACTGAATCACATTCCTTTTATATGAGGTTTGTCCCATTTGACTTGATAGATTAACCTGAACTTTTATCGCAGCTCTTCTCTACATTGATGAAAACAAAACTTGCTGATTACAGCACATTATTCTACTGATAGAAGAAAAATGATTTAATTTAAAAAAAAAAAAAAGGTAAAATACAAGTTGCAGTTGCAACTGAATCTTATATCAGTGATACAATTTCATCCCATGAGCAGGATTATGTTTAATTCAGGGAATCATCACGAGGTTTCAGAAAGAACAGTCAGGTCCAATAAAAAGCGCGACCGTTACGACGAGTGCCACAAATACACAGAGGCAGAAACGGACTTCATCTGCCAGTGTCATGTTTGTTTCTAGGAAGATGGCCTTAAACTGCTTCACACTCCTGGCACGACATGAATGTTACTCATTACAAACAGTCTGGACTGCATCAGGACACAGAGTCAAAAGCTCCCAGGAACAACCTGTCCTCTGCAGAGATTTTTATGTAGCCATAACTGCAGCTTACATGAGGGCTGAAAAGGATCCAGGTTAGCACCAGCAGTTGGATATGGACACATTTAGCATGAGCAGCTGCATTTGTCTGATTGCATTCATCATCTATGAGTCAAAGTAACTTCTCATAAGCTAAAAAGGACCAACACTTTATCATGAGACATCTTTAATAGTTGTGGCTCAGCAAGGGGGGAATCCTTGCTTTATTAACCTTGATATATTATTATAAGAGTGCATCTTTTGCCAGACTGAATGAGAAGCATCTAAATTAATCTCAGGAAATGAATACAGGATTGTGCAGGATTTATGATCACCATAGCTGTTCTTACCACATGAATAGGTTCTAAATGTCTATTTTGCAAAAGGAGCTGCCTTCTGTGGTGACAGGAATGTTGTTTATGTTCTTTATTTGTGACCCTTGCCCTCTTTTCTATTTGCTGCCATTTAGTGATCAAGCTCTGAAAGCTTAACATGCTGCTGCACTCTAAATTGCTGATTAAATCCTGCCGTTTAATTACTCAAAAATATATTTCAAGAATAATTTGTGGATTGTTAAAAATTAAAGTTTACAAAACAAGTTCAATAATTTAAATAACTAAAATCAGCATCATTGCTAGCATGTAGATTGGTTCACATTTTGTCTGTTTTTAGAGAAACACTTAAGAGCCTTAAAATAATCTGCCAGATTAAAGATAAACAAGTAAAAAAGGTGGCTGAGCCTGCTGGTGCAGGATTGGCTGTAGACTCTTCGTAGTGCCCATCAGCCCAGACAGACAGACTTTGACCTGGGTAAGAGCTTGGGTAAGCTAGGGAAACATCCTACGCTCTACTGACGTCTACTGTGATACCGCTTGGCACACCGCAGCAACGAGACATGGCAGCACGTGGCTCCTGACATACTGTTATACTGCAGCTCAGTTGCTACGTTCACTTAACACACAAGTATGACTAAATGTACTGCACAGCGGTTTGTTACAGATAAGCTCCTTTGCTGCGTCTGCATTCAGTCTGGTAGCAGGATTTGCAGCAATTTATCCTGTCAGGTATATCTTTAAAGGTAGCAACATCCTTTACTGTTTTTGAACATCTATTAAAACATTTAAAATCTGTTAATTATAAAATGTAAGAATATGGCATAAAGATCATCATACAAGTGAAGGCGCTCAATTTCTCACAGTATCCAACACTGCGTACCAAAGGAGCAGGAAAAAAAAAAAAAAAAAATCAGCCTCAGAGGTTTGATTTCTCACAGGGGTTATAAAGAGATGTTGCTACAAAATGCTAATAATAGCAAAATAAAAATGCAACTTTCTGCAGCAAATTCAGCACTTTCTATCCAATGTAGCAGGGTGGTGGCAGAATAATGTGTACAGACTGAAGCCTCTTTAACACATCAGTTGCAACTTATGTGTGAAAAAAAGATGTCCTCATCTACCCGCTGCTGTTCCTCCTCGTCACTTACACATACCAAACTGAGTCGGATCAATGTTGTCCTCGCACACATGAGGAAATCAGCAGACTGACTATAACATTGTTAGAGTAACAAGTTCCACAAAGCCAGCTTGACATGAAAACAAATACCAGCTAGCTGGTTTTATCTATGCTATAACCCTCGTTGCTGACGGAGAGGCATAAAAGCACAGGATGAACTTAGATACCTCGTTCAGGTATCAGAGATGATACTTTCATATGTGACAAGATGTACATCAGTCCTGGGATGAAGGGGCACGTGTAAAAGGGGGCTAATCGAACATTTCTTCTGCTTTTGTTCTGTGAAATAAAAAAGCTCGACCACATTTCTTCTTCGAGGTCAACAACAGTCATGCTGCTGAAGCTACAACGAAGCGGTTAACAGCGAACATTAAAAAGTCTCAGTCTTTGCATGGTCTGAACCTACAATAAACAATTTGAAATATGACTGATAGATCCCAGTATATGAATACAGATCATCAAATTTCATAAGCCCATATGCAATTTTGCCACCGATTCTCATTTAATGACATTTTTGTATCATATATTTTGCATCACAAGGGAAAACACCAGGGAGGGTAAAGCCTTACATGCCACTGGATGAGCTCCTCTCAAATAATTTCATCTCACTAATAAAATATCCCCTACTAATAATTTGATTTAAATGTTTGATGAAGCAGACACCTCACCTGTCACTAAGGACCGCCCCCTCGGCTCCTGGGGGAGCAATGGACAGCTGGAAGGGGGTGTTGAAGTAGTGCTGCTGCTCGTCTGAGCGATGGACCACTTCACCACCCCGAACCACGAGAAAACCCGAGTCTCCAAGGTTGGCTGTGTGCAGCTGGTGACTCTGCCGGTCCAAAACCACGATGCAGGCCGTGCTGCTTCCTGCACAAGCAAGACTTTTATTACAAATACTGTGGAGAGGTTTTTAACATCCAGAAATAACTGTGAGCATAATGCTAGCAAACACAAACATAATACAACACAATGATAAAAGTGGGTTTGAGAAGTTGTTTGATAACGCCAACATCTGTTGTGTTGCACATGTGATGAAAAGGAAACACGATCCAGTGAAGCAGGCAACTAGCATGAAGCCACACCCTGCTGGTAATTTATCTGGCACGCCAAAATATGCTCTCTGGGATCCACCTTAAAAACCCCTCACGCACTGTGACTCACTCCTTTGCCTTGTGTTTTCTCTACCTCAAAACAATCACAAGAACATTCCCTTTACTTCGTAAAGAAGCAGCACAATGCAGTCTTGTTTCTCTGCAGCACATGTGAGAACTGGGTGGAAAAATACAGACACTCGCTCAGACAGATCTGTCCCCAACACGCTTGTTCGACAGTGTTGTATGTGTGCACAGACTTTGTTGAGAGGCAACAGTTGGAAAGAGGAAAGGGATGCAGGCTGGGACATTCCCGGCACTTCTAAATGGGATCTAGCTGTTCTGACTCATGATGCAAAAATCTCCATCCAGCCACAGCTATACTGAACAGAGAGAAAGCCGTGCCCTGCAGGCTGCTGTTGATTCGCATGAATCAGAATATGTTTACCAAATCTTCAGAAATATACCACTGTATGACAGCACATTGAAAAACAACTACAGGATTAATGTACTTCTTGAACTAAAGTGGACAATCTAAGTGACAAAAAGAGGCCATCGTTAACCTGTATAGGATGGTGATCCTGTGTTCAGGCATTCAGCACAATTCAGTATCTTCAGAATGAGTGTTAAGCAGGGAGACTTTTCCAGAGGCTTCACTCACCCAGCAGTGGCACTTTGTTCTGCAGTAGCTCATAGTAGCTGGTCGTAAGGACTCCCACAGGGTTACTTGGGACAAAGCGTCCTTCCTTCACCAGTCTTTCACATGTCTTCATCAAAGTCCCTGAAAACTGGGATGGATCTACGCCATAGTCCCTCCAGCCACCTACTCCATCGGCAACACCTAGGAAAATAAGAAAAATTATCAAAATTAATAGATTATTACTACTAATTCTTAAAATGACAATGTTGTTTGAAAGCACTGGAATAGATATCATCTTTCACAGTCCTCAAAAGTTGTTTGTTAAACAATTAAAGAATATCAAGAATAGCACCTGCAGAGGTAGAAAAAGAAACAACATTTTAAACCAGATGCAAAAATGACAGCAAGTACAACAAAAGACAAATCTCAACCACAGCTGTTTCACCTGTGCAACAGCCTGTATCTATAAAAAGTTAATCTTTCAGCAATCACATGATAACTTTAGGATATTTTGAATCAGGCTGAACATGAGTCCATTCATTCATTGTTATTTAATCACTTCAAATAGGAAATAAATGCACTGCTTTGCCATAAACCGTGCACCCTTAGTTAAACTTTGCTGTGGTAATCTTATAGTAGCATGGTCAAACCAATCCATAATCGCAGAACTGTTCATGTCAAAGCTTTTGGTTGAATCCAAGGTTTTTCAGGAAAGGAAGCTGGTTTTGTTACTCTAGTATGCTAGCATCAGCTCTGGTAACCATACAGGGACAGGATCACCTCACAAGTCACAGTAGAGAATCAGGCCTGCCTAAAACAATCACAAAACTTACCCAAGCTCACAAAAAGCCCCCATTATTTTGGAGGAGCGATTAGAGAACTGAGGCAGCACACAGGTAATCAACAGGATCCTCACCCTCTGCAGAGGTCTTAAACAGCTTGCTAATATGGGACGGAAGCTTGTGTGGTTTAGATTTAATCAATCCCCAACAGGGCAGATTTTAAAGCCTGTACTGTGCAACAGCTTAGGACGGTATTTGACTAAGGAATAAATTCACAATAAAGAATTGAAAAATCTTGGATTTAATTCTACTAATTTGAGCCCTTAATAAAATGTGCCCTAGGCCAATGTTTTTCAAATGGGGGTACGTGTACTCCTGGGGGTAGCCTACTTCATGGCATTCCAGGGGGTACATAAATTTTATATATATATATATATATATATATATATATATATATATATATATATATATATATATATATATATTTTTTTTTTTTTTTTTCTTTAAAATATCCTTACATAAAATATAAATGTGATATCATATAAATATTATATATATTCCAATAAATGTAAGCGTACATTCATAAACTGAATTTACATTTGGATTTATACCATTTCATTCCTCCAAAAATCCCACATTTCGACGTGAATTGAACCCCACTGTCGCCTTGACAACAAAACAATGGAGTCCTGGTTGAAGTGTATAGTACAGATATGCTAAACACAATTAAAGTTTCAAGGATCAAACACAAGTGATAAAATGCTGTATTTCGTGTTTCTTCTGAACCAAAGGTACTTTGCACTGGTTAGGGGGTATTTGGCTGAAAAATATTTTACAAGGGGTACTGTGTTGCAAAAAAGGTTGAGAACCGCTGCCCTAGGTAATCGATAGATTACAAAAGATCAGCCTTATGGAGATCAATAAAGCGGCTGAATTTGGTCTAATCCAGTCAATCAGCGATCCTCTGTCTGGTATTTCAGCCTTCGCGTGGTGACCCTTGACCCCGCCATTCAAAACAGAGCAAGTCTTCCGATGTTGCATTGTTAATATTTCCGCAGCCTCACTTACCCAGAACATCAGCGGATCTGTGTCGAGCGATGAAACACGCGTCGTCCCCATAACACATCCCTTTCTTCAGGATGCCTTTGCGGAAATCCTTCCCAAAGCCGCAGCTCGCTGTGACCAGGCTGTAGTCGCGGCTGTCTGTCTGAGAAAGTCCGCCGATGACAGCTCTGGCAACCAGTCTACCGTACGACAGCACGGACAACATCACCTACAAACCAGCTCCGACCAGCAGCAGCAGCGCTAGCTTAGCGTCGATGTGAGCCGACAGTGTTGCCTTGCTAACGAGTCGTAAGATGTGCAGCTGAGCGAGCCATGCAGGAGAATACAGCCGTCACGCGACGCATAGACAATATCTACAGATGGTATCTCACGCTTTCTTTGTTACGTAAAAAGTTAATTTAGAAAGTAGATGCCTCTTCCACTTAAGACCCGTAAGTGCTGGCTGTCCGCGGCCATAGTGCACCTTCTGCTTCCGAGACGCCGCCGAATTACACAAAATGTGGACCAGCCGACGTGTGGCCTCACGCCGCTCCGCGAGCACGGTCTTGTGACTGCTTTGACGTCATACCTCGTTACACAATCAACGTTTCCTAATATGGAAATGTAACATTGTGTTCCCTTTTTACAAATCAAATTTTCAGATAATAAAACGATTTATTTAGTAGATAAATTCACGGTGCTGAGGACAAATGTTTAAAAAGATATTTCAGACACGACAAACACTATGTGTATGTATATATATATATATATATATATATGTATGTGTGTGTATATATATATATATATTAATATAATTACATGTGTTCAGCGGAGATAGTGTGTGTGTGTAAAGCAAGAGATGTCAAATATGCATTTTATAAACATATTTGTTAATATATATAATCTACGTGTTCAGTATATATACACATATATATATGTATATATACATATATGTGTGTATATATATATATGTGTATATATATGTGTGTGTGTGTATGTATATATATACATATATATCTATATGTGTATATATACATATATATATGTATGCATATATATATATCTATATATACACACACATATACATATACATACATATATATATACACATATATATACATACACATATATATACATACATATATATATACACATATATATGTATACGTATATATATATATATATATGTGTGTGTATATATATATGTGTGTGTATATATATGTATGTGTGTATATATATGTATATGCATATATATATATATATATATATATATGTATATATACATATATATGTATATGTATATATATACTGAACACGTAGATTATATATATTAACAAATATGTTTATAAAATGCATATTTGACATCTCTTGCTTTACACACACACACACACACACACTATCTCCGCTGAACACATGTAGATTATATTAATATATACATAAAATACATACTTAACATCTTTCTCTCTTGCTTTACACACACATACATAAAATAAAGTTAAGCTTACATCTTGTTATACACACACACACACACACACACACACACACAAATTTTAGTTTCTCTTTAAAGGCATAAAATTCCTAGAAAAAAACATTCAGATACCAATTTCCCCCTAAAATACACTCAGTTTATTAGAAAGATTTAGACATTACAAGAGTGCATCTGTATTAATTTAATTTAGCATGACTTGTTTAAAAATGTGATATTTTATTGTCAATCCGGTCAAATCCCTGACATTGACGGTAAATTAACTGTATATAAAGTTTACAGAAGTAAACAGCGGTCTGTGTCTTTCCTCTTACTTTTATAGCCATTAACAATTACTGAGTGAGAAAAAGATGACCAATGAACTGAGTCCAGAAAAAAATGGAAAAATTGTGCACAGCTTTAAACAAGGCATTCCTGTGCATAAGTAGCCATAGTGTTACATTTTTCCTGATTGAACAGTCATATGTGGCAAAGACTAGCTGCAAAATGGAGTGCAAAACACCTGAGGTTTTTCATGGTGACATATCAATTTACCCCTGTGGACAAAACAATAACATATTTTGCTTTCATCAAATAGGAGTGAGCATCGCTTCAGTATTGGCAGCAGGAAGAATAACCAATCCTTCAAATGCAAAAGACAAAAGCAGACCAGAGAAGCGAGACTCTGGCCACTGTTCCCCTACACGACCACTTATTTCTTGGCTTGCTTGGTGACCATGTTGCGGGGAGGAGTCACAGGACGGCTGCCATTGGGCTTCTTCTTCTCAGCTGGTTTCAATATCTGCAATGGATTACAGCAAGTTCAAAATGTTTAATGTAGAAACCATCAAACTGGTGTAGAATTACCAAAACAACCTCAGGCTATGACAGAATTTAGACGCATGGTTCTTGCTGAATCAAATGGAATATTTTTGTTTATTTCCAACACTCATCTAGAATAAGTTATTATGCCACCTAATAAAATCAACACACATTCACTAAGTCAAAAACAACTGCTGTGGTGTAATTTGGTTATTTTCACAAGCAACAAGATCAGCTGTAGTGAACAAAAGAACATCGAATTTGCTTTAATCAAGCAGGATAAAAACATCAAGAACTATTCTGATGTTTACTAAATGAGTAATTGTCTTTTTGTGGGAAAAGATGTGTGGGAATTCGGACTTAAAGCTATAAATATTGAAACAACCTATTCTAAGCAGCAGTGTAACCACATTAATTATAAATATGGTAGAATGAATAAAGAATGAACCATCCATGTTGCATTTAGAAAAGAAACCTGAAACAGGAGCTAATTAAAAGGTTACACGATGGACATGTTCTTATTGCCAGACACAAGATTTAAGATTCAAAAGTTCAGATTTTATGGTTCACAATCTGAACTACCAGTACAATGCATCTACTTATTATGCTACCACCACTGTCTGCAATAAATGTACACGTGCATAAGACACCTCATCATTTGTTTAAAGAGAAATTGTCATATCTGAGACCGCTCTGAAAATTATACTGAAAAACACAAACAATTTTGACAAATAAAACTTATCACATATAATTTGTAGGTGAAATTTTCACATAGGGATCGTTAACATTCTTCCAAAATACCCAAAAAGCACAGGAAAAAGCTTGATTGTTAGTTTTTACGGTTTTTGTGGCTTTTACTGGCAATGCTGTTGCAGTGCTGCATATCTAAAATGACAACACATAGCACAACTGTAAAAGCATATTATTCCATAAAATCTGATGATGACTTTCTCTCTATAGTACCACATATTAGACAGAAAGATGATATAAGACCACGTACTGAAACCTGATTTAAAAAGTACAATTTATCTGAGGTATGTACTCCAAAGATGTACTCATTTCCCCAACTCCTTTTAGCAGAAACAAAATGCACTATTCAATACTGAAAGGAACATTACCTGAAAAGAGCACATAAGAGTCTCATCAACACTCATCATGGCACCAGCGTTGTCAAACTCCCCACAATAATTAGGCGCTGAGAACAAAGTAACAAGCTGCCTCTTTGCAAAAAATTCATAGCCATCCTCAACAACCTGTAATGAGAGAAGAAAAACAACAGATAAGGAGAGTGTTACCTAGAATAAAATCAGCTGGGTGATGTAAAATGTGGAGAGTGGTCTCGCACAGTCGCCTCTTTATAAGGATGACTTGGTTCAGTTCGTTGAGGGCTACAGTCCTGCAGGTTTTCCTACTCCAACATATCAGTATAGTTTTTTTTATATATATATATATATATATATATATATATATATATATATATATATATATACATATATATATATATATATATACATATATATATATATATGTGTGTGTATATATAAATATATAGGAATTGCAGCAATGCTTTGATTTCATTAGGCTTTAGAATATTTAGTCTTTAGTCTGCGTCCATCAAAAGAAAAAAAAACATTTAGTTGAAATGAGAACAACCTATAAAACATTAAAAACAGAAAGCAAAAGCAGACACTTTCATTTTTTGGGAAAAAAAAAAAAGATTGAGAAACACTCTTCAATGGACACAGCACAGCTGCCACTTGTTATACAGAGATAGAGGTGACTGCTGTTACCTGATGAGCGCGACAGATCAGATCCAGGTCATGCTTGTGAAGGAACTTGGCAACCACCTCTGATCCAAATGTGAATGACACACCCCTGTCATTTTCCCCCCAGCCCAAAACATCCTTGTCTGGGTCGGACCAGAGCAAATCGCACAGAAGGCCCTGGTCGGGCACATCAGTGGGACGCATTATGCGTCGAATCTGTTCCATGGACTGAAGGTCAGGTGACAGTCCTAAATGGAACAACAAAGTAGCACCACAAATAAACAACTTATACTGAGGTCAGCACCTATTACACACAAGTGATGCCAGACATCAGTTGACAGACTGCAGAGACAGCATTTTGCAAAGACAAATAAGAGTAGTTGACATCAAAGTTGTACTACTTTTCAAGCTGAGGTCATAAAGGCGATCACATTTAAAAAACATCCAACTTTAACACCATCATAAATACAAACTCACCTCCATGGCAGCAAAAGATCTTCTCATCAACAATTGCGGCAATAGGGAGACAGTTAAAACAGTCTGTGAAGGTCTTCCAGAGTTTGATATTGTACCTTCTTTTACCTAAAACATCAAACAATAAAGTATATTTTAATGGACCATTATGTTAATGCAAAAAGAACATCTTTGTATTTCTAAATATAAATTGAGCTTTCCAAACAGCCTAATGAGCCACACAAAGGGTGGCATGAGGAGACAAAAAATCAACTTTGCTTCTAGGTGTACACATTATGGAGCAAAACAAAGTGACATTAAATTAAATAGGAATTACGCACACTCATCGTAGAAACCATATATTCTGTTGATTGAAGCACACTCATGGTTTCCCCTTAGCAGGAAGAAGTTCTCAGGGTATTTGATTTTGTAGGCCAAGAGAAGACAGATGGTTTCCAAAGACTGCTTCCCCCTGTCCACATAGTCACCAAGAAACAGATAGTTGCTCTCTGGTGGAAAGCCCCCGTACTCAAACAACCTCAGCAGGTCATAGTATTGCCCGTGGATGTCTCCTGCAAGACAACAATACATTCATGGGGAAAAGAAAGAGAAACAATGTCCCACGTTTTAAAAATTCTGATTCATAATTCAAAATCAAATTTGAAAATGAAATTAAAATGTGTATCATACACATAAAATCCTCACCACAAATCTTGAGAGGGGCCTCCAGCTCCAGAAGAATGGGTTGACTGAGAAATATCTCCCTGGACTTCAGGCATAATCCACGAATCTCGTTCTCCTGCAGCTGCACATTCTTACCCGGCTTTGCGCCTCTGACTGGAACAAGAAAACACAAACAACCATCAGCAGAAAAAAACCTTATCACGGATAACACTGCTCAGCTTGGTCCACAATGTACAGATGAATTACAGTATTTGTTCACAGAAGCTGTCTGGGACAAACAAGTGGCATTTAGTAAGATATAGTGTTTATGTGTTACATCAAATGTGTGGCACAGATGCTGTATGAATTTCCACTTATATGACCCTTACAGAAATGCTCTATCATACTGTTCAATATTCAATTTTGAAACTTTCAAAAATGTCATAACATAGCATTTGAAATAAAGCCTTAATCTTGACACCTGTAATAGCAATAATTTTTTTATTATATATTGAAAAAAATAATGTAATGTACATCTTTGTCATAAAGAATTTATGATACCTTCATGTTTGGAAACATATTTAAAATAAACTGAATAGAAACCATTTAGATTATAAAAAAATGGGAAGAAATTGGCAGCAGCTGAAACCTTTAATCAGGTCACATCATCTGATGGGTCACAGAATTAAGTGTTACACTGCTATGCGCAATGTTAATATCTGTGTGCCGGAACACCGTGTTTTTCACTTATTTATGCCGTGTCCTTGCAATATCCCCACACAATAAATAATAATTAAAAAAAAAAACATTACAGCTATACCAATGTGTTAAAATAAGTAAATATACAGTTTAAAATGAAACAAAAACCATCCATAAAGGTGACAATATAATTGTCATTTACCAAGATCCTTACACATATTTAGCTAGGTATCTCTAGTCACCGTTTGTCACCAATAAATATAGGTTACTGTCAAATGTAATCAGTCAATTACCTTCTAATAGACGTTGGATGATACTGTCTATGTTGAGCTTGTCAACATCAGCCATTGCAGAAGTTTGCGTTTAGAAAATCGACTCAGTCAAATGTAGGTCTTGGCGTTAGCGCGGCTAGCTATCCTACCATTAGCTTATTAGCTTAGCTTCACCGATTTCCCGGGTGAGCGATGATGGTTTGACCCAGCTACTATTTCTGCGGCTCGCTGACTATTTTTGGACACCTAATGAGCTACGTATACATCTTAGAATGGGAAAAAAACCCGTCACATCCAGTGTTGGTTTTTGTTAGGAAAAAGAGACTTTAAAAATAAACGTCGACCGCGCTAGCTGCTAGCCTGCGATGTAGCCCCGTCTTCTGGTGTTCCTCTGCCGCACCTTGAACAGCGAGGCTGGGCAGCTGCTTGTCAGCGGCTGCTGCTGCTGTCAGCCGCCCCGCTGCTGCCCTCTACTGTCCGGGGAGGAGAACAACAGGAAACTGGAAATGACTGAACATGGAAAATAGTCTGCAAAAATAGCAATGATTCATCCAGATGGTCTCACTCTCGGTTACATTGTAAACGAGCTCTTCATTCCTCAGTGTATTGTTTTAAATACAGGATTAAATAGATTCTTGAACCAGCTGTCTTGAAAATACATATTGGTGGTGAAAATTTACATTAACGTGGTAAATCCGAGATTGGATAATTCTCTATACTTTAGTTAATTCCACAGCCTTTTTACTAAGTATGTATCTTAGGACGTCACGATTATTTCTTTCTTGTACATACAGCAGTTACTGTATTTTTATGATAAAGGATAAGTAGATATGTCAGTGCTATCCAGGGGCACTGCCAGGAATTTTGGGCCCTATGAAAGACAATGGCATAGACCCCACCACTTTTGTATTTGCTTCAATTGCTTCAAGCTGATTAAAGCTTGAAGCAATTGAGCTTTTCATTAAGCTTTTCATGGGAATAATAAAGATCTAGGGCTGTGTTTAACCCTTTAAGGGGCAAGTGACTATTTTTTATCACTTTGTTTTCTTTCATATTCAGCATGAATATTTTTCTTTTTTGTTAATGTAACAACATAATGTAGGTCTTGGTTCATACTAGAAGGACAATTTCAGATTAAAATGTCTAATTTGAAAGTATTTCATTGAGTGCCCTATAAAGGGTTAAATCATAGTGCATTCATCTAACTAGGTTATTTTAATGTAAATGGTTTATCTGTTTATATTACTGCTATATTTTATTACTACCTTTGAACAAAGTTTTTTTTAAAAATCATATTTAATGAAAGTTGAATGATTTTCTTATTTAGTTTGTACATCTTTTTGTGTCCCTATCAAGGTGTGGGGCCCTTAAAATTTTCTTAACTCTCCCCCCCATATGGCGCCTCTGGTGCTACCACTCTGCTCTGAAGGTGACAGCAGCTTATTGCTGGGTAATTATGCAGATTAATTACATTATTAGAAATCTATATAAACAGAAACTCTTTAACCAAGCCTGCAAGCAGTCTATTAAGTTAATTATATCTTGAAAAGTTACTTAAGAAACATAGTCCTTAAAATTTAAAGATATATAGATGGTAACCAAAGATTGTTAAATTAGGAACAAAAGGAAATATTGTTGAAAAGACACTTTACTGTCTTTAAGTAAAATAACTGAGCTTAATGCAGTCTGGGTACAGTTTCTGGTTAATGAGTGGAAACTACTTTTAGCTAATAGACTTTCCTACTAACATTTTAAAGGCACACTGAACTTGCAACGTCCTTCCTTCGATTTGAACAATCAAAGAAATGCTGCAGCATTAGGACTTGGAACTGCTGGATCCCACTGTTTCTCTAATGATGCACAGACAGCATGGAAAAACTTAAACCATTACATGCGTTTAAGTAGTTATCACTACTTAATGTGTTTTCCAGCTGCAGCTAAAGACAGCAAAGACTTACACAAACATCCTGGTGAAAAACAAAGCTCATGCTACTTTCAGAAGAATATATATATATTAAAAAAAAAAGAAAAATAAGCCTCTTGGTTTGTTCTGAGTCTTTAAAGAAAAGACTATCAGAACAACATGGGAGGTATTAGACAGTGTCAGTGTCATGATATATTTTAAAAAACAAAGTAAAATGCAGAAAGAGTGTTAATAACCAAGTACACACCATAATTTAACAATGTTTTTAACATGATAAACTGTTTTATTTATTACATTATTAGTCTCTGTTGTCGAAGTGAATGAATTCTAGTTCCCCATTCTTTAAAACATTGTGTAATTTAATTGAGATTGGCTGACATTAATTTGTGCTCGGCTCTCAGATTTATACCTGGACTCTAGCTTGAATTTTTCATTTCAGTCACTCTGTTAAAGATTTGCTGCTGTGTTTTCATCCTGTTGCATACAATAATTTTGGGTCCAACAGATGGTCTCACTTCAGACTCTTAAGGAGTTTGAAAGCTTTTTCTCCATCATTGAGCTTATCAGGGGCAATGTAGGATCAAATGTCTGGCTTAAGTACTCTTTAAGAACCGCTACCTTTCCCGTTTAAGCAGTGGCAGCTCCACACATGAGTACATCGTAGGTCAATTGTATCTGAAGGAAAATGAAGGAATTTGAAGATTTCTAGTTTGTTCAGACACAATTTTACAAATCCAAGCACTTTTTAAATAGAGAGGTCTTTCTCCTACAACCAAACAAGCAATTGTTCCTCAGTCTTTTTCTAAACGTACTGTCGTGAATCAGCCATTACTCACCTGCTCAAAGAGAGAGAGGTTCTGTCTGAGTAAATCACTTAACACTGAATGTCGAGGGCCTTCTTTTACTCTGGATCCTTGAATCAGGCCTGTGACCCTGGGGGGCACTGCACTTGTGAAACTTCAGCGGGTTAAATGCAGAGAAGTAGTTTTCCTCAGCTATTATTATTATTATTATTATTATTATTATTATTATTATTATTATTATTAAGGACCGTAGAGTGTGAGATGTAGTTCTTGGCAATTTGAAGTCAGCTTGTATTTATTTTGCAGCTCTTGGTACATATTTATCCTCTTACCTTCAGGGTGTACAGAGTGTTTTTTTACACACTGCTTCTGTGTTTAGCATTCAAAAGGAGGTGTACTTTCTTTAAAACTAGTACAACATTCATCAGAAAAGATTTATAGCCTGTATTTCTGTACCTTATAATAAAAATATAAGTGGACCCTCATAAATGTTTTCTCCATTGTTGCTGGCTTTTTTTTTTTCCTATATCCCACATATAAATATGTTAATACATGGTGAACACATTAATGGAAACTGAAACGCACTTTCAACTGTTTTATTTCTGCTGTGGTTTGTGTGATTGTGTACATATCTGGACACAAACATGATCCACAATCTCAGTTGAATGAATCTATTCTTGGTCTTTTTCTTCACCGTGTGTTATGATGTGGACCAGGTTCTTGTAGTCTAGATTTCCTGCTACATCTGGGGGGAATGCCACAAACATTTGTTCCATCTGTAGATATGAAGACAAAACAAACAGGTAACATATTGGGTTGATTTTAAAAAGAGCTCAAAACTCCAGCAGGTTATGTTAAAAATGGCAGGTGGGAGTGCTAACCTCTTCAGCGGAGAATCTGTCGGCTTGAGTTGTCAGCATCTCAGTCACGCTGCGAATACGGGCAGCAAAGATGAGCAGAGCAGGAACTCACATAATCTGTTTAAGCACTATGCTGTTACTCACAAGTCCTTCTTTAATGTCCCCGTTCCCTCAGGATCAAAGACTTTGAAAGCATTCAGGATGGTCTCCTCTGGGTCAGCACCTGATTGGAGAGGTGATAAAATTTAAATTCATCATATCATCTTTCCTTTTAGTTTTTTTTAAAAACTTTCATCTACAAAAAACTGAGGTGTCATGTCAAGACAGCACATCCAAATTCACCTTTTAGTTTCTCTCCAAACATGGTGAGAAAGACAGTAAAATTAATGGGTCCTGGTGCCTCCTTCAGCATGTCGTCAATCTCTTCCTGTTTGACATTTAAACGGCCTGGAAGAAGATGGAGGAAAAGTTGGAGCTAGAGCAAAATTCCATTGAAACTTGCTCGAAAATTCCTCCTCGGATAGTTTATATCAGCTAAGCATCAACTTTATTTTTGGAAACGGTCCTGTGGAACCATCATCACATAAAACCCCACATGAGAACTCTTACAGAGACTGAGATCTCACCTAAAGCAGCAAAAGTGTCTCTCAGGTCATTCTTGTCAATGAAGCCATCTCTGTTTTGATCCATGATGGTGAAAGCCTGCAGAAGATTTACAGTTATGCTGCATGTGCACTTTGTGCACTGGAAACAGTCAGATCAGTGTTCAGATTCACCATGAATTGCTCCATCTGTCAGAGCACTCACCTCTTTGAACTCCTGGATCTGGGCCTGCTCAAATATGGAGAACACATTGGAGCTGGCTCCTTCTGCTGCTTTCTTCTTCGCTTTCTTAGGCGACTGCAGAGTTGGACAACATGGCAGTTAGAGCCCACACTAATGCCAGCCATCACCCGGCTGTCTGCTTCAGCCTCCCTTGTTATCGGCTTTCCTGTCACACATGTGCCTCTCATAATGAGCCAATGATGAGCGAATCTACCAAGTGTATGGGCATTAATTGCACAACAGGCAGTGTATATCCCAGGGTGCACATTTCATTATGAAGGATTACAAACATTGTCAGTTTGTTGCAGAGTCTATGATTTTGTGAGGCCAACCCTGGGGAGGGCGTGCCCTGCGAAGGAAGGAGTTTGTTGAACTGTTTTACATATTTGCCGGGAAACTATAAAAAAACCCAAAAAAACGGATGAAGTGATGACATCACGTTTCTTGGATTCATGGGAGTCTCAGCAGCTGCTGTCTAAACCTTGCAGTGGATTAGCTTAGAAATTTGGAGACTTCTGGGGCCCAGTTTCATATGTTTCTTTATTAAAAGGGTTCATGTTCTCACTGGAAATAAGCCAGCATTATACTGGTTGGACCAGTGGAAGTTTGACCTTCCAGCCAGCACCTGTTGGTCTTTTGTCCTCTGTTCTTTTGTAATCTCTTCTTTGTTTTCTTCTTTTTCATTCCATCTCTTTTAATAATTGTCCTAAACATTTATATTATTCCCCTCGCCTCATTTCACTTTCTTCTCTCTTCTGCTGTCTTCATCTTGTCTCTCCTCTTGTTTCTTCTTCCCACCCTTTAGTCTATTCTCCTCCTCTTCTTGTTATCTTATTTTATTTATCCACCCTTCTGTCCGACATATTTCCTTTTTGCTGTTGCTGTTTCCTGTTTCTTTCTTTCTTTTGACTTTTCTCATCTACTCTCCTCCAGGCGCTTGTTGCTTCTTTTCTTTGATATTTTTAAAAGAAGAACTTTATTTTTTTAAAAAAGACACTGTGCTTTTGAAGGATAAGACTTAATCTGTTTTCATCTTTTCTCCTCAAAAATGTTTGAGGGTTAATAAATATAGTAAGTTGTCAGTTGAGCATCTACAGTACTGTCCTATTGATCAGGTTGTTTTCTTTAAAATCTGTATTCAGTTCTGTCAGTATCTTGGACTATGTTGATTAATTAGGTCTGAGCAGAGATAGATGTATAATTAATCAAAAAAGACCGTGACAAATCACTCAATAAATATGTTATATATGCCATAAACACATTAACCATGCAGCAGAGACGGTTTCTTCTCACTTTGGTGGAAAAGCACCAACAATGAAATCTGTGTCCACTCACCATGGTTCAGTTGTAGCTGGATGGGGACCAAGCTTTGTCCTTGCTGCTTTATGATGGAGCACCACACAAAACAAGGGCTAGATATAGTGACCCCTCTCTCCTCTATTGTATAAAGGCGCATGCTTATGGACTATAAATACTCCATGCCTTCTTTAGGCAGAGACACAGGTAAAGAGGACTATTCTCTCTCTGCCACCGGCCACCATTGTCTGAGTTCATGAGATTTAGGGATAATAGCCAAACATACATACCCCATTACAAAGGCCCAAGAATAACAACAGGACATAGCTGTGGCTCAGGAAGGACAATTGTGTTTGTGACTGACAGTTGCACTTGATGGGATCCATCATCCAGCTGTCCTGTTAGTGCTCTACAGAGACTGGGGCTGTGCTCTGATGGAAACAGCTTCTTAGTAGCACAATAAACGGAACTGTTAGCTAAAGCTTTCTGAGCCCCAGTAAGACCTGTTCATAAACAGCTTGCCACGCTGTGGAAAACATTAGTGGGAAACTATGTTCACATGATGCACTTAATCAACAGCGTAGTTTGGTTTAGGTTTTTTTTCCCTCTTTGTATTTTTTAAGAAAGACATCAATAAAAAAAAGGTGCAAATGAATAGGTGTACTTTATAAGGTCATCAGTTGCACTACTCTAGTTTTACCATCTTTCAATTTATCCATCTTTATATATGTTACATTAAATACAACCCAAAGAATGAGGATCTGATAAGTTCGTTTTATTTGTGTTTCTTTAGGATTTGAGCATATTTTGTTCAAATAATTCATAATTTGCTGAAAAAAGAGTCTGGGATTTAATTTAAGTGAGCTAACACTGATATTGAACAAACTGTGTGTGATCTATTGCCCTTTTAACACATGCAGCCTGTATATCCAGAGATCAAAAGCACTTCATGTTTATTGGCAGTGAAATGTTTGAAGTTCATCCATCACAGAGCTGGTTAATAGAGAGTTTACATTTACAATAAGGAGGGAATGTGTGTCAATACGAGGAGCTCAGAGGTGACCATACAGGCGAAGGAGATAGATAGAAGAATACACAACAGAATTAAGCTCTATGGCCAAGTGAAGTTAAAATTAATGTCTGATGAAATGACTGAAGTAGGAAAATAATGCTACATGGCTGTATTAGCCTGGGCATTTTGGGCTTGCATGTCTGTCAGTAGAAGTGGCACTCTGGCTGTTCACTGCTGATTTAAACAACTGGATAAATGCAGAGAAGTGACGGTGCATTCTTACGCTCTGGCTCGGCCAAATGCATCACAAGTTATTAGAAAATATTCAAACACATTTGGCCAAATGCAGTCTTTAGATGGCAATGCTACTGAGCATTTATCCATTACCACTGCCATCCACATACTTTTCATATTTCACTCAGCAGAAATTTTTTTTTTTTTAAATTTGCACACTTCATTTCTATATAAATGTCCTTTTAGAGGAACCCAAGTGTTATTCTCAGTTGCTCACAAGACCATTCCTTACAGGATGGCTCACAGACACTACATATTAGAATACTGACAGCAAGTTTTAATTATAATATACTGGAAACACAATAAACACCATTTGCTATAGAGCTAATAGTTTCTTGATTGGGGACATAATGCAAAAAATGTTCAGATTCAGTGACCAAAGTAAGGTGCTGGGCCATGGAATACAAACAGAATCACTTCAAAACATCTTTACATTATTTTTCAAGTCACTTATCTCTTCTAAAGGATAAAATAAGCAGATTTTTCCTGAATGTATTTCATTAATTTTAAATTTTCATGATGCTAATGTTGGGCTGCATGATGGAATAGTGGTTAGAACTGTGGCCTAACAGCAAAAAGGTCACAGGTTCAATGCTCAGCAGGGCGAGGTTTGGACAGTGGTCTTTCTGTGTGGAGTTTGCATGTTCTCCCCGTGTATGCGTGGGTTCTCTCCTGGTACTTTGGCTTCCTCCCACCATCCAAAGACATGCATGTTAGATTAATTGGTTACTCTAAATTGCCCAGTGAATAAATGTGAACATGAGTGAGTTTGTCTCTGTGTGGCCTTGTGATGGACCAGTGAGCTGTCCAGGGTGTACTCTGTCTTTTGCCCAATGCAGAGCATCATGACAAAAAAATAAAAACAAAAAAATCCCACAACTAAGGTCGAGGACTGATAAAATCCTGCATCAGACCAGAATGGAACAGAATTTCTCTCCTAAAACTCCAGAAACCGGTTTCCTCACTTCCTAGATGTTTCCTGATAGTTATGAGAGGAGGATGCTACACACAAACCATCACTCTGATTTCACAGCTCAGAGATGAGTTGCTGCCATCAAAATCAAAATGAAACAATTTTTCCCCTGAAATAGTCAAATGTCTCAGTTTCAACATCTAATTTGTTGTTTGTGTTGTATTTGGAATAAAATGCAAGTTCATGGGATTTGTAAACAATAACATAATGATTTTATTTACATTTTACACAGTGCCCCAACTTCTTTGGAATAGGAACTATAAATCTCCAATCGGCCTTCATTAATTCCCCTGTCTGTCCTGCAGATGCAGACTTTCTCACTCTTGTGATAATAGAAAGGTTTCTTCACCGGATGAAGGTGATCAGAGAACATCAGGGTATTGATTTCCAGCTGCTCTACCCAAGTAAAAACTAATCACATTAGAGAGATGCCCCCACCAGCATAAGAGGGCAGTGGAATCCACTCAAAGTTAAGGGTCAAGCATTCAGGTTTTCGTTTCATTTGTCATGTCTGTTTGACTGATGGAGTTTTGTACTACTGTAGACTCCTCCCTCTTTGCCTTCAGCATTCATTTACCCAGTTTGTCCACTAGACTGTGCTGGTGGCCCACAATATTCAATGCCAAACGCTCAGTCATCTCTAAAAGTTCTTCACTGCTGTCTTAGTTTGACGTTTACTCTTAGAAATTGTCTTCCTGGTTTCTTACTTTTTCCATTCAAAGTGTACAGAAACTAACCTACATCAGGTAATGAATGGGGTGTTTAATTATGCTGCAATTCTCATTTATATTTTCCATTTAATAAATTAATAAACTTTCAACTGGTCCAGTAATCAGCTAACTGAGTCAAATATGACTTTAAAACAGTCAAAGTACCGATGCCCTGTGTGTCTGTTTACAAACTAATGTGAAGAAAGACTTTGGCATTAAGCATTAACTGTAAGGTATTAGCTGCCTGGACAACAAATGGCAAACAAACATGGAGCCCTGTGGATCAATAAAGACTTCAGGTTGTGTTTTTATAAATGACATGTTTGCCAGATTGAAATGAGGCTTAGTAAAAGATGCCTGAAATGGGTTGAGCTTAATGCACATCTGAACCTGCTCAGCCCACATTTGGAGTTGATGCAGAAACTTGTTTATAGAAATCAAAGTAACCGAGATGTGGGATGATTTATTTGTATGCCTATAACTTCAGTAGTGCTCTTTATTCCATGAAATCTCCAAATAAACCCAGAAAATCTGCAATAACTATCCAGAAATGTGACATTTCATTCAATACTAACACAAGTATTTCCACAGACACGCAGTCACTCAGGATTCTTCATCCCTGCGACCTCATCAAAACAATGATTTTAATGCTGCTGGATAATTTCCCCTCTGCGAGCACAGTCCTCATTTGAAGTAACCACTCACTATCATTTAGATTAGGCTTTTTTTGAGCATTCATTTGAAAGGGGTGACGAGGTTACTGGAAGAGTCCCACAGTGCTTTGTTGATGAGAGCGGTGAATGCGGGGTCGAGTTTATATTCAGAACTAAAGAGTTGATTGAGGCCATTAGATTCAGCGATATTAAAGAGGACTGAATGAGGATACAGGAGCATTAATGGACAAAGTGTTGGTGTCTGGAGGTTAAGATTGTGGGTTTAATTCCCACCTACATCCCTGCAAAGCTGGCGCAGTCTGCGGTCCTGTTGTACCAGAGCACAAAGTTCCTCTCTCACACCTGAAAATGCCTGGTTAAAATTTTTTTAAATTATTTTCAGGCATTTAACATTTTTTAAGTGATCAGGTTGTACTATTAACCATTGAAATGTTGACTAGAATTCCTCACGCTTTGTCATGACTTTCAAAAAATGATTGTCAATAACAAAGCAAATACCTCCTTATAAATACAGACACAGTTACAAAAAACATAGTAGCCCTTTTTCAGTACTATTATGTATCAGGACATTAAAGTTATTATCAGGTCAGGTTCTTATTTGGTCCTTATCAAGTCTTAAAATTAGATAATTCCATCTTAGATGAGCAACAACATGCGACACATTACACCCACATGACATATTATGCCACGTCACCCTTCGTTTAGCTAAAACTGTGCCAAAATGTGGAAGCAGTGTGTGAAAAACTGAGCCAACTTTTGCTGTTTCCATGGGAATTGGGAGGGGGGCGTAGCAGCCAGGTGCTGCTAATTAAGTGTACGACTAACTGATCGTCATGTGTCATTAATGTGATCACCTCCGTATGAGGAAGCAAAACTTTTGTCAGTTTGCTGCCGTGGAGCATTAAGGTGTGTGTTAACATCAGAGAGGAAACACATAGGAAATGAGCTTAGAAAAGCAGTTATTGCTGATCATCAGTCAAACAGGGAGAGATAATGAGACCAATTCTCAACAGTTTGTAGTCTATTATTACAGCAATGCTCAAGGAAATGACCATACCCCAAGAACTGCATCTCAAACTCTCTGAGCTTCAAGTATGATTTAAATATTAAAGTTTATGACAGTTTGATTAGAGAAGACTTAACAAGTATGGCTTGTTTGGAAGAGTAGCAGGAGAAATCCTTTACACTCTAAAAATAATATGGCAGTACAGCTTAGGCTTGCAAAAATGTGTCAGAATAAACCACAACATGCTTGGAACAACATCATTTGGACAAATGAGACCACAGTGGAGATGTCTGGTCATAAGATGCAGTGTATTTGATGAAGCCGAACACCAGTATAACTTCATACTAGTTGTCAGGCATGGTGGTGGAAGAATGATGATTTGGGCTTGTTTAGAAATGACAGGACGTGGACACCTTGCAGACATCACAGCTTTGCTGTGTAAACTTGTATATGCTTACAAATGTGACCAAATATGGTAAGTAAGACTGTTTCTTGCATGTAACAGTATATTACTCATGCCTTAATGAGTTAAGAAAAAAATTAAATGCCACAGTAAGTCTTTTATGACTTAACTGTGGTTTGAGGACGCGTCATACCATCCTTATTACATTTAAATCCAAGTTTTTACTTTCACCCTAGAGTCATAAAAATGCAATAAACAAAACTTTGAATAATCTTTCTTCACTTTCCCCCTTTGGTGTTTGTCTGTGGCAGAGGTATATATCGCTGTCCCTGAAGGGGCTCAGAATATCACTCGTGAGAATATTATTTTCTGCCTGGGACTGATTTTCATAAGGGAGCTGCTGTTCACCGTGAATCATGTGCACAGTGATGGGCAGGTAGAATGTACATGGTTCAAGCCATCGCTTCTGATGGATGGATGTCTGCACAGCAGACCAGTGATGTGCTCCTTGACCAAAGGAATTAGTTACTTTAAGTAGACAAAGAGAACTTTCATGCTTTATTGTGTTAGAGAGAGTCTATTTGTGACAATTTAACTTTGGTACAGATGAGCTTTGGACTGTCAAAACAAGAGTTTCTAAAAAAAAAAAAAAAAAAAAAAAAAGTCCACTTAATTTTGCTCCAATCTAATTTTGAATGCAATGTTGGCATGTATGTACAAATAAAGTCAAAGTTATTTGTTCTCTCTCTCTCTCTCTCTCTCTCTCTCTCTCTATATATATATATAAAATTATATATACATATATATATGATGGATTTTACAGAATAATTTAAAATATAGGCAACTTACTGTATTATCACTAAGATTCTTAATTTTTCACACACAGTAACATTTGGATTTTATTCCCCATTCGCATAACAAGAAATAAAAGTAGACTAAGTCATCCTCATAATAGTTCATTACATGTATTGATAATGTAGCCTATTGTAATTTGCCAGTCTGCCTCTAATTATAACGTCCCATGTGCTCCTGCAATAAACACGCCAAAAAAGTAGGCTTGGCTAAATTCCCAGAACTCCACTAATCTACACATCATCTCCTTCCTTTTTCCAGACGGTATTGATCAAGCTCGGGCTTTACGTCAGTATTGATAACTTTGCCAAAGCAAAATCAAGTGCAATTGTCCAGTTAATGTTGCGACCGGAGGCGCGGATACATTTTTACCTCCTCAGTTTTTAAAGACTCCCAGCAGTTCACCAAAAAAAAAAAAATACTGTCCACTTTTTCTGTTTTCTTTCTTCTTTTTTCATCTTACTTTTTTCTCCACGTTTTTTTTTTTTTTTTTAAATGTTGGCAGACTTGTCAAACATCTCGGTGGACTCTCGTGTTAAGTCTGTTTATTACTTTTTTTTTTTTTTTTTTTTTTTTTTTTTTTTTTTTTTAAAGTGGGACCAGTGATCGTAAAGGTTGTTTAACGAGGGGGAATCCAGCCCACATATTTATTGCAGCCGCTGAAAAAAATCTCCTCAATATCCCCCAAGATGGCCGCCGATGTAGGATCGATGTTTCAATATTGGAAGAAATTTGATCTACGGCGGCTTCAGGTTAGTGCTATTCTCACCTTTCTTAGCGTATTTTTCCAGCGGTATGTCTGCTTACTCTTCTCCGGTGTGTCTTAACGCGTTTCGGGCGAATGCAAGACGAAAGCTAGCGGTGTTTGCATTGATAGTTATTAGAAATTGATCCCTCTTCTGCCTTTGTTCAGTTCAATCATTGATCAGCGGTGGAGCGACCGTGGAGCAAGCACAGCCTCTGTCAGCCACACCGATCTGGGATCAGCACCGCGGACAGCACTGGCGTTTCCACGCATTTAGCTTTTCTGCTTCTTTTTGTCTTTATCGTCCACGACAAGCACCGCCGTCACTTAGACGTACGGGAAACTTTTAATGCGCCTCTTGAAACGCTGTTTGTTGGACGTAGACTGTAACTTTTTTCGCCCAGCTTAATGTTTTATGCGGTTTGCGTCGACAAACCCGATGCTTTCGCTGCTTCATCTCTCAGCAGGCTGTGGTACATTTTCTTTTCATTTTTCCACATTTTCGTTTCCTATTGAAGATTTGGGAAGTTTTGTTTGTGATGTGGAAAGTTTATTCTGTGGACGCTAAACGGCTTTGATCGGACATTTAATGATGAATTATCTCCTACAGTGCAGACTGCACATGTCAGGCAGTCTTATCGCCGCTTGTAGTTGTTGAGAGATGATGATTTTAGGCTTTTAGGCGATGAAGCGCTGGACTCTCATGTAGCTGGCAGCTAAAAAAAAAAAAAAAAAAATGTTTGTGAATAATAGCGTGGAGATTGTGGCAGGTGAGCAGTTTGTTTGTATCACAGCCATATGATGTAGTACATTTCAGTCCTGTTAAATAGCATGTCAGCTCCGCAGGCAGAAAGCAGAAAGTTGAATTTTAACAACGCAATGCTGACAGGCTTTATGCTCTGGACACTGCAAGCAAACGCTGAAATCAGGTTGGCGAAGCTAAATGCTGTTTTCGGTGTCCACTCCCCCCCCCCCCCCCCCGCGCTCCCCCTCTGTCTCCCTCCCTCTCTCTCTCTCTCTTGAAGCCGCATAGGGCTGCTCGGCCGGGGGGGCTGTGTAATTGTATTCCCCGCTAATGTTTGTAAATCAGCCTCGGCCGGCGCAAGGGCACCATCTCTGCCGTTTGACTGATGTTCTGTAACATGAGAAATGACAGCAGCGTGGCAGTCCGGCTCCCGTGGAAAAGAGGAGCAGAAATCAGACCTGGTGGCTCTCGGTTGTCTCGTGCTGGTCGGGTGTTATTCCAGCTCCCAGCCGCTGAACCTCTCTCTCTTTCCCCCTCTCATCCAGGCTGGGATCCACCGGGGCGAGGGAGCTATTGTTGTTGGGTCCTCTCTGCTTCGCCCTATAGCTTTTATAAGACCGTGTAACATTAATGATGCGCACATGCAAGGTTTCCTTCTTTTTAAAAATTTTTTTTTTTTTTTTTTTTTTACCCCCCTTTAATCTGACTCAGTAGCCCAGGAGCTAATCCATACCGCTTCAGGATGTCCGACTGTCATGAGCAGTGATACAGGGCTGATTATTGAGATAAAGACGGATAGCATCATCAATGATGATCAGAAGGCGTTCAGGCAGAATAAAAAACAAACAGTATACCTGTAGAAAACTATTAACTCATAGTTGTCTTTTCCTGAATCACCTCATAACCCTGTTCAATACAGTACTTTGATACAGATTGGTGTGAAATTGGACATTTTTAAGTTCCAACCATAGACTGATGGCTTTTAGATACGTTAGTGATATAGCAAACTGTAAGAAATTGCTTGGTGGAGTTTGCAAACATTTAAACTTAAAAAATAAATGCTTTTATAGAAAAACAAACACTTATAAGTCTTCAAAGTGTTTCATAAAGTGAATCTAGTTACGTTTGTTTAATATGGAAAAGTGGTATACATTTTTTCAAGTTGGTTTGAGCATCAACACGTCTGTATTTATATCTGAGTTACAAAAACAAATCTAAAATCTTAATTTTTAGAATAATATTACATGTACACCTTTATACCCAATGATTTCTATCATATAGTCTTGGTGACAGCATCACTGTAGAAATTCTTTCCGACTTGTGGTTACAGAGATGCCTGTACGACATGAACGACCTCTGCTACATGTCAGAAATCAATTAATTCACTTATTCCTCATTCAGTCATGGTTGGAGCCAGTTTGGGGGTGTAAAATCATTACAGCTGTTTTGCCACATATGCCCACATAGAGCGGTGCTCCTGCTTCTTCTGAGGCCATCTGTGAGCTATTTATTTTAGCGGGGTTCATGCCGGAGCATTTATTTTCTCATTACAAGTTATTATATCAGCAAACTGAGTGTGCATTTTTTTAGTCTTTGTGCAGTAGATTTCATGCCAGTGAGTTGCAAAGGATGAATAATTCACCTGCCGGCTGATGAAAAGAGGGCATAGAAAGTGTGAAGCGCTGAGGTGGAGTGACCTTGGTTCCTGCTGGCTGCAGGTCACCCGGCCGTTGCTGTGGTAATCATTCACACCAGCCAGATGGCATTTCTGTGGGCGAGCATGAAAAGGACGGGTCAGGGTCTGTCCTGTCTGCCAGGTCCTGCCAGGCTCGGAGACTATTCGCGGGCCAAACTGTTACAGCATTCAGACTGGGGGGGGGGGGGGGGGACTTTATACAAAAGAATTATGAAAGAAGTTGCAAATGTAGCTGATCGCTGTTGTGATTTTATTAAATCCTCATAAAAAAGGATTATAGACCAAGCAGCAAACACACTCGACTAGTTTTTGACTTGTAAAAACTTGGTCTCGCTGCTTTTTCCACAAGTTACTTTAATCCCGCTGTTGTTTTTAACGATGTTGCAACGCTGTGCTCATATGGAGAAATATTGCCCCCCCCCGTTTCTTACCAGTTATTCAGCCTTGTTTCCAGTGTCTCTTTCGCGAATCTAAGAGGCTGTGGGGTTTTAGATCAGGAACAAAAGCTTGTGATTGTACTACATTTAGCATGACTCAGTTGCTCTGGTGTCAGCTCTAATCCACACACAGAGACAACAGTATTGCCAAACAGTGAAATTGCTTTGCAGCCTGTGAGCCTGGCTGCCTCCGCTGCCAGCCTGCTCTCTGTGCTGTTTGCCAGCAGCTCCTCAACACACAGACACACACACACACACACACACACACACACACACACACACACACACACACACACACACACACACACACACACACACACATAGCAACCCTGCAATCTCAAATTGGCTGTGAAAATCAGTCTCTGTCTCCCTTTCATTCATGCTTTCACATATTTGTTTGCTGATATTGTTAATGTCACATGCATCGGTTTAATCTCATTGTGCTGGGGAGCGAGGGGCTCAGATGTTGTTTTATGTATTGTAATTACTGTATCATTTCATTCATATGCTGTCATACATATAAAAGGATTTAAAGATGACCTCCACAGTGGGGACTATATAAGCTCATTACCTCTTTTTTTATTTTAAAGACTTGACTTCTGTTTGGTGTCTCAGATCTCCGGAAGATTAAGCGATGCATTAAAATGTTGTCGCCACCTCACTCATGCTCGCCCTTCTTGTATAAACATTTCTAAGCAAGTGGATGGGTGGGGCATCCTGTCATGGTCCCAACATCTTTCAGGTTGCCCCTCTTTTTTTTTTTCTTCTTTGACATCCACAACAAAAGCAAACAAGAAAGAGAGGGAAGCTTTTTCTTTTCCTTTCTTTCTTTTTTTTTTTTTTCATACAAGACTATATGGGGCAAATTGAGATGTGAAATCCAGGAGCCATAACCCCGATGCATAAAACGCGGGGAACATTAGAGAGCGAGAGGAGTGAAACAGACTTGAGCATTAAGCTGTTTAACCTCTCTGTGTAGCATTAGTGGTAGAGACTTCAAAGCAGATGCTTCGGCGTTGGGAGCAGAATGACAAATGGGTTTAGAGACAGCTACGGTGAGCATTCTCACAGGAAGACTAGGCCTGTCATTAATGTCAGCTTAATCACTTTGACCTTCCTTCAAGTTGATTTCCATACCTATCCAATCATTTTGCCTCGTGCATGTTCCTGTTTGCAGACTACTGTATGTGCTGCTGTTTGATAAGCCGGGGTGTGATGATGATGCTGTTTATATCAGCATTTGTTGACAAGAGACGGTCTTAAAAGCTGAAACATTAAAGATTTGGTTCATGCAAATGATGGGAGAAAAAAAAAAGCACACATTTTCTTCTTTCCTGTTGACATGAAGATTTTGAGTGTGTCAAGTTTCTTTCACCAGAGTTTTTAGCATCTTTAGCTCCCAAATATCACACATTTTAATCTCTTCTCAGCTCAGAAAAAATGTCAAGGACTATTTTTTTCATCCTTGTTTCCCAAATGAAGTACCCAACATAAATGAAGTACATCTTCACAAATACAAGGGCTGTGTGTGTAATGTCAGGCTCAAACGTAAGCTGAGACTTGTGAGATCGCTGCAGAAGCGTTAGAGTCAAGACGTGTTACCGTAGGCTAAATTCACCTGTAGTACAGAAGTTTTTAATGATTATCTCTTTCACTCCTCCACATCTTTTCCACTGAAAACCAGAAGAGAGTGGCCCAGTTTATCTAAGCATGAGTAAAGTGATGTCCGATGAGAAACTGTAAAAGTAGACGATAAAAAAGTGAATCGGAGCTGTTTTACAGATGTTTTATTGGAGATATTATGCTGGTAAATATCTCAGGAAACCACCAGTCAGTGTTGAAGATGGACACCTGATGAGTGTCATAAGAATGGAGAGATTTGCCGTAGAAACCCAGAGGAAGTAAAACACAGCAGAGTATTTTATAGTTATAGTGAGCGCTTTATTATAAGACTCCCATCATCTTCATGGAAACTACCAGGACCCTCATGATTCATGTCAAACAAAGGCAGAGTCACAGGAAATTATATTAGAGTTTTTAAAGCTGGAAGAAACGTTTGACCACATAAGATATGACTTGGTGACATGTGTGTCCCGGAGTGATGAGAGGGACATCTTTACAGCCAGCAAAGTCTCTGCTTTCATGACACTTTGTGTGTTTGGTTTGCTTTAAGTGGAGAAATATCATTGCTTGGGGTTTGAATTGTTTCACTCTGGATGTTAATGTTTGAGTCTTTTAGCTGAGTTTCTCCCTGTAACGGTGATATTCTTGCTGAGATTGGTGTGTCCTAGCGTGTGTAAAGATATTCTGTACGACACGAATCTCATGCTGACCTCTGTGCGTGGGGGGGGGTGGGGTGGGGGGGCCTTTAGGCAAGAAGTGAATAAATAAATTCTTTATATATATATAAATAAAGTCTTTTATATAAAATCATTTTTATTGTTTAAATAAGAGTTTTGTAATCTGAGTTCACGTCTACTGACAGCTCCAGCTGGTAAGCAGAAGATGTCCGGAGCCATTTTTCTCTCTTTTTCTAGTTATATTTCAGCATGGTTGTATTGAGTATAATGGAAGAGACATTTATTAGTTTAAATAACTACTATCTGGAAATCGCAGGCTTTGTTAGCTGTTTAAGAAGAAGTGATGCTCCGGTGTTTTGAGTGAGAATTTGAACCAAATAAATAGTGATGTTTTCCATTTGGCACGACTACATGTAGCTAAAACATTTTTTTTAATTTAGTGGGCAGTTTGCTGACCGTTTGAACCAGAGCAGCTGGAAGTATCGACATAATGTGGAGTTTTTCTTTGCATTGATCACAACTTGCTGTTCTTTACGGGTGCCAGGAATTCTGTCATTAATCTCCGTCGTATTTTTCCATCAACGCTTCCAACTCTTCTGCTTTCAGAGTCTGGCCGTTTCGCTGTCTCTTAACTTATGTAGCATCAAGTGTTAGAGGAGGTTTACCCCCCCCCCCCCCCCCCCCCCCCCCGGTAGTTGACAGTGCTTCATAGCAAAAGCCGGCAGTTTTTTCTCCGTAGCGGCGTGTTCTCCTTACTGCTGCCCCTAGGCTGGAGCAATTGCTTTGCAGGAGTAAATAACCAGTTTTAACAAAACTTCAGGGACACATTAGTGAGCTGGAGGATGGCTCCGTGATGGTGGGGCAGCCTCTTTTTCCCTCACAGTGAAGCTGGAGGAAGGAGAGAGGTAATGGCTCATCGGTGTGAGGAATAAAGCTGTGTCCTCTCCCCCGGCTGACAGCCAGTCCCCTGCCCAGTAAGTCCATATTGAGCATCGCTTCTCCACTGCGGCCTTGGCTTTATTTGTTTTGACTGTCTGACGCCACTGCAGACGTATCGAACGCACCCGTCTTTTCTTCTTCATTTTACCTGACTTACTATGAATCCTGTGTTTCACTTTCTGTATGTTAGCCTCTGCTTTTGTCCTTCATGATGAAAAAACCAGAACGTGACAATGCCAGGCTTTTGTTGATGCTGGTTGTCATGTTACGCGAGGTGAGCGTGGTGCAATGGAGGGTGGGCTTCTGGGCTCAGCACACTCACGAGATCAATGCTTCACTAACCTTCTCCAAGCTTGTCTTTTGGGATCTCCGCCGCTATCATTATGTGCCACTGCTCAGAGTGTGTTTGCTGGACAGGAGGGATAGCAGCTTGTGCATGCTGCTGATTTGTAAGGTCCATTTGTTCTCATTTAAGTGGGATGAGAAAAGATCCAGGAAAGAGGGCCTCTTAGTAGTCTTTTGAGTATTAAACCAGTATTTGTTATTACTAAGCAGATTTGCTGTTATTTATCAAAATAATACGAAAGGTGTGTTGGAGCACGAGCAGATGGATCGGACTTGTTGTGTTAGACGCCTCATCTTTGTGCAGCTGCTACCCCCACACACAGTTAATTACTCTCTTATTCATCCCCAACAATGGAAGGGGATGGAATAAATCTGAGCAACATCCTCTTGCTTCTTCACGAGAAAAGGTGCAGACTGGGACCCTAAAGCGAGCGAGTGGCTTCAAGAGCTACAGTTTATCATTTTTAATGGAGAGGTACAGGAAGTGGAGACATGAAGCCGGGCTCTGTGATTTATACAGCACCTCAGTCGGGGGAGAAAAGAGCAAGTCTATCTCCCTGTCCTCACCTCTGGTTTGCAGTCGCTCCGACTCGAATCTTCCCACCCCCCCCTTCCGGCATTGTTGGCTTCTCTTCAGCATCATCAAAATACACTTGCCCTTTGCTTGAGCCTCTCTGGGGAAATAAGAAAGATGAATTTACCCCAACCATTAGCTTTTTAAATTTTTTTTTATTTTTAATTTTACACACAAAAAAGCTTAATTTATTTATCTAATCTCCAATATCGATGTGAGCAATTATACATGTTAAAGCAATTCCTGGTGTGTTGGAGCTACTGTAACCCCTCTGCATCTTGGTTTGTTTGGCTTCGTTGTTCCCTGAAAAGCTCAGTGATGTCATGCCTCCATTGTCACCTGTTCATTTACTTTTGTAGAGGAGGGCATTGGGGTATTGATTAAGGTTTGCAACTGTGTTAGCAGCTCTGCTGGTGTGTAATATAAGCCTCGAGGCTATTCTGTCTTTCCATTCAGTCTCACGAGTGCTTTCCAGACCTTGTAGCCTTAATTAAATATGCAACTTTTGATCGCACCAGAGTCACTATTTTTGAATTTAAATGTGGTCACACATACCCCCACATCTCCTCAGCACAGAGTAAAAAGAAACATTTTGAATGTTAATGGAAAATAGAGAAAAGAACAAAGAACTGAATTGAGACTCTTCCCTTTTCAATTTCCCTTGTTAGCCTCCTGCTGCATTCTCCTTAGCTTTTTTTTTTTTCAGATGAATTTTATGATATTTTCCTCCCCTCCCCACTGCATCTCTCCTCTTCCTCGCTCTCTCACTTCCCGGCAGTTTTCCCTAGACAGGTTCCACAGTGTTTTAGAGGGGATGGATTTAATTGCTCTGTGGGGATTGGTTGGCTGTGCCGGGCTCGGCTGTTTAATTAGTGTACCCTGCCGGGATTGGTTTAATGCTTCATGATCTTGAAATTGTCTGATTGTTCAGCCCTCTGGGGACTCTCCCTGCCTACGTAGGCCAGCAGGTTTAGCTAAACATTGCTCCAGGCTTTTGCTGTATGCGGCAGGAGGAAGATATGCCTAAAGAAGTGGAATTTGGCTGAGGATGGGGTGGAGGAGGGGGCAGTGGCAGCTTCTGTGGCAAATCTGGGGAGATTCCTGCTAAAGTGGACAGACTTCAGATTCTCCTGAGTACTTGAGTGTGGGAGATGTGTGCATGCTGCAGAGGAATGTATATCCTTCCAGTACATCGTCTCAGCATCATGCTGAGTGAAAATGATCACATTGATTATTAATGCAGTTCCAATATTTACACTATAAGTTGGTATGATAGCCAAGCATATTATTTTAGCTGTAGTTAAGCATTTACCGTGCATGTGGTTCTCTGTCTGGCTCCCATGTTTTCCACATTTGTTTGAATCAATGTGTTTTTAATGTCTTTTTCTGGCTTGTTCTGGATTTCCCTGCAGCGACGTCATCAGGATCATCCCTCATGGATCTCTTGCATGATCTCTTATTCTTCACATTGAGTGAAGGAAGAGGAGCACATTACATTTGTGCAAATAGGTGTTGGAGTCCATCTGTAGCCTCACGCAGGACGCCCTTGGTGGAGTTCAATCATGGCAATGTTGACCTTAACAGTAAATGTTCTTAGCATCAGATCCTGGAAGAGGAAAGGGCTTCTGTTGTGGCTTGCAGTACCGACCGAAGGCTAAACTCATTCCGCTTTATGATCAAACCCACTCGCTCAAAGAAGTCAACCTTGAAGTGTGTAAATCTCCAGAGGATGATGATAAGAATACCTTCCTCTGCCTCTATAATGTGTTTGTCCTCACAGAGAGTGATGACCGAGTGTTTTAGAGCAAAAATGATTACTTTCTGTCGGAGAGTTTTCTCTGTTAGGAATCCTCCAGGTAGATGCCACGCAGATTTTGCACTGTGCAGTTGTTGATCAGATCATCTGTGCTGCACTGCGCCCAGAAGGGGGGAGTTTTTCATAGGCCCTGAGTTTATTAATGTGTTTACACCCTCCGAGTCACCAAGCGGATGCATATGATTGCTAAGGTGACAACATGGCAACGGAGTTGCTCCCAAATGAGAGCTGCACCCAGAGCTCCAGTCCCTTTCTCTCTGGGGGAGATGCCCTGATTACTGAGTGACTTTGTGCTGCATTCAAGGGCCCTCTCCAGCTGTAGGGATTGTTTGTGCAAAGATGTTAAGGGGTTGTGAGTAATCAGAGCAGGCCTGTGCAGACAGTTCTTTATTCTCTGTATTATGAATGTTGTTCAGCCGTGTCAGAACGTTTTGATCCAGTTGTGATCGGTGTAACTCGCCGTGCTTCTCTTTTATTTAGTGCTCAATAACAGGTCAAGTACCAAAATATGATCTGATGTCTAGTTTTGGAGGTTTGAAGATGTTTCTGGTTTTTTTTAAAGTGGGAACAAGTTAACCATGGTTCATAGTCAAAGTCAACAGTGCCGCTCTTTCATAAATAAGCCCTAAGACTTAATATTGCAGACCTGCTTCTGCTTTTGAGATAGAAAATGTTATTGCATCCAAAGCCCATCCCCCCTCTTCCTTTTGGGCAGGGTGTGAGTTCAGCGTCCGTCTAGACGTGCGGCATCATTAACCTGCGACGACCCCGGTCCCTGATGAGTTCACTCTCACATCCCCTGCAGCTCAGTGTTAGCAGCCCTTCTCCAGTCCTCTGGGAACTGGAGCTCCTCTGGACTGGCCATTAGAGCCACTAGCTTCTACTGGCAGGCATTAATAGGCCAAGTGGCCGGAGCCTCTTTCAGACTGCTGAATAATTCAGACCGTCTGGGTCCTGTCTGGTCCCGGGGCGCAGGGGGATGTGAAATGGGGAGCAGGGTGCACGGGGCTTCATAGAGGTGCAGGGGTTAATAACAGGTCTGCCTCTGTGTCAGCAGCTGCTCACACCCACCCACCTCCCCCCTTCAACCCCCCTGCAACACACCCAACCCCACCTCACACATGAAACAATCCTATTCAGTTGATTAGATTTTTCAAATGGATCAATTTTTAATCAGCGGAGCATCTGACTACGGTCAATAGCTTCGTGGCTGGGAAGACAGTTGCTGGACAGCCGTCTTTATTTACAGGAATGTTTGCTTTTTACTGTATGCAGATGGGAGGCGGTAAACAGCTAACTCAGATTATTGCAGCATTGCAGTCCCTGGGCCATGCAGGCAGGATCTGGCCTCTTCATGCATGTCTGCAACAACACCAAGGCTGCTGCAGGTCTGACAGCAACGCTTGGAAGATTGTGAATATTTATTCACAACAGTGCAGAAAGATGGATTAGTCTAACATCTTTCCCTGCTTAAATGTGGGCCTGTCCAAAGAGACATCTTTTACCCAATTTGCATCTGTATTAGAAGGATTGAGGAGCTCACAAACTAGCTGTAATACTGCCATCAAAATTTCATTGGGCTGCAGGGAGACCCTAACATGTTAAATAATGAGGAGGCCATAAACCTAATGTTCAGAAGCTCCCTGCAACTGCTGACAATGCCTAGTTATGACTCAGTCTGTAGGCAGAATTATGAGGAGATAATCCTTCTTCAGAGTGCTTCTCATTAGTGCACATCTGGTTTTTAAACATCCAACTCCCAAATATTCGGCGTGATAATTCCCTGAATCCAAGAGTGAGTGAAGCACGGAGTCTAAAGCGTGCTGACTTCAGCCGGTTTCGTCGGTCTGTAAACTCTCAGGTGATATTTTAGTGAAATATGATGATTGTCAGGTTTTGTACAACTGTACAGATGTTGCCCTGAATGTGTAACATGATCTTCAAGACAAAGTGATAATGCATTACTTAAATAAGGACAAAACACATTGTTTTGACTTGCATATAAAGAACATAGTTTGAATAATATCCTTGCAGTCATGTGAAAAAAAAAGGGACACATTTTTTCACTTCTAAGGTTTTAAATAGAGAAATGATCTGGTCCTAACAGGCAATAAAGTGAAGTAAATACAGCCTTAGATAAGGAACAACACGTGACATAACCAGGTTTCTTTATTTGTTAAACTAAACAGGCATTTTTAGTCTCTTCTGTTTGTTTCTTTACAGCATTTATAAAGTCCCTCCTCTTCATCACACTCAGCTTTGAGTCACGAGTTGTAGGTTTGCTTTGGATAATTGTCCTGGTGGTTTTGGGCAAATTCTTTTTGTGTGATAGATGGGCTGACATTTAACATTTAATACTATACAGAGGGGTTTATGATCCATTCAGTGACTACAAGCTATTCAGGTGCCATGGCTGCAAAACAAGCCTGAATCATTAGCCCTCCACCACCGTGTTTTACAGCTGGTGTAATGTGTTCGTGCAGCTGTGTTGTGTATAATTTTATCCAAGTATCATTAAGTGAATTTTAAACTTTGATTTAATTTGTACAAAGAATTTTCTCAGGAAGTTTTTCTTAAGTTGCAACTTTGCAAACCTAAGCTGTGTTTCCATGCTCTTTTTAGAGAAAAGAGGCTTTCTCATGTAAACGTTTCCAAACACACATTTGCATCTTTTTCTAATTATAATGTCACATACTTTAAAAATTTAACACGCTAACTGAGGCCTGTATGGTCTGAGATATGGTCTTGAAGTTTTGTTATTTTTTTTTAACATTGCTAAAATGTGTCCAAATAGTTTTTAGAAATGATTTTAAAACCCTCCACAGATTGATAAATAGCAACAATTATTTATCTAAGAACATTGCTGATGTCCTTCCTTCCTGGTATAGTGTTAACATGCATCTGAATGCTACAGACCATAAAACTAAAAAAACTTTTGCTTTCATAGCAGTGCTCACGTTTGTTGTTGATCAATGAATCAATCGCATTTGATGAGAAGCCGCTAGCTGATAGTCTTGATTCTTAGGGAAACACTCAGGGTGGAGTTTGGCTTTAACACTGCTTCTGTGTTTTGGTTTAGTGTTTGTTAAATAGATGATAAAACAGTGTGATAAAGGTAAAAAAGCCAATTATTCAGGACCTTAAAGGTGAAACCTTTGACTGTATGGAGGTTGTAATTTCTTTTCCACATGATTGTAACATTTAATAATTTCACCCAGATGTTGAAATTAAAAAACATGCTTCTGTGAAATGAATGTAAAATTATATTATTTAGAAACTGTAATTGTTCACACTTTGTCTCCTTCTAAGAATATTCCAGCAAATGAGGTCAAATGGTGCAATATTGTCTGAAATCAATAAGCTTCTCTCCCGGTTTAAATCAATTAATCAATGTTAAAAAAGATGAATCTTTGTTATGACGATACAAACAGTCTCGAAAATATAAATTAGAAATGCACTTTACCCCTCAGCACTGTGACAACATTACAGTGAACTCCAATATTGCTGGTTTTTCTGTCTGATAAAGCAGTTCCAGTATTAGTATGATTTGTGTGATGCGTTTAGAAGTTATGTGTGGAAATGTTGAAGTCGTGGTGTCATTTACTCTGACTGGTGGCAATGGGTGCTTTGTATACCAGTAGGTTTAAGCATTGTGGGAAGGACAATGACTGAGTGGAAAACGAGTTCATAGCATTGATGCATAAGGCTCTATAATACTGCATGTTTGTACGGTAGCTTGTTGACGTTCCACAAGACTTTTGCAGTGATAAAAGACTGAGCAGGTGACATAAATCAATACGGTGGAGGGACTGTGGGGCAGAACAAAAATTTCCATCAGGATACAAAAACAATAAACTTGTCGAAAAAGAAAAATATATTCTCCTCCTCACATTTGGAAACACAGTTTGTAGAGTTTGCAGGAGGAAGCAGATGAGCTGCGGCACGATTCTCAGATAGACAGTCAGCGGATTGAAGGTCGACTTTGAGTTATGTTGGGTTTTATTTCCTGCATGCAAACTATAGACATACCAGAAGAATCGCTGTTGTTTTTGAACCCAATAGTTTCTATTTACAAATCTCCATGATAGTAGTGTGATAACATGACATGGCACTTCACTTTCCTATCGATTTCACAGCACATTGACAGGACGCTATGACGAGTTATTGCCATGACATACACTGGCCTAATTTGCATCATGATGTAATAAGTTTGGCATTATTGCTGTGACTCAGTCACATCGTGACTCATTACTGCAGTAACATAGTGATTGACATATTGGCATATCAACCATATTGCCTAATGGCATGTTTGCTTATCGGACATAATGATGATCTAATGATGCTAGTTTGGTTCCAATGACATCTTGACACAGAGGACTATACATTATATTCTGTTGCTTTACTTTGTGTAAGGCATATTATGCAAATGTGCAAACTGACCTATGACAAGATATTAAAAATGACACCTATGACGTAATGGCATTTTATAATGTAATATAATTACGTTAATTGTTAGGATTAGTTTGACGTAATGGCTTATTGGCATCATAGCATATTCAGTTAGAATGACACTCGGGCACATGTATGTAATTACATTGGCACTGTGTTGCTTAAAACAAGTGTGATTACATTTCCCCGTGTCCTGTTTCACTGCACCCCTTTGCAGCATTTAGACAGCTAGATTGATGGCAGCTTTGTAAATCATCCAATAACATAGCAAAGCCATACTTTATTTATTTTTTTTATAAGAAAGTAAGCAAATCAACAAAATGTAAAATATAGTATATCTTTTATGCGTGTTCCTATACCTCAAATTTAATCACAGATTTAAATTGCAAGTATTTGTTGCAGCTTCACTTTGCTTTTCTGTTCTCCGTGTTTCTGACTGACAAAAGTTGAAACGTGGGAGAAACAAAAACATAAATCAGATGGTGCAACTAGTAAATAAGGTTTTTGCAGAGTTCAGACTTGACAGAAAAGATCTTTTCCTTCATCTAATCTTCCCTTTTAAACATTAAACTTATGCAAAAAGAAGCAATGCTTCACTAAGAAGTCATTATTTTTATGCTCACTAATGAAAATGTTTTGAATCTCTTTGCTCCTCTGCCAGTGGCGTTGTTTTTTCCTCTTTGCTCTCTGATTACAGAACTGTATAAACTGGGTGAGATTTTGAATCCTTAGCTTATTGCACGCCTGTAGCCATGCGCTTTCTTTACTTTCCTATCTTGTCCTCTTTCTCCTGATAGTTTCTTTTTTCTTTTTGCAACTGCAGAGATGCAATTCGCTTCATTTGCTGTTATGCTGAATAGGTGCTGATGTGTGTTGAAAACGGTTTTGCAGGTGTCTTGTCAAAATGTGCGGAGGATAGGCCGTAACACAATCCTGTTTAATATGCTATCAATCAAGCTGTAGGTCTCAGTTTGTACATACAGTATTATGAACCTCCTGTTCCCCAGACTATCTCAGCACTGCTGGTGTTTAGCTGCTCTCTTGTCCTCCAACAGCGTGTCCCTGTTGTCTGTTTGTCTGTTTAATATGCAGAGGCGGTCATTCAGGGAGTCATTTTGGACCAGTGTAAACGAATTGGCAACAATGATTAGCTGGAGCTGCAGAGGAAGTGTCCATCATCATGTTAGTGCATTTGGAGACCATCACTTATCCCTCAGGTCATCTTGCTTCAGCTTTCTCAGTCCGAGTAAGCCTCCTCTCTGAAACACCCAAACAGCCGCGGAGTAAATACACTGTAAGTGGAGTTACTTAATGGGAGATTTTGCATGCTTAATTGCAAGTATGGATTGAAGGTCCATTAAAAGACATCAGAGTACACCATACAGTTTGAATATACACGAGATGGATTGATTAATTGACTTTCTGGCTTTTCTATCTGACGAAGTAATTATAAACAAAAAGTGAATCCCTTTTTTTTTTTTTCTTTTATGTAAAACAAAAATAACAAATTGCATTAACAGTGTCCATACAGCCCAGTTCCTGGTTCTGGACATTTGCTTTGCTTGTTCAGTGTATGCAAGCATGCTTCAGGGTGGCACCACAGGAGTCCTGTGGGAAATACCAAGCTTATTTATTGGAGCCTTTTTAGCCCCAGCTCAATAGCAGCGGTCTGATGGCTGGGGTACAGAGGGACTATCTGGCAGAGGAGGAGGTGGAGGAGGAGCTGGGCCTGGCGTCAGCCCCACTGACAAGCTCTTATTTACCGTCCAGATCTATGACTCATTTTATGTACCTAATCGTAAAGCACTGAGATTTATTGGAGGTAACGGGACAGTGGGGAATACCCCAGGAGACTGGCAGATCCAGCCCCCTCTCCCTCCCATGTTCCGCTACTCAGGCTTCTGGTTCACTCTACCTGGCCCAGCATGCCAGCGCCTTCTGGGAAAAGCAGGAGTGTTGCAGTCCACATGAGGAGGACCATAATTCTGCCAGGTATGGACAGCTGATAGCTCATCTAATAAAGAAGAGGGGTCATAAAAATTGGATGGGCTAATGGATGACTCTGTAAGGATTAATAACAGCTTACTGGTCTGATGCAGCGACCTCTTGCAGGGCTTGCAATGCACTGTGAAACTGGGCCAGCTCTGTGTCGAGTAGCAAACAAATAACAGTGACTAGCACCACTGACTCGCCCACACAACGCTCAGGTGAGTCAGGAGGCACCCGAGTAACCTTTACAACAACAACTTGGAAGCCAGAAATGGCCTATAATCATGAGAAATACAGCATGTAAAGAAGTCCACTCTCCTTCATTTAAGCCTTTAGGACTACTCTCACACATTTTGTCACATTTGTAGGGTTTTATATTTTTGCTTAACCAAATTCAGGTTTGTGAAGTGCGGCTGAATTTTGTGGGTTTATGAATTATGGATGAGCTTCCGGGAGGAAAAAATCTTGACATCCTCACTTACCATCATTTTTTCTCATGTCTGCCACTCCGGTAATGGCAAAAGGGGGGGGGGAGCAAAAACAAGAAGGTATTGTAATGCTGTCTTTGTTCTGACAGGAGCCTGTTTTATATTCCTGCCGAAATTGAAATTAAACTTTCATTGTTGTGCATGCTGTTTAATCCAATAACGATCTGATGTAACAAACTGCCGCAATATCTCTCAGCATACTTAATCGGAGCGGACTTAGCCCTGTCACTTTATATTAACCTCTGCAGCAACAAGAGAAGGGCTTCACTAATCTGCCATTTTGGGCTTTGGCAGTGTGTAGCTGGTGCAAAACAGATTTGGCAGCAAGTGCAAAAGTAAAGGCTTTATAATGACAGCAGGGCCTCTCTGCTATTTGAGCTAATAATGTCAAAATCTAATAATGCTGTGGTTCTTGGAATTAGATGGAGAGGTGAAGGAGTGGCAATGGTGGTACTGTGGAAGAGGATTTCGAAGGGTGGGTTGGCTTCAGCTGCTCCACCTTCCCTCATGTCAGTCACTTTTTAGATTGGGAAATTAGCAAACTGTTTAAATCCTATGTGCCCACAAACCCAACTTATTTTCCATTAACCCTTTAAAACTCGCAGCCCCCAATAATAAGCTCTGCCACTTATTATTGTCAACAATTTCCCAGGAACGGGATGCGATAGATAGTTTAACCTTTAGGTAATCTATAGAAGTATTCCAGGCATTTATATGCCACCCAGGAAGTTTATAATCCAGCTACTAAGTGTGGTGTTCATTCAGAGACTTTATATGGTAAATCCACATTGAGTGATCCATGCTCACGCGTGATTTAAAAAAAAAGTTTACTATCACTACTATGTTGCTAAGATACCTTGATTTTGAATGGAAATGATAATGGAGCCACTTCCTGTTAAATTTTTGACTGTTTTAATCAATTAGTGTGTATAAATGTAATAAAATAATGGTTGAAAACAGGCAAAAAAGATGTTTTTCATGCATGATGGTGCCAAAGATCAGCTGAGTTGGAGTTGGCTTCCTGAGGAGAGTAGCTAGAAAGTCACATAAATAGCAGAAAACACCTGCAGGAAAAAAATGTAAATAGTTTCTGTTTTGTGTTTGTTTCAGTGCCAGTATTTTTGTCCTGAGAGCCAAGACTTGAGAGAATGATATGTAGATGAGTAAAGGCTGTTGATCTGTGTTATTTCTAAATGATACTCTTAATAATAAATTCTGGTTTTTTTTGTGTGTTGGTTGGTCTTTATGCTGCTATATCTGTTTATACTTCAACTGAAGTCATTTTAACCTCATCATAATGGATAAAAAGGTGAGAAAGGGTTGATGTTCTACATGCATTCTTACATTAAACAAAAAAACCAGATGGAAAAACGTAGCAGTATCTTGGAGTTTCAGGAATTTTAGATGTATATTTTTAGATGTAGTTGCGAGGAAGCTGCTTGACCTGATTTGACATGGTAGTTAAAGCGGTTGTGTTATCAGGATACTGGGTGCGTCAGGAAGCATCCGAGCAAGTTTCGATGAACAGAGTGGCCTCACACAGCTCAGCAAAGCAGCATCTGCAGCGTCATCAAAGCACTTGACTCCCCTGGTCCCCCTTAACGCAGCCTTGTAACTTAAAACAAAGAGCTGATTGGTTGCTCTCTCTGCCTCCCCTCATCCTCTCTGCTTTGGATGAGGACTCAGACAGGGACTTAAATAGTAGTTATTTCTCATGTGCTATGCCATTTAGTCAGTTTGACTGTTCCACTTATTCAGTGCTTTTTTGACTTGTTGAGCTTGAGGGGATGCGAGTGCCATTTCGCAGCCACATCTGAGTTGTGTTGATTGAATTAGACAAAGTCGGAAGATAATTAAGAACCGCAAGGCGCTGCAAAACTGTCTGCTTCCAAACTGGTGAAAATGAGACGCTGCCACATCAATGAGCTAGCTGGCTCTGCTTGATGTCAGTGGTGGGTTATATCAGTTGACACCCTTACCTCCTAGTGCTGGAGCCGGTTTCCTCCTTTCCCTTTAATGTTTCTCCAGATATGATTAATCTCAAGCAGTAAAACCATTGCTTCTGACAGCAAACCACGTTTGCACAGCTTTGTTTGTTTCTTTCACGCTACTAATATGAGTCTTGTCCGCCAACTGCAGTTTATGGCTTAAACAGAACCCCAAAGTAGTTTGCCGGGGAGTCAAAAAGGCATCATCGCTTGGCTCCTAGGGTCTTTCACAACTACTCAACCTGTGTTCTGGTACATCCATGGGTTGTTTTGGCTTTAAATGTATTTTTGCAAGATGATCATGGTCTAACCCATATGTTTAAATTCAATTTGTAAACCATGGAATAAAAACAGCCTTTGATCATTGAAATATTGCTATTTCATAGAAAATCCTGTATGAAATGAGTGATTGCCAGCTCAGGCAGTGGACTGTGTCAGCTGATGTACTGGCACATCTCAACCTATTTCTCTTTTACCCGTTTTATTTTCTTCCTGATTTTACGAGTGCCTGCCAGACTGGTGCTTCTCTTTCATGTCTGTTGCTGGATAGGTAATGTAGCTGTGAGGTTAATGTTGGGAATCGTATAGCTTCGGCACAATAAAACTGACACAGTGAGACCTGGAGAAGTATGTTTATAGTTGCAACTAGCTGTGTGTCTGCTTCTGTGGTTGTGTACGCCTGAACGTGGAAAAGGGTTTAGCCGTCTGCCCTCCCCACAAACACCTAAAGGGGGCTGGACTGCAGGCTAGGAGGTTCGAAGCGCAGGGTGTCAAAGGCTAATTTTCGAAGCCACTCACTGGCGCTCATCTCTCACTGTGAAGTGGCAAGCGTGGCAAGTGGCTTGCACGTTGTCATGGATACTAAAGCATGGGACCCCAGAGATGGGGAGCGGGGGACGAATTGCTGCCCTGTCTATAGGATTCCTGTCAGCTCCGGCCTGATAGATGGCATTGACGTATCATTTGTCATACTGTAATTGTTCTCAACAAACATAGAATACCCACTAGTATAAACAGTAGTGTGCCGCAGGGCTAATAAAGCGGGGAAATGGAAAGGGATTCACTGATCCACTGCCTCTTTCACTTTAAGAGACAATGGCTCTGTTGTCCGGGCAAGGCGGTCTTATTAGAGCTGTGAAGGCTGAGAAAAAGCCCGGCCGAGAGAATAAAACAAGGCAATCATAAAGCAAATGGCAGTCACTTCTCTGTATCGATGTGCCTTGGCGGGGGTAGGTCTGTGAGAAGTGTTGACAGCTGAGGGAACAACAGGAGTAGGTCTAGGAGTGATTCGTTTTCTCCCCCTCTCTATTTGGCCAGTGAAAGTGAGGGAGAATGCTTGTCTAAGATAACAAATACAGCACAAGTGCAGATGCATAGCAGGGACTAGAAGCTCTATCTGCCAGGCTCTGAGGTAGCCATACGCCTGAGCTGGGTACAAATGGCTCTGGGTACAAAGGTAGTATTTGTTCACCCTTGTTTTTGTATGGGTTTTGTGTCTTTGCTGTTACTTTTGGGACCGACCCAATGCCATCTTTCTCCTCTGTGGCTTTGTCTGTTTTTAGAGCTGCTCAGACACAAGAAAGTGTTGAGGTATGTCAGGGACACGACCTGCAAAGAGGAATTAGCTGAGGTCTACTCCAACTTTAATTAGTTTTAAAGAAAAAAAACCTGTAATAGTTGTAGAGTTACAGAATAGAAGTGATGGCAGCGAGCCAGGGCACCAGCTGGACACGAGTTCAGAAATCTCCGCAGAGAGTCTCACATCAGCCATACCATCCTGGATGATTTGGGATTTCAACAAATTAGATCAAACTTTTCAGGTGCCCACACTCAGCCTCTCTTATTTGCTCATTTCACACGTATCCTGGGAACATGTTTCTCTCCGCAGCCCAGCTGTAAGCATTTTCATGCTGGAGGCGGTCGCTAGGTGGAGGAAGTGTTGACTAATGTGTGTGTTGGAGGGATGCCTGCGTCCTGCATGCCCGGCGATGTTGTGCGGTGAAGCAAGCGGTCCTGGCACTCGTCATCGAGCACCTCGCCCTTCTGACTGTACCTGACACACAGTGACGCCTGGAGCACTTTAGGCTGACCTGGCTGCTCACCTCCTGCCTGATGGACAGATTAAAGGACCATTAAACATAATTACTGTTTCAGCTGGAGAGGCCAACTTATCCTGTCAGAAATGGTTACAAATTGCTGCACCTCTGGCCTGTGTATAGCTCTTAAATTCAGAATTTTGTTTTACATGTCCACTTTTTTTTACTATTAATGACATTTGGCTTTGAAAATACAACTCTGTTTGAGGAGCATTGAGAAGAAAAATTGGCATTAATGCAAATAAGTCTTCAAATGATGCATTTTCTTTGGGCTTGTGTTCCAGGTATTGTAAATGTATGTTTCTGAGCCACTCAAAGTGAGTGTGATGGCTGTGGAGGGGACTGTGAAGGGTCAGTGACGTGATCTTGAGTGGAGCTGTGCGAGCGTGTGGTCTGTTGTGCTGTCTGTGTGATTATGTAAAATGTAGTGAGGTGCTTTAGCACGGTAGGGCTGTTGCCGCGGTGTTGCCAGCTTCACAGGGCCTCTTGCCAGTTTTACATATTTTACACAGAACGTGCAGCAGCGACTTGTAACGGTTTAAATTCTCCATGTACCCATAAGGAAACCCACACTTCTGCCCTAGGGGAAACTGGTCGATACCATCATCCCAGCTGGAGGCCTTGTCAGCAGACAGAGGTTTCCCATTTTTTTACATCAACGCCGATGTTTATTATGAGATCTCCTTTTACTGAAACATGCCCCTCTTTCGCCCCTTCTCATCCTCATTTGGACGATTATTACACCCATGGTGAGAACAAACAGTTTCCTTACTTAATAATTCACATCACTTTCATCTGATGCTCAGTAACCATGGGCAATTTAGTAGTTGAATAATTTTGTGAAAAATTCATTTATTATCGCTGCGCGTTATGAATCTGGAGAGATGGAGAGTGGAGTAGTGCAGGATTTTAAATTGCATCTGTGGAGCGAGGGATCCAGGGGTAGGTAATGTGTTCTAATGTTCTCAGCCATATGCATTGTTTTCAGGGCTCATCGGTTTTACATCGATTCCCACTGAAGTGTTTAATTGCATCATGAATATGATCTAATTCTGTCCTTTTCACTGAAACTGGAGCACTCTCTGCAAATGATGTACGGCCTTGACAGCACCACATCAGGATGTATTTTATATGGAATGTAAATTATAGTGTTAAATTAGCCTGGAAAGATAACTAGCTGGCACGGGGGAATGGACTCAACAGTTTAATTTAGTGTCAAAAGGCCGTGAAGGGATAAATCACCTCTCTCTCTTCTCTACTATGCCATATTAAGCTTTAATCATTCTGCTTTTCTTGTAATATCACTTGTGTCTCACTGCAGCCTTAAGAGCTCTTAAAAACTGCTCTGCATTTCACTTGGAAATGCTTTAGCTGAAGCATATGCAAGATGATGTTTCTGCTTTTCCAGTAATAACAATAACTCTTACTTTCCAACATGGGCTTAAGACCGGCAAATCACTTTATTTTAACCATCAGCAGACATTTTTTTTTGTCACTAAGGTTAAAAACAGTTAACCTGTTCTTGACAAGAGCCCACTTTACAGGAGGCAGCATGAGATACATGCAGTTCAGAGGATCTTTGCACATGCAAAGTGCCGATCTTGCCTTGCAGCATACTAAAATCATGGGAGAGACTCAGCTAAAAGACTCTACCAAGCACTGCCATCCAGACAAAACACAATTCAAACCCCATGTAATTGGATAAGAACAGCACTGTCCACTTCAGAGCTTGTGCTCATTTTTTTCTTTGAACAAACCACACAAACAAGGTGTCATATGAAAGCAGAGACTCTGCTGATTACAAAGACGTCTGTCTCATCACTGTGGGACATAAACTCTGAGCTTGCAGCCACAGAGTAGCAAACAACAACAAAAAAATCACAGCACCGTAAATAATGCCTTACATGTGCAGTTTTGTGTTGAAAAAAACCCCACTGCTAATGTGTTCTAGTTTCCATGAAGATGATGGGTGTTTTATGGTGATATATTCACTCTTTTTGAGGCTATCCCTCCATTCTCCGGACTGACAATTAATCATCAACACTGACCGGTGGCTTCCTGAAACATTTACCTGCATATTATCTCCAATAAAACATCTATACAGGTTCAGTTTTTTAACTTCTACTTTTACACAGTCTCTCAGAAGCAAATCTCTTTACTCATTCTTAGATGAACTGGACTGCTCTCTTTTAGTTTTCACTGAAATTAATGTATTAATTTCAGGAGATAACTATCCATCCAGCCCTACAATGGACTGGCGAGCTGTCCAGGGTGTACCTCGCCTTTCGCCCACAGACTGCTGGGTTAGGCTCCAGCTTCCCCATGACCCTCAATTGGATTAAGCGGTTAGGATAATGAATGAATGAATAAATGAACTATCCATTTTTTAACCACTTGTTTGAATTAAGGGAACGAGAGGCAGGCTACACCGTAGACAGGTCAGTCCCTTGCAGGGCTCAAGATGTAACCATTTACATTTTTTACTAAGTTTAAGATACATTTACTCTGACACAGCGACACATATCTTGATCCTGACACTTTAAATTTACACATCTCAGCTTTCTTTTAAAACCATAATCATGCTTCCAGCCCTCGTAGTTGTGAAGATATACTTAGTTTATTTTTGGTACGTCATTTCGGACGGGAGGCAGAAAAAATAGTCCTCATCAAAAAGAGGTTAAAGAACTCTGCAGTGTAAGGCGTGATTGCAGAGTCTGTTTGTGGGGTATTCATAAAAAACAGATGAAAGCCATTAGGTAGAGTCTGGTTTATAAGAAGGACCTCTCCCCATTTCCTGTCCTCAAGGCTGGAGTGTTTGTCTGAGTGGCCGCGCCATTATCCAGAGTAACCCAAGTGGGCCGCTGTGCCTGGGAGCAGCCCTCTCACTGCCTGATCTGTGTGGTATGATTGTGTCTTAGAAGAAACCACCTGGCCAAAATCTGGTTGCTTTAATGTGAGAACTCACATGGCTTTGTGTTCCCAGAGTCCTCGCTGTGAATTGACGTTCAGTCTGTTGCGCTTCTCATCCGCCTGGCGGGATGGAGGAGGTCACGGAAGAGCTGAAGTGGCAAGATGCCCTACAGTGTCACAAACATCTTCACCATTAACTACAATCTCATACGTGCAGCTACTATTAGCCACAAAGAAATCTACTCGCTGCTGCTGGACCAGGCAGCCCCCCCCCCCCCCCCCCCCCCCCCCCCCCCCCTTGCTCTTTGAATTTCTCCCACTGTACTTCTGATTTTGACAGCTCTGTGGAGAAAAGAGCCCTTAAAGTATCAAGTGGGGCTCTCGTTGTTTTCCTTGTTGTTTTGCTCTCATAGGAGGGGGTTAGTGTGGGCTTTGGCAAAGAATTGGTATGTTAAATGAGCTATGGGAGGTCTTCCTTTTTTTTTTTTGAGAGGTGGGGGAGTTCAGTCAGACGAGAATTGCTGCGTTGGGTGTTTGAGGCAGCTGTGTGAAGTCATTTTCCGGGAGTGCAAGCGGGAGAGAGGTGCGGATTAGGCAGCGCCTCTGAGCCGGAACAAGTATGTCTGGGAAGGGATGAAGGCTACAAACCATAGATCTAATTCCTGTTCACACTGCTAGACAGCAGAGACGCTCACACATAGCCAGTGTGAATTAGGCCCATTTGCTCCTCTCAGTCTGAAGCGAGTGAAAACAGGAGCAGACAGGGAGAAGTTGACAGACTCCTCACATCCTGCCCTCGTTCCCGACTCCCTGCACAGTCTCCAGCCCATCTCTAAAAGCTGTCTTCAGTATGTGCTCATTTTTTATTGTTTCTCCTGCTGCAGGTCTTTATTATTGCTGACATTAACATGAACAAACTGCAGAAACGGGTTCCACTGTAATCCTGTGAGGAAGGGCATTCCACTGGCGGTGCAGAAAATGTTTGCACCTGTGGCCCCATCGATTGCGTGCTTGAAACTCCAATGCTCTGAAGTTCATGTCTTTTTAATGTGTGTAATGCTTTGCCTCGGGTCATGCGATTGCCCTGAGGTTACAGAAGGTTCATGGGGTGGTGCACAGCGGTGGATTAGCGGACTCGCTGTCCTCCCCTTCCTTGTAAATGCAGCTTCCTCTCTCTGTTCTCCAAACCTAGTGCCCTCTTGTCAGCACACAAAAAACCTGACCCCAGAGCCATGCTGTGTAGGGACTGACATCAATGAGCCTGACCCAAATACACTACCCCTCTGCCTATTTGTGATCGGACATAGTTTGCTTGTGGGTTATCCACATACTGGGGATTACAGGAAGAATCGGGATGCTCAGTTCAACATGTAAAAGAGACATCCAAGTGTCTGTAAGGCTGCAAAGTGTGAACCGTATTTGTGCTTTTCCTCTCAATTCCACCACTGTTATAACACTTATTTCAGAGAATCGGCAAAAATCAATCAGTTTGCTTTAGTTATTAAGGTTGGTTTTAGAGTGCTGCTAGTTTTGAGGAAGGATGGAGATGTTGGCGTTGGGGCCTTCTGCTCTCTCCCAACTGTACATGTCTCTCCCATCACAGCCCTCTGCACCCTGTGTGCCCAGTAATGAGTTGTATTACATGCTCTGTGGTGGGCATGTCTTGTGTTAGAGGTGGGCGGGGGGGGGCTGTATTCACTCTTTGTACAGCGAGTGCAAGGAAAGGCTCTTTGTGTGTCTTTGAGATGCACTCAGTTGAAACGGTGTGCACCCAGTGAAGCTGATGAGGAGAGAGCGAGTCCTGAGAGGAACATGTGGATGCCTGGCAGGCAGTGAAACACTGTATGCTTGTGTGCACTTATGCGTAGATGTGCATCTAACTGTGTGTCTGCAACTATGTTCGTTGCAGAAGGGGTAGATCACAAAGACGTGTGCTCCAGAGCTGGATGTGAGGTGAATTACTCGTAGTTACTTGGTTTACTTATTCCACATTTTCAGTTGGCTTTTCAAGAGGTTGTGTAGCTTATATGAGTGCAAATCTTCTTCATTCGGCTCATTCATCACTTGAGCTGCTCATTGTGACCTCTTCTGAGGACTGGCGTGAGGCCTAGCTGTGGGCTAAGTGATTTTATGAAGCAGCATCATGGGGCTCAAGTCTTATTCCTTTTTGTAGGAATGCATTTTCTACTAAGGTGGCAACAAACTGCATTTGCACTTAAAACATATTCTGTAATCTTCTGTTATTTTACATACAAATTGCATCCTAGGCAATGCATTCATCATTGCTCATATCCAGCCCACTGTTAAATGAAAAATGTATCTGAGATGAATAATGGATCCCTCCATAGTATAATTTTGTGTTTCTTGAATATAGTCGAGAGTTCCTCCTCCACTATATCCTCTAAATTCCTTCCCCCTTGCCTGGATGAAGTTTTAGATATGAAGAAAAATTGCTTATTTACCCTGGTTATTGTTTACCTGCGAGTCTTTACAGTATAAACCCATTTTCAGCACACAGAATATGTGCCATTTAGAGACAAAAATAGCACACTGCTTTTGTGAATCATGGTACAGTAACCTTAGGACACTTCACACCTGAGCACCAGTCAATCATAATCATGTACCATGCCTTGTAGTATCTTGTGTTGTGTTTAGTTTGGTTGGGAGGTGATGGGTTTGGTGCTAGTTGGCATACCCAGGTGCTGGTGTAGCGGCAGTGCTCAGGGGTTTCCACTGGAGGCTATAGATGGGCAGCCTTGTGTGAAGCTGGGAGAATTGAGGTTGAGTAGCTGAGCCCTTTGTCTTTATCTCTAATTACATGGTGAGGCTTGGGGAGATTGGGCAGAACTGTAAACCCCTCTGCAGATAGCTGTGTGGCCCCTCTTGGCTGTAACACAGCAGGGTTTGAGGGTGTGAAGCAGAACCATGTCTGGTGGGGATCTAATCCCACCACAGATTTTATCCCCGGGGAGCTCCCTGAGTTCTTTCCTCTTCACGTCAGCTTTCCAGCCCACCGCTGTGGGAGAAGCACGCCAAGGCTGTAGCAGCCCACTCTGTCGTGCTCTACTTGCTCCTGTCGGTTTATGTCGTCCCTAAAGTTTTCCAGGCTGTCCTGGGAGACATCCTGACACACAGTTGCAGATGGGAAGCACTGGACCGAGGCAGCAAGTGTCACAATGTGGATTGGAATTCACTGTTGGGATAAAATATGAAACAAATATGTCATTACACATATGTTTTTCACAGTTTGTTCATCCAGCTGTTTCCTTCCTCAGCGTCCCCCCCCCTCCTGGCTTCTTTCTTTGCTGTACCGGTATACAATAGACCTGAGTAGGGTGGACTAATAATAATCCATTATCTGCCCCATTGTGCTCCATTTTTCTTTGAGTGGGTGTATCTGCTTATAAGCACTGTCCTCCTTAGCTATTGCTTCAGGATTGTAGTGTTTACACTTTGCTGTTTTGATGAAATGAGGCAACGCTATCATAAGACAGCACAGATGATGCTTGACTACAAATGAAAGCAGGATTTTTTTCCCAGTCCGATAACTGTCCTTTGATTCTTTTGCAAGTTTAATCTGCAGAAATCAATAGAAGGATGCATGTTGGGCTTGGGAGTCAACAGCAGCCGTGTTTGATGGGTAAACGGACAGTCAAATGGATGATGTGGGGGAGCATTCATCTTTCTTTAAGCAAATTGGGCTGCTAGGTCCTGACTAATTGATTGATTGCATGACTTGCTGATACAATCAAAGCCTGGCCTGATTTATGGCGATAAATCGATTGATTAATAAGGTTTTCCGTGATGGGGTTGGTCCGTGATGGTGGTGCAAAGTGGGGGAAGACACCTCCAAGTCACACATCCGTCTTGGAGCAGTCAGGCTTGTTGGTTTAATGTAGTAATGAGAAAGGTCTGGATCCCCCCCAGCTGACATTTAGAAAGAGCCGGCTGGCTGTGACCTGCTCCCTAGATTAACCTCCACTTGTTCTCATAAGGACCTCTGATATTAAAAGATGGCGAGCAGCGCCAGCTATCAGGGAAAATAAAAAATGAAGACTGACTTTTGTCAGTTCACCATTTGCATACGGAGAAGCAGCGAAAAATCAATTACGTATTCCAGAGTAAATAAAAACAAATACGTCCAGCAGCATAATGTGAGAGCTTCTTGTTGACTTTTTCCAGATTACATTTAGTCGAGTATTGAAATGCTGATTTACAGCAAGATGGAGTCCATTCCCTGCTCTCGCCTGCCTGTCTGCCTGCCTCTTCAGAATATGAAATGGAAGTTAAACACTGTGAATCTCCAGTGTGAGGAGGAGGGCTCTGGACGTGTGGGCAGTGTAGCATCAAATAGATTGTGTTTCCTCCCGTGTAAACGCCTAATGTGTGCCGAGCGCTCTGACACAGATGAATGTAAGGAATTTGCTGTAAAGACTTTACGGCTCTTTTGAGAGACATGGCTGGAAACTGGTAGCTTGGAACTTGTTCCATGGCCCCTTGAACACACGTCGGCACACATGCACGTACACACGCGCTGTCACAAATGCTTACACATGCACACACGTCAAGGCACACGGCCCTCAAAGGAGAGCAGCTACATCAAACTGGTGGGGCTCGTGCGGACGTCGGGGATACTTTTTATTTGCTTTGGGTCAGAAATGGCAGCCCTGATGATGTGATGAGAATCATCTTGCAGACCCCCGCCGCACTGCGCGCTCTGTTATGGCAGAAAATAATCCCGGTGATTGTCTTGACCAGGCTCATCATTTAATATATGAGCACTACCTTCTGCTGCACAGCAGGGTAAATTATGAAATAATTCATGGATAAACCGCTCTTTCAAGTGGATGTTCCTCTTCTGCAGCAGTGGATGTCGTCTTGCAGATCTCAGAGCCCTTTGCGATGGCGCTCAGAGCTCCTGGCTGCTTGTTGTCAGCACCGTTTTTATTCCCACTCTCACCGCTCTATTTAGATTTATTTATTTTTGGTTCAAATACGGTAAAATGAGTGTGCGACAGAAAGAGGGAGGGTAAAAGAGTGCTCCATCTTTCTCAGACAGGTGGCTCAGGTTTATGTCGCCGGGCCCCAGGGGCCCTCTAACTGAGTCTGAGTGAGAGGTGGGACCCATCTCTCAGCACTACACAGGTGGTGTGAAATGCAGCACTCTCTCCACACCTGAAATATTCAGATTCTTCCAGCGGCGTCGCTTTGATCTCCATTCAATCGACAAGGGAAAACGGAGAGAGTAGGGGGGGGAGAAAACAACAAAAACAAGAGGAAGAGCAGCACACCTGAGAGCGAACAGATTGACATTTCTTAAGAGAGAATAAACAATTGCAGGTTAGCTGTGTTGCATCGCTGCAGCTCGTTGTTTCAGGTGAAAGTGGGCCATCGCGGTGATGGCTGCATTTACGGAGCTGGCCTCTTCTCCAAGCTGGCTGACCTCAATGGTGGAGCTCCACAGGAAAGAGTCCCCTGCTGGGCGATCCTCTTCTCCCACTTTGAAAGATACTTAAGACAGGAAAACAAACCATGTCCCCAATTTTTATTGTTTTTCAGCTCTGATTCCATCTCTGACTTCTCGGTTATACTTCACAGATCGGCCCGTCTTTGTTCTTGGCTGTTGTGGAAGCACACTGTTGCATTTTCATATCGGCATCTTCGTCTGAGCTAATAATCTGGCAGACCAGGGCTATCGTGTCGTCGCTCAGGTTTCAACCCACCAGTCTGCTAATGAATCATAGGAGCGTGTAATTAGTCACCCTGCATGTACCACACAATGACAATAGACATCCTGATTGTAACCACAGAGTTTGAAAGGAGCGGAACAATGGTCGGCCTTAATGATGATATAAGGTGTTGTAATTGGCCTTCGTTTGGAGCATTCAGTCATAGACTATAATTTGAAGTTTCTAATTGGAGGACATTTAAAGTTATTCATTGGCTTTAAAGAGGATACGGGATAACTTGAAAGTGCAGCAATAAGATGTTTTTGTGATGTCTGTTGATACTATTTTGAACCAGACTTGACAATAAATGAAATAAGAGCCTCCCCGACCTGCGAAGATGTGTTACCGGTACATTAGCAAAGAGTAAAAATGTGTGTTCATGCGTGTTCATGTATGCATGTTGGAATTAAAGAGAGAAGTGTTGACAAGTAGGCTGTGCTCCAGTGCATCAGGCGCCAAAAACGCTCTAAATGAAGCAGGGTATGACGAATAATGGCTGACAACACCAGTCACACCTTTTGCTGCTGATTGTAACGCTCACACGCTTCTCCTTCCTTTTGTAAGATTTAGCATGCTCTTTGAAGACAGCCTGACTGACTGGGGATTAATTATTTTGGATGATTTATCAGACTTTTCAGTCCACAGTTTTGAGAGGTGTCAAAATGAAATGTGATTTTCCTTGCCGGTAAGTTCTCCCGGCCTATGCACTACCTACAGATTTCTGCACAGAGCTGCCAGGACTGCAGAGTGGACAGGTGCAGACTGTGCTTGTGGGGTGGCAGAGCTTCTTGAATTGGTCACAAGACAATTCAGATGGGTCACTGGGAGAGAGAAGCAGCATGTGTTTTTTTTTTTTTTACTCTTCTTGGTTTTAGTGACAGTCTGATCAGAATGTAGCTGTATATATAAAACTTACAGGAATCAATATTTGCTGTCATTTTTGTTTATTAGGTCTGCTGCATGAATTGCTCTAAATCATTTAAATGAGGCAATCTTTGCTCATTTGGCTCTTACAGCTCAAAGCAGAGTCACAGAATGAGATGCAGTCAGAATTTGACCTCGGTGAGGTGTGGTCCAACCATAGACTTTATATTAAAAGAACGACAGAGCCTCTGTGATGTCACCCATAGGTTTCTAAAGAGCTGAGGGCGGTTCCTAGCATCGCCATCTTGGCAAGGGCATGTGTGTCATCTCGCCCGGAAAATACAAATGGGCAAAGAAGTAGAGCTGAGAGGGGGGCTGTGAACGTCATGGTAGATGATTGACATCAAGCAGACTCCAAGCTGCCTGTAGAGAAGAGCTTACTGAGCTAACCCGGAGATAACAGGAGCTAACCAGCTAACAGAGGTAAGCGGGCTAAAGCTAAGTCACGTTGTTAACTGACTAAAAACCACGGTTGTTCTGCGTTCTTCTTACTTGAAGCGGGAGATCAGGTACCTGTCAATCAAAAGGACACGCCCCTAAATATGCAGGATTTTGAGATTAAATTACTTTTAAACGGGCGAGTTAGAAAAAAATTCACTCCCCCCACAGTTGCCATGAAGGTAAACCTGACCTATTAAACCGAAAATGGATTTTTGTATCAGGCTGTAAACATGTTTATTTCTGCTGTGAAGTTGGCCTTTTTAACATTGGAGTCTATGGGGATTTTCTCTGTTTTGCAGCCCCTAGTGGATGAAGGGGGAACTTGTGTTTTATGCACTTCCTTATAGGCTTCACGGATAACCGCTGGAGTTTCCCACTTGGGTCCAACACAATGCTGTGAACTGAGCAGCTCCAATGATCTGATGGAGAGTGAAAGCGAAGGAGGTAAACAGATGGAGGGAGATGCCAGGTGATTGCAACTCCCCCCTTCTACTCAGTGTTTCCCTGTAAAAAGCTACATGCTCAGATCGTGCTCGGAGTATGGGGTCACATAGGTCAGAGGTGCCTCCCGCCCCCGCTCTGTCTGGACGGTCGAACACACGCCATACACCAAAGATCTGTCTGTGTTATGCCTTTAACTGACCCTCAGGCCAGGGAGGCCAGATAAGAATTCATTTTGGATCCTTACGATGGACAGGCGCCAGTGTACACCTTTCCATCGCTGCATCCTCCCTCAGTGACTTTGGCCGGGGAGGGGGGGGTTGCCAGTAATAATGTTGAGGCCAGACTACACTGCAGTGATTGGGACCATTGATCGTGGCGATTTGATTTATCGATCAGTACGCCCTCTCAAATGTGGCGTCTGAGATGCGGGGCTAATCTGAGGCAGCTATAGACAATCTTGTGCCTCACAGAGAAAAGAGAGGCGATAAGCGACGTATGAAAGGAAACTACACTTATCTTTATCACAAACCAGTCCATGCCCAGCCTTGCTGCAACCCATGTGTGTGAATGTCAGCGCACGTGTGCCGAACCAGTGTTTTTGTGCGAGACCTTGCGTGCAGTGTGCGTGTGTTGTTGCATCGGTGTGCGTATGTGGTGGGGGTTGTGAGCCAGTACAGTCACCAGGCAGAACAGAGTGGATCTATAAATTGATGGAATTCAAAGCCTCCAGCATCGATTACCATTATAACAAACAGCAGCACACAGAATGTCTGATTATTTTTAGACAAAGATTCTGTGCTCTCAGCAGCAATTCTGCTGATGCTGTCACACTTTCAGACATCTGCCTATGATTGCAATTAGATGGGATACAAAAAGAAAAATAATACCCCATCTGCATTTTCCCCTCTCTCCTCCTCCTTCCTATTTTTTCCATTTTAATTTGTGCTGTCCAAGCCCAGTGAACACAATAGTGATTTGGACTCAGTCTACCTCCATGCAGTACCTTGGTAGGCTTTTTTCCAGTTGTCAACATTTTCCAGCATGGGTTGTCTTGTGAAAGGCCAAAAAATTGCTTACGACTACAGATGTAATCAAGATGAGCTAGGTTTAATGAATCAATGTCAAATCTACTCACACACAATACATTAGTGAGCCCTGCATTTTTAACAATAAAAAAAAAAACCTTGCACATACTGTTCCAGCACATTTTTTTTGCTTGTGATATCTGCCAGGTGCTGCTGTCTTTGCAGGATTTGATTTTAAAGGTTTATCATTTTGTTTAACTCCCCAGTTCCTCTCTTCATTTGTAGACACAACTTGCCTTCTATCATTTAAATGAAGCCAAGCAGTTCTGACAACCAGCTTATGTCATAATCCTCCAGGGTTTTGTCTTTTTACATGTTTGCTGCAACCTCCAATTTCTGCCCCACTGTATTTCTCCCTGGACAGCTTTAGAAAGGACCTGTACCTTCAGCATTTGCTACAAAAATTAAGCTTTTTAATGCAGCATGAGATTATGCAAGGAGTCCACTAGAGGGTTCAGTCTTGGTCAGAATCAGAGGAGTCTGTGCTGCTCAGCAGGTCACTGAGCTTCAAGTCCATTTACAGACCTCTGGTAAGCTGCAGGTCTGTCCTGCTAAAACCAGTTATTTTTCTTTCTTGGTCTTTGTTTTTGAGTGTAGAGTCACCAATATTGCTTTTCTCTGGTATATTGACTTGAGCACAACAGGACTGGTTCCATGCTCAAAATCCTCCTTTCCTGGCCCTCCAGGCCCAGTGACAGCTCCACCCTCCCCAGGGGGAACTCATCAATTATAGCTGGATGTTTGACTGGCAGAGGCTTAATGACAGGAGCTCTGTATTGACTGGACTGCCACACACTGAAAATTTGGTCTCAGTCGTCCTTCTTAAAACCTGCCAAATGATTACAGAGAAGTTCCTCTTCACACAGTAGGTTACAACTCTCCTCTTCCTGTTTTAAGTTTACATGTTTATGTCAATGAGTTCATGAACGATGAAGCTCAACATAATGAAGGAGATAAGTGGCTTTTATCAGATCTCTCAAAGGAGACCTGGTTGTGGGTTGAAATGGATCACATCTGATTAAGAAGGATAGGAAAAGTCTTCTTTAGTGTCTTTTGCCTCTTGAGATGGTATTCCTATTACAGCAGGACTATATTGCAGAGTTCCCTCCATCATCAGTTTGAGCAAAACAACCAAAGTAGCAAACAGTCTGTTCTGCCTCGCTTCTTTCCAGAAAGACAGGCAGTAGGTTTCATTTGACGGGCTGCTGCCCAGGCTCCCCTCCCTCATAATGGTCTAAAAACTGTGGGGATGCTTTCAGAATAACCATGCCACAATCACGCCACAATGATTGCACTGCTTGGCTTGCATATTGCTCGAATATCCTCCAATATTCTCATCAGCTGAGCTGCAATAAAAGCAACCCGGCTCTGCACAGAGGCCACTGAAGCACTGGCAGACTTAGAATCACCATACTGTTATATCTTGAGTACTTATAAAATCCACTCAAAGTCACTTCTTGAGGAATTTTCTCTTGGCAAGATTAGCTGGTCTGGGGCCATTTGAATCTAGCAGAGGTTGGCCGGCTTCTGAAAACACACTCTCTAATCTCCAGGAAGGCTCATCTCAGACGGACTGTAAGGACTTATAAAGTCCTGTCGTCTTATCCTGTACGGCCGTGGCCTTTTACAGTGAATGACACGTTCCGTATTAACCAAATCTATACCCAATATACGGATACTTTTTATATCTTAATAAGTAAGGAGGGATCCAGATGTTTTCTGTGTTTTTTGTAAATAGAAAATACGGATATTCACAAATCTGGGAATCCATCAACTGCTGTAGCCTTCAGGAACAACCGGCAATGCGTTGGAGCTTCTGGAGTAGCCAGCAGATATCGGAGTAACCAGTATCAGATAGCTGGGCCAGGATTTCCTGCTCCATAGGGCTGATCATTAACTGAGTGCAGATAAATTTGAAGAAACTAATAAAAAGCTAGATAGTCATCACATGTACTGTTTAACTTCATTCAGCTGCAGCTCGCTCTTATAGATGCGACATGCTGATAATGCAGATGTTTTCTTTAGATATTATCCTTTCTTATTCGGTCTCATAAACCTGTGGCAGTGAGCTTTAATGGAAGCGTTGACCCAAGATACTCCAACACATGTTCAGTTAGTCAGTCACTCATAGGAGACAGCAAAAAACCAAAACCTAGACCTGTTTAATCCTGTTTCTAGCTGTTTTGATGTCGTCTCATGCATTTGTGACTTATTTCTCTCTGATCAGCCATAACATTAAAACCGCTGACAGATAAAGCAACACTGCAGAATCATTTGCTGCTGAATATATTAGTTTTAGTTCTATTTTTAGTTTTATGTATTTTGTATGTATGTAATGTATGTCTTATGTATTTTAGTTTTAGTTTAGTAGTCGTAGTTTAGTTTAGAGCTGGGAAAGAGGAACCAAACCAAGAGGTTTTCCTCAAACTAAACATAAATTTCTTTTGCTTAAACGGAAACACAAATGAATATTACTTAAATAACTTTGTTGCAAGATGATAAACGTGAATGGCGGACAAAAAACGTAATGAAGGAAACGTGTGACACGCAGCTGCTACAAGACACACGATGCAACAAATACAAGACAAAAAAGATTTAAAACATGTATAAAACGGCATTTTTCTTTCCTGCATTTTCTTTCACTTCATTTTACTATTGCTCCACTGTCCAGTGTGTTGTTTTGATAATGGGGAAGTGTGGCTTACTGTCCTCAGCCAGTTGGGAAAGGTGAAGCTCAGATGTCAGATTTTAATCTGAAAATTAGTGTTTGGATTAACGTTGCTAATATCTTTCTTCATTCACTTCTCTTAATCCTAACTTTGACATTAGCAGTGATATACATATAAAAACAATGATTAGTTATTTGAAAAAGAATTAAATAAGATGAACAGTAACAAAAATAGATGATTAGAAAGCAAAGCTATGATAACAGGAAGTAATGAGTTACATAAACAACTACACTGCTGAAGTTAGAAATTTATCCTTTAATCTAAATTCTTCTTTTCTTTTCATCCTACATAGCTTTCTAAGTATATGCATTGTGACTAATACAGATTGTTTGCACAGTACTGGATGCAGAAAACACAAATCATAAAAATTGTTTCATAGAAAAGTAAAACCTTGTCTTCTTATATTTATTCTGCAAATATCTATCACGTTTAATCTGCATTTTGCATTTAGTTTTATGGAAAGCTCGTCACATTTGATGAGTATTTGTCTGAGAATTTTATGGGTAAAATAAAAACTCAAAACATTAACATTATCTCAGTTTAATGATAAAATGATACACCCTTTTCAGAGTCTTTCAGCACATATGAACTCATACATTGAGGAGACAGGTTTTGGGAAGAAGATAAGAGGAGGAATTTATGAAGGAGTGTCTGGCAACTGTCACTGTCAACAAAACAGGGGTAGAAGATCTGAAGTGCCAGAAGACACTGATTTACAGCTGTTACTTTTGTGTGTGTGTGTGTGTGTGTGGGGGGGGGGGGGGAGTCTTCACAGACAGGTATGCAGGACCCCCCTCGTATATTGTAGGGTTGCTGATTCTTTAAGTGATAAGATGCATCTTGGTCCGAGTTGATTGAATTGTGAATGGCTCCGCCGGGTCAGGAGTGCTCTTTTTTCTCCCAAGTGACCTCTAAACTCCCATATCCAGGCCAGTAATTTATCTGCAGCTGGACGTTTTCCTCCAATCACAGTTAATCCTCTGGTTGTCTGTTTCCAGTTGTGACATCTGTTGATCAATAGAATCTGAAGCATGGCTTTTTAGGATCCAGCAGCTTATTAGCTTCTGCTCAGGGACTCATTCATTTGAATAAGGTGCTTTCAAAGAGAAAAAGGATTGAAGCTTTCCAGGACAGAACTTACCTCCCCCTGCCTTAGACTGTACACTCATTTCTACTTTGCCCACTCTTTGACTGGCCCATCCAGGGACTTGAACCAGCAGCCCTTCAATTAACAGCCTGGTTCTCTGACCGACGGTCTGTCGCCATCCCACGAGGACACGGCTGTTAAAGTTTCAGCCTTCCATTTTCTGTCTTTTTTTTTCCATGTGTGATGATTTATTAAATTGCCTTTAAGTAAGACTGCAGATTAATTAAAACACAGTCAATTTAATTTCCCAGCTTCATATATAAATTTTCGCTGGTAATTGAATCCCCGACTCCACTTTTTATATTGTAACCCAGAACTTACGAGAGAAAGTCCTCATCAGTTACTGATAATTGCAGTCAAAACGAAGAGAGGGTGGATATACAGTTGTCTATTCCATCCCTGCTCAGTACAGAGCAGCAGATGTGGAATCTGTTTTGCCTTTTTTTCTGTTTGCTGAAAGGGCCGGGAATTGGATGAGTGATCGATAATATTGGATTTGCGGATGGCATGCGGTGCAGCTGAGTCCAGCATGAATGCAAGGTTCTGATGAAGGGCCGAGTACACAGACAGCTTTGAATAGTGGATCAGACATGTTGCCAGGGTGGAGCTCTCATTTAGCATAACACATGGATATAAACATCCAATGTGTGGAGACATTAATGGCACAGTGATCAGGGCTGTTGCAGCAAAAGGGTAATTTGGTTAAAACTATGGAGGCTGCTGTTGTGTATTGGAAATCCATGCAGGATCAATATAAGGATTGGTGCAGGTGAAGGGAGTAAGATTGAAAAGAGGCTGAAAATAGATCTGACCTGTGGTAATTACGCCAGCAGGCAAGGCCATTGTATGTTCGAATCAGGTCTTGGCCGGGCTTATAAAACAGCTCTTCATTTCAGAAGGAAGCTCTGTTTATTTGTAAGGGTGTTTGTCAGGTTATTGGGTCCCCACACGTGACTCGCCCCCACCTCCTCTCCTCTCCCCCTCCCTCTCTCTGACTCTCTACCTCCTCCCTCTTGCCCCACTTGCTCTCTGGCGCTCTATAGCCGTTGCAA
>NC_136611.1:26478167-26835667 GCF_933228915.1 Telmatherina bonti | reverse complement strand
TTAGTTATATTAAAAAAATGTGGGGATGGGAGGGCGGGAGTGCTTATCTATACCCGAGTACACAGGACAACTTCCAGGAAGGTAGAGTTCAGATCTATGATGGCCCTGCCGAGACAGAAAGGACTTAAGACAAGGAGGGAAGTAGTGACTGTGGTGTGAGAGACAGCTGACTTTTTAACACCCTCAACTGTCCCTTACGGGTCTCCCATTAGGTTCCGTTGGAAAAATCTGGTCCACCCAGAGGAGCATCCTCTCCCACAGTGCATCCACACATCCCTGGCTTTGGTCCTGCCTCCGCGGGACCCGGCAGTCCCATCAGGGCCCCAAAGGACATGTACTCCTCCAAAAAGGGACTGTTCTCTAAAGGGAAGAAACTATGGCAAAGACTTGGCGCTGTAAAATAATTTCTAGACATACTTGGAGTCATCCCCTTCCTTGTGTCAAGAGGAAAAAAGGAAAATATATATAACATGCAGTGCACAGGTGTCATTTGTTTGACAAATTCTTTATTCTTATACATCTGTTGTATAATAGAATATTTGTATTTTGTTATCAGTATATGAACTACATATTTTCAAAAACATTTATTATGGTCCACGGCCTCATGGTGTGAGACGATGTGATATTGAGTTGCTTACCTCTGGCTGATCAAGTTTTGCAGTAGACCAACAGGTCCAAAAACGAGCTACATTCTGCACACAGTCAAGTCTTGCATTCAGTAAACTACACAAGTCTGCCTAGTGTCTCTGTGTACGGAAACCAGAATGTCACTCGAATACTGAGGGCTCATTTAAAACTTAAGAGTCTATATTGAATCTGAAGCAGGACTTGGGAGTGTCTTGGACCAACAACTAGTCAAATGCATCGAGTAAGGTATGCATGCTTTACTTCTGCACATTCCCTCCTGACCTCTCAAGCGCTCATGCAAACATGGAACTTGGGGCATGCAGCACACTGACAAATCAGCAGAATTACTGTCTCTTCTGCCCTATTTCTGCAGGTGTGACAGAGCAACATGTTTTACAAACATGCTGGCCACTTGCATAACAAGCACATTCTGTATCTACTACAGGGTCTCTGCAGTAAAATCAGCCTGGATGGAAATGCCTGGTAGATCAAACCTCCATGTATTTGCCTTATATTTGCACAGTGGTTAGTACTTTGTCAATTTGAGTTTCATGCCTACCATTTGTTTGTTACTTTACAAAATAACCACTTGCTGATGTTCCTAATGTGCTGGGTGACTTATGTTCTCGCCGGAGCTCACATCCCGTCAGACTCCTGTGTTGTCGTCCATGTCATCTATCGTGACGTTCAAATTTCAACAATTTTAACCTTATAGAGAAAAATGATTAAAATGTTCTTTTCATGCTAAACGTGGGGCATGTGAACATGAAGGGTCTTGATATTTCAAACTACATCCCAGCAAATTGGATTTAAACCAACAGAAATGTGAAATTTACTAAACTTAATGTGATATACTATCAGCAAAGTCTTGTTATTGTGCTGCGCTTGAGTCATGGGACGATTATTCCCACTGAGGTAGTAGGTTCAATGATCTCACAGCAGTAAACATTAACACACTACCTCTACGCTGCCCCCTCTACCCTTCCAACCCAAATTACAATATAGGTTTAATGAGGCCAATTTGTCATCAATGCCTGTTTAACGTCCTAAATTATAGGATCAAGTACTGTATATCAATATATATTTATATATCTACACCTTAATGTAGTGAATGTACAATGAATTGAAAACCAATGTATTTTCAAAGCTGCCCAAAAGGATTGTGCAGACAGTGTGTGTGTGAAATGAAACAGTCCATCATCTCATCTCGTCACACCCTTCCGTTTTCTCATTTCATCCTCTGTTGCATTTAACTCCAACCTGCTTTTCTACACACACGTTGAACTGAAACTGCCAAACAGGAATGTATGCAAAACATTCTGTACAATTCTCGGCCAAGCAGCCATGGTAACCTAGTTAGCTGATGAGCATCTTTTCCTATTTATGGACCATGACCACAGACATTACTTCGGTTTATTTCGAGTGACTGCAACTCTTTTTGTACTTTGTCCATTTGTAAAATTGTTTTTAAATGTTTATACTTGATTTTCAAACTGCCTTTTTTGTACATTTAACTTTATAATCAGACAGTGCAAGCTTTCCCCATGGTGTCTTTAAGACCATATTGTTAAGTCTGCAGTTGTGTGCTAGCTTTATGACAAGAATTATCAGACTATATTGATGGTTACAAATTATTGTGTGAGTGTGCATGTGCAATCTTTTATAAAAGTGCTCATAACTGAACTTCTGTAAGAAAAAAAATCTTCTATCCCTCTGTGCAACATAGTCTGAGCCTTACACACGGCTCATCTTTGTCTTTAAAGGTAGAAGAGGTAATCATCCAGCTGCATGCTGGGCTCCTTGTGAATGCTCTGTCCCACGAGAAAAGCCAGCTTATGAGCGTACTGGCAGGGAGCAGGCACTCTGATGATCCCCTAAAGCACAAATGGAAATAATCAGAGCTCATTTTCCAGTCCTACAGACTTGCCAAACACCTGAAGGAGAAATATACATTTACTATAACTAAATGAAGCTCAATGAGTGGAATATAAATTACTCAATTTTTCCCATTAGATTCACTACTTTTAGCATTAATATACAGTAAATCCAGCATTCAATCAGCTGGAAGTGAAACTGTGGAAACAGTTTGTTCTGATATGACACCACATCAGATTTCATATCTTCCAGTTTCTCACAAGCTAATAAAATGATTAAAAGCTTGTTTTAAAAAAAGCCCACCTGCCAGTTGTAGTACAAGTGGCACAGCTTGTAGGTGAGCCGCTGCATGTGATCAGGCTTCAGTCCACTGGTATCGTACACAACGTTGTAGTGGGTTGGTGAGACACTTCCTTGTCTCACAGCTTGGCTCACAATGTAGAAGTCATACCTAGCCAAAACCACAGAAGAACATTTTTCTCTGCGACTACAAACAAGCATGGCTTAATAACAGGGGTAAAACTTACCACTCTGGGCGGGTGACCTCTGTGTCAATGACTGTGCCTGGTGGAGGGTTGGTGACTCCGTCACCCAGCTGAGCGAAAAACCTGCTGCTAATGCGCTTCTTCACCACCACCACACTCAACTTAGGCCTACAACAGGCAGGAACATGCTCTAATAAACCTACTTATTTACTTTATGAACTCTAAAGAATATTCTTAGCAATGTTTATTTAATGTGACCTTCCTCCCTCATTAAACAGGCCACAGCCCAGAACTTGTGCTACTGTTTCATCACCTTTACTTTCTTAGTTAATACACAGGTTCACAGGACATACAGCTGTGTAATACAGCTAACTTAATCAGTACATTTACATTTATTTCATAAAGCACCCTCATGCTGTAGCTTTGCTGCACTTTTCAACAAAGATATTGGACTCACTGGTACTCTTGTCCCATGGACCTGATGGACTCCACGATCTGTGAAACCTCGTAGTTGACCACGCTGTGAAGCTGGCCATCGCCCACGCCGTCTCTGTACACTATGATGCGTGAAGGCAGGCAGTTGTTGAACTTCAGATAGTGCTTCAGAGCCTCTGGAAAATAAAACCCCTCAGTTGTAAAATGTGCCGATGCTGAAGACAAATGTGTTGAAATGAGGGAAGAAACTCACCACATAAAGCCATCTTCAATCCATCCATGATCTCCTGCCCTTTGTGCTGCAGCACACATTTTGAGAACCATCTAGAACAGAAAGAAAATGTTACTTGCTGTTCAGACTAAATCAAACACTGACGACTGTAAAAATGTACAATGAACTACATAACTAGACTTCATTGTGATGATCAGTTGTAGATACTAACCTGCTCATGGTGGTGTTGAGACTAGCCACTAGAGCGCCGATGGACCTCCTCCCTGCTGTGGTGTCATGGTAGCAGTCAATGCCCACAATCATCAACTGTTTAAGCTGAAAAACCCAGCCACAGTTTAGTGGTGATGTTTTGTTCCAGTTTGAGGGCAACTAATGTTGGAGCTCCACCATCGAACAGATTCACTGAGTGAAAGAATCTAAGTTCACCTCAAAGATGCCGTCAGACATGAACACAACCCATGTATGATTAATGTTCATTATTCACATCTGGTTCAAAAGCATAAGGAAACCTCTTTGTGCCAAATTATATACGACTTAAACAAAAATAATTTTTTTAAAAATTCATGAAAAATTATGTTGAAAATATTCTAATAATCCCAGAAGGGAAATTCTAACATGTTTACAAATGCAAAGGAAAAAAGAAAACAGAAATCTCTTTTTTTGTCTACTCAAATCTGAATCACTAAATCCAAAATTTCTAAAAATAAACCAAGGTGAGACCTTGAAGTGTTCACTAACTTACAGGAATTTCCACACTCCAGAGCTCTCCTCCCATTTTGCAAGCCATCTGCAGTGCGATCTTGGTTGCAACAGTCATGATTGTCTTGGGTTTGCTGAGGGTGCGGGACAGCCCACACTGGCTTGGAGTGGGACATTCCACACAAAGGTACTTCTTGACACAGTCGTACTTGTCCTTCCTGTTGCTGGGAAGGATTACCACCACCTAACACGCAGTAAACATCAGAAGATAACGCAGTGATTTAAAAGTGATTTTGCAGATAAAAGGAAGATCATCTTTATAAATGTAAGAGAATTGTTGCATTGCCATGACCGCAAATGCAAAATGCGTTCTTGATGTCTTCATCCCGCTTCTTTCTAAACAAGAAAGGAAATTTATATTGGCCAGCATGAACTGGTGTCTGGTGGCAGACTCAAGGTCTGTTTCAGCACTACAAACCCTGTTGTCATGATACAGTTATATTTTCTAAATTATGCTACAGTTAAATAAAATAAATATTACAGATTAATAAACAAGGAGTCAATTGACATAAAAGATCTTCTACTTTGTGTCTAATATCCAGATAATCTCCACACAAACCATCTGTGTTTGAGGTCCAACATTTTGCTGCAGAGCTCTGAGGAGAGACTCCTGATGATCTTCATACTCAATCCTGCGTAAAAAAAGAAAACACAGATGGTGAAATTATATAAAAAGACCAACTTATCAGTTGGAGAACACTACATTTAGTACAAGTGGTAGAACTGAACATTTTTAAGAGCAAATAGGAATATTCAACATGTGCAAAAAAAAAAAAAAAAAGAAAAAAAAGATCAAATTCTACAACACATTGACCACCAGAACAATTTATAGCCAGTTGCAAACACATTCACAGAGAACCGTGGATCTACGGAGCTGCACTGAGGTGCTTTTGGTTGCAGTTTCCAGTCAAAAGGAAACAAGTATTTGCTGCTTTTCTGACTGATGAGCAGAAAGCTGAATGAGAAAAAGCCTGTGGAACAACACAACTTCCTATGGAGCCATATTTATGTTCTCTGTAACAGGAAGATGCTTTTCACACTTTTTCTCTCCAACAACTATTAAAAGATGCAAAGAGGGGCTGACAGTTATAAACGCCACACGATTCCACAAATTCCCTCTCAGGTTGCCTTCGTGCTTCAGGCTGGTGACTGAAAAACATGCCAGGCAGCAGATACAAGTCCTTTCACTCCCCCTGCCACAGCTACAGAGTCTGAACCACCAGGCAAGCCCCTGAACAAGAAGGAATCTGAAAGCCCACCGCTTCATTTTGTCCTCCCATCTTTGTTTCTCCAGTTTTCTTCAAACACATGCCAGCATGTTGGACACCGGTACAATAACTGGCAGATGTCTGTGACCCAAGAACTCATTCATGCATTTTCTATACCACTTATTTACTGGGGTAAACAGCTGGAAAAACAAGGAGAGGACCGTCAGTTTTGTTGGTCAGCCTGAGGAAAAACTGCCTGAAAGTTTTAATGTGCCCTCATGAATGGGACATCAGCTGACGTAATCACTTGTAAACTTTTTTTTTGTGATTTAAGAGTAAAACAGATGTGTAGTAAACAAAATTAGATCCCAATGCTTATCATAAATACCTGCTGACAGAAATCCCTGCCTTTGTGTCGAGTGCAGTTACTGAGTTAGTAGCAGCTAATACACAAATAATTTGGTTTAGTCTTCATCCATTTGATCGTCTTCATGTTTAGGTGCATGTTCAGTGATTTCTTTACTGTTCTCTAAAAGCGCTCTCAAACACTGAGGCAATGCACTGATATTTCAAGGCGAGAGCAGCAGAGTGACATAATCCAGGATAAACACAGTGGTGGAAGTCAGTAACTTCTTTCAGAAAGTACGCAAAGTAAAAGTATTTTTTAAGAAAATATTTATTAAAATCAGTCTATTGCTTGTCCTAGTCAGAGTTCCCTTTGACAGGTTTGCTTGTACTCCACCTTTCAGTAAGTCTTGTAAAATCCAGATGGACATTTTTCATCATCATGAAGACAGAACAGAGCCTGCCACAAATCCGCTTTTACTCCCGAGAGAAAGATGATTTTTTTCTCCATAGTAATAAAACAACTACTGGTATATACAGTGAACTTACATGCCAGCTCTCTGCATGCGGAAGCCCAGTGGACCCGAGACTTTGCCGAGGTTCTGCAGGAAGGCCTGTGCTTCATTGCTGTTACGGCGGGTGTAAAACAGGAACCAGTTACCCAGTGAAGGAGCGCTGATCAGAGGTACCCCACGCATCTCTCTGCTCCAATCAGCCTGCTGAGGGTTGTAGTCGTACTAGGAGAAAAAAAATAATTTCTCTAAAAATCTGATCAATTTTATTCAATCCAAAGAACAAATATATTTGATCTGGACTGAATTACCGATCTCGATCCTTGGAAAATCCTCTCTCCTGTGAGGACTCTGCCAGTCAGTTTTACTAGTTGGTTGTCAAAACTGAATCCCCACTTGTCCAATTCGGTCACAGCTTCTTCACTCCTAGGGAAAAAAAAGTTCAGGACTTCCAGACATTTGTGCTCATTTGCTGTGATAGTTTACATGAATATGAGCTGACATAAACAGATGAAGGACAATGAGTGGGGGTGGACAATGCCATCTGGTTCAAGTGTAGCCTCAGCACAGAGCGCCAACTTCAATGTCAGTATGAACCGCTGACTCCTGCTGAAGAGACGCCTGTATCAGAATTTGCCTCTGCCTTATTAGAAACACATTTTTACAGCAGCGTGTTTTATACTTCAGATATCTCTTGGTAATAAAGAATGTGATTGTGTATTCATAAACAGAAAAACAACCAAAAGACCAGAGTGGTTAGCGTCACTATCATGCGTACAATGGTGAGTCTTTAGCTACAGCTTTGTTAAAAGACAGAAAGACTCCAAGAAAGGCAAGAGACAGTGTGAGCAGCCTGCAATCCTCAAGTCAATTTTAATCCAACTCAAAAGCTTCCTCCTCAGTCCTTGTTAAAAGTGTCCATTACCAACCCCTAGCATGATGGCTCACAGCCTGATTCTTCTATTTCAGAGCAGCGACACCATAAGGGAGACACCCTAGTCTGTAGCATTAAAAATATATATACAGAACCCAGAACAAAAAAAAACTAAAGAAAAAAAAAATTACAGGAGGAATAATCTATAAGAGTAAACATCAGGTCTCAGCAATGATATGACAAAGCTCAAGATTTTAGTAAAACAAACAAACAAAAATAAAAAACACTGATTCTGCATCAAGCCATTCCTGATGAGGGTCTATGACTGAAAGCTTGTTTTAACTTTAACTGCATAGATTTGAATTGCAGTTTTTTTCACTCATCAATAACTCATTCTAAATCATTTTTAGGAAGATAGCGTCCAGATGAAAACTATACAATTCTTATCCAATGTTTAATTTCCAGTTTAACATTAGACAAAGCACACCTCTCCACTGCCATGATGAAACCATCAGTGACTAATAAGGATTCAGAAGGCCTGGAGTATCTTGTGCTCAAATCACAATTAATGTCGCTTGATACCTGGAACATTCATTTCATTTCCGAACCGCTTATTCCAATTCAGGGTTGCGGGGAAGCTGGAGCCTATCCCAGCTGGCTTTGGGCGACAGGCAGGGTACACCCTGGACAGCTCGCCAGTCCATTGCAGGGCTACCTGGAACATTTTCTAGATTAAAAATGTTTGACAGAACAATCTTTGCTGGTTAAGTTAGCTATCGCCGCCTACTTTCCGATGATATTGACAAAGCTGAGGAAACGTTCAATGACCATGCTGGGCCAAACACTTCATTGTAAGAGCAGGGCAGATCTCAAGCATCGAGCCTCCACTGGCGGCTTGTAGTCCACATGATACTGGTACAGAACCCATTGAGAGCGGGACAGGAGGTGGAAATTTGCCGTCAACTTGATGGGAACAGTGGTTCCTGAAAAATTGTGTATGTATTGTATGATTCAAGAGTAATTCAACATTTCTAATAAAACAAAGTTTCTACTAGGGCTGTGCGACATGGCCCAAAAATAAAACTAAATTTTTTTTAACCAAATTTGATTTCAATTGATTTTTCCACCCCTACTGTAAAGAATTTTTTTTCAAACAAACATCAAAAATTAATCTTAATCTTAATTAATCAAGGTTAACTGCTTTTATTGCAGTTAACCTTGATTAACACACACACACACACACACACACACACGCATATATATATATATATATATATGCACACACACACACCTTGATTAACACACACACACACACACACACACACACGCATATATATATATATATATATATATATATATATATATATATATATATATATATATATATATATATATATATATATATATATATGACGAGATTTTATTGTTGTGAATTTCTTTTAAGTAAACTATTTGACAACTTCGGAACTATATTTCCAGGCGCAGTAATAATAGTTGCAGTGCTGTTCTGGGTTCCATTTTTTTTTAAAACAGTGCAATATCAACTGTGACCACTAGATGGAAGCAAAGCCTTAAATCAATTGCACAAACTTTTGGCTGAAGTGGTGACACTGAACTTTGCTGAGCTAAATAAAGTGGTTAATCCCAGGGCAGACATACTTTTTGTTTGATAAATCAGCAGTAAATTCACAAATACTGCTGAGCTTTCACACCACAGCCGGGTGATAGCGACAATATTTAACAAAATATCTCTGTCTGACCTTAATAAAACTGTAGAAGATGTCTATCACACACATTCTTATCCTCACTAAAAACTGCTGATGTTTATTTTTGGAGTGTTAAACTCAGATAAAAAGAAATTAGTCTGTAGGTGTGAAAATAAAGCAAAATTATATTTTTTCTTGAAATTATTCTTTTGATGGAAACTGAATTGGATCTGACTGATCCTGTCATGACTTCAATTGCTCTAAGGCTTAGATTTGCTTGAAAACTAAACTTTTCATTGCATTTATGAAAAGTATCCGACTTGTTCAGAATACTGCAATGAAGTCAAAAACTTATCTCAGACCCCCTTTTTAAGAAATACCAGATCATATCATTTACAGCTTTTCTTTGCTTCACAGCCCAGTATTTAAAAAGAGCACTTGGCATCTCAGAGAGCATTTTCAGAGGATGTATACAAGTCTTTCATGTCTGAGATCTAAGTGTGATTATGTATCTAAATCTAAGGGACTAGTTTGGAAAGGCCTGATTCAGTCACTGTTTACGTGCTGGAAGAAGACAGAGAGGACATTTAAGGCAGGGACATAAGTACCATCGAGCCTGAATTTGGGGGAAAAGGTGGTAAAATTCTTGAAAAAACTGCCAAATAATTCACTACAATGTATTTTTCCTCCCGTAATATTAACAGTTATGAATACAATACCATACACACTGCAAGATTATGTTGTCAAAATCTTAAAAAAATCCCAAAAACAAACCAAACCTCTTCCACAAAAGGTGCAGTGGTATAAAAGCTCTGATTTAAAAGAAAAAATAAAAGCTTTCTTCAAAACAACGCTATCTTTAAAGAAAAGAAGACAAACAACAAAGGCCGTTGAAAAAAAGAGAGTAAAAATTCAAGAAAAAGAAGAAAACGAGGCCAGAAAGAGGACTGCAAGCTGAGTGGTGTGAGGCTGAGAAAGGTGCACCCTGCCAGGGACGTTGATGAATGCGCTTCAGGCTTCAAGCTCGCCCTGCAGCCCCCAGCAGTGTGGATTCCACGCTTACGCTAATCATGCTCTGTGAGATCCCACAGCCTGAAGCTGATAAAAGGAAACACAGAACATGGTTAGTATATCAAACTGGATGCACGTTCACAAAATACACACGTCTCAAGAACATGTTTCTATAAGGATACATAGCATTTGTTTTCAAGCTAATTTCCTGGTTCAGTCATTAACAACAAAACAAGATCAAAGCTTTGCTTTTACATAATTCACAGTGACGCTATTAAGCTTGAACCCTTGATTGCAGCAGCAGAGCAAGAGGGGAGTCTAAATAATAAGGATCTACCGTGCCATGATATCAGTAAGCGGGTTAGGAAAATTAGATTATTCTCTTGCCTACCATGGAACCTAATCTGCTCTGCATCAGTGTGTTTCCTCTAAAGAAATCACAGACATCACTTCTCATAAACAAAACCAGTGTACCCTGGCTTCCTAAAGTGTATGCTGAATGAGCTGCTAAAGTAAGAGAAACGTGTAACAAATGAACTGTGGTTAATTACTGATGCCACACAGTCTGTAAATTTTCCATAACAACATAAATCTGCTCTGAATCTTGCATCAGATATATATATTTTTTTAATAAAACTTTTTTGTTGAATTTTAAGATTAAAATATGCTCCTCTAAACTACTGATAAGTCACACACGTAGAAGTGTGTATATATATATATATATATATATATATATATATATATATATATATATGTATATATATATATAGAAGCTGGAAAACCAACTCTTGGAAACAAACTATCTGAGAAGATAAGAGTTTGTGGGTCAGGGTGAACCTAAACTATCTGAACACCAAACAGAGAACTCTTTGGATGTCAAGGAAGAACTTCTTAAGGTGTCTGTTCTGATATTCTATTATGCTTTAGACATTTTTAACCCCTTATTAACAAGTCCTGAAAGTTTGCACATCAAGGACAGAACCTGTTTTGCTTTCTGGCACAAACAGCAGTTTCCTGTTCATATGAAAACAAAAGCTCTGTCATGTCATATATATATATATATATATATATATATATATATATATATATATATATATATATATATATATATATATATATATATATATATATAGAAGCTGGAAAACCAACTCTTGGAAACAAACTATCTGAGAAGATAAGAGTTTGTGGGTCAGGGTGAACCTAAACTATCTGAACACCAAACAGAGAACTCTTTGGATGTCAAGGAAGAACTTCTTAAGGTGTCTGTTCTGATATTCTATTATGCTTTAGACATTTTTAACCCCTTATTAACAAGTCCTGAAAGTTTGCACATCAAGGACAGAACCTGTTTTGCTTTCTGGCACAAACAGCAGTTTCCTGTTCATATGAAAACAAAAGCTCTGTCATGTGGCCTTGGCTTGTAGAGATGCAGGAAATCTGTGTAAGAAAAAAAACCAGCTAGTTCATTAGACATGGTTGATTTGTCCACTGAAGATCATCTAAATAGTAAATAATACCAATTTGATGTTATACAAAGCAGAAGTGACATAGAAAAGAAGATTTTATATAGGTTTTGAAAAGCTGTGGAAATGTGGGTGTCAAGATGGGTGTATAAGGAAGAAATCTGTGCTGACCACAGCATAGTCCTGCACAGACAAACAACCCCCCCCCCACCCCAATGCCCTCTTCAGTGAGGATGCCTCACTGTGATCTCTGAAAAGTCAACAAGGGTTGGTCCACAGCTGTGCTGCGGGAGAACAGAGAGCTGGCACATAGCAACACCCTCCTGCTGGTAGCAGCAGAGGAGACGGAGGACTCACAGGCTGCTCTGGAATCTGCTGTATTCTTTACCAATGAGATTTGAGTGTGTGGTAGGTTGGAACTATCCCTCTGCCACCTTTTTTTTTATATCCCATCACACAACCAATTTTCACACTTATTTCAGTTTACACAGACACAATACCCCCGAGACACCACAGCATTTTCAATTTTTTAAGCTAAGAATATCTCCCCATCTTTGACCACACATTCTCCTCGCTATACACATTCACTGCACAATGGGAGCAGAGCAGATTTCATTTCCAGAGAAGATTAAGTTGCCTTCTGCATCAGTGAAACTTTCAGGGGGTTTGAAGTTGAATTCTTAGTGGTTTTTGCCTTTCTTTATCCAAAGCATTGGTTTGAACAAAGGTGCAGTGAAGCATCCACAGTAAAGAATCTAATAAGCACAATGTGGGAATAAAGCAGAGGGGAGTGAGCATCAAAGGCAGCTAAGCACAGCATGACTGGCATCAGTCTGAACTCCCAACCTAGGACACTCAGCATGCTCTTCAGCAATCACCCCCTATGGACCAGTCATGGGCAGTAATTAAAACCATCATTCCCACTGCCTCAGTATCTCATTAGCCACAGGACCTTGGGCTTTCATCCCTACTCATCCAAAAATATCACAACTCCACACCAGCAAAGATTAATCTCACAAACCAAAACAGAAGTCGGTAAATTCTTTGAACAGGGCAGCTATCTAACTCACTCTGAAAGAAATGTGGGAGATCACACCAGCCTGCCCATTCATGTCCAACGTAATTCTTACTGCTCCCCGCCGTCGGCTGATTAAATCTACCTGCGAAGCAAACAAAGAATAAAAGTGCTAAATGAATCATTTCATAAATGACGTGTTTGGTCTGCAGGGAAAATCACTTTTGCTTTCATACGACTTTGTTCTTCAGCTGCAAACACCAACCAGTGTTTGCGGGAGAAACATTTAAAAATGAGGACAAACTGACAGATTTAAAGCTCCTACGCTCTCACTATCAAAGGGAGGATTTGAAGTGGGCGAGAGTCAGTTGCAGTGGTCAGATTTAGCACTTTGGCTTTAGATAAAAAGAAACTCTTCTTCCCATGTTTAATTCAGTATGAGCCATGACTAACTCATGTAATATACTGAGCCTCGGAAGCCAATCACATGTTTTGTGTTCTACAGACAGAAATGAATGTGTTTCTGATTTTGATGATTGCGTAACTCAGCACAGGCCTACAAGTCAGGAAATTCTGTTGTGACAGCTCTATGCTGTTTCTCCGTTAAAACAGTTTTTGAGCGCATCAGCATTGCAGAGACTCTAACCTTAATCCATTGCATGTGATTAACCTACTTGGGATCCTGCAAGGTTGATTTTGTGCCTCCAAATGACTGCAAGAGCATTATAGGAAACGACAGGATGTCACCCTTTGCCGCTCTCTTGGTAAACAGTGGCACATCTGTCTTGCAGGGTCCAGCTCTAAGTAAATCTGACTAAATGTCAAGTGCGTTATGAACCACAGAAGCAACATCTGCTGTCGCAGTGTTCAAAAAAATGGTTAAATAGACTTTCCAAATTATTCTCGAATTGTTCATTAAAGAGTTGCCAAATAGTTTCAAGATGCCCCACCCAAACACACAAAGCAGGATCAGTCAGTTCCTAAAGAGTGCTGTTACATAGCCCTTGCAAATATGCCAACCACTCCTCCTCCCACTGCACCAGTGTGTGTGCAGCAGTGTGTGTATTTGAAATGGAGTCTTCCCATTCTTCGGCCAGGAGAAGCGTCTGATCTTTCAGTTCCACAAAGACTTGTGTCCGATGAGGATGAGCTCCCCACCTTTGTCAACATGCTGTCTGAATCAGTCAAAGCAGTGTATTGTTTATGCAAGTGTTTGCGCAACAAGGCCTCAGAGCCACAAAAACCATTAAAGACCCAGTCCCCATTTCCTCTTCGCTGCTATTATGAGTCAGTCGAAATTAAAACCCAACTAGAGGCTGGTTCTCAGCCAAATTCAGCTAACTGACTCTCTCCCGCTCTGTTTCTTTGAGAAGCCTTTGATGTTAGCAGGGGGCTTTTGCACTCACAGTGATGGTAGCGAATGATACTTTAAGCAATTCTTTTTTATCCGGCGAGCTTAATGAAAGATTAATGGGTTTGATATTTTTCCTTGTTTATATTTTATTCAAAAAGTAAGCCTGAATCCTTGGAACCTGTTAAAAGCTCCTTGTTAATGATTTTATGGATCAGTGGAAGTCACATTCGGGTCTTTGACTCTAAACACAATGAGAAGTGGCAATTGCCGTCTTAGCAGAGCTACCTTTGCATGAAAAGCCCTGACCTTGACTGCTGTGCTTATCTATTTCACTAATACAGATGGATCGTATTGAAGCTGCAAAAGCGATATGTTCATTTCCATATGTCCTATTTCGGTTAGTTGCCGACTCTTTCTTTCACTCCATATCGCAGCTAAAACGATGAAATGATGCAGACTCAGTGGATTTTGTAGTGACAGTCTATAGATTATTCAGAAAGGGAAAAAGATTTCTGAATTCTGTGGTTATGCAGGATCCGATGGCATGATCTGCTAATGAGTGATTTTGTAGCTGAAATTTTACGATTACTATTACTTTTACTCAGCAACATCAAAGTTGGCTTTCGTTTGTTTTGCTTTGAATTTTCTGAGAAAAAACACAATGTAGTCCTCTGTGTTTTGCATTATCACAAAAAAATGAAGCACCAACTTTGCGCTGTTGCAGTGTTTGCCACAGTTTCCCTTTCTGCATGTAGACACAACACACATGACGAGATGCTTTACATCTACTCACCGTTCTGCAACACGATGGGGTTCGACTATTCACAGCTGCTGCATGATAACGTCGTTCCCCTCGCAATGTACACGATACACTCAGACTTTCAATGACTCTTTAGTCTTGTTCAACATGAGTGTGATTGTTCTCTAACATTTTTCATGTATGTATTGCTCCTTTTTCCAGTTATTTAATTAAAACATTGCTCAACTTTATTTTGCATTAAAATGAATTTAGCCTTTGTGTTTCAAGCCACTTAATGGCTATTGTTAGAAGAAGAACACAGTTGCACATTTATTGATTTTAAATTCATATATAATGCTAATGTTCCTCTACATAAATCACCAGCATACACATATTGTATGTTGTTATTTTACGACTTTAATCCTAAATTGTAAACAGTGAAATTCGAATATTTTATTGTACCTATTTAGTTATTCTTTGGTCTAATTTTTTTTTTTAAAAAGCTTGTCATTTGGTCAGCTCAGTTGTTTAGTTATTTAATATAAATACTCCCAAACAACATGGTTTATGTTTGATTGAAAAAAAATCCATCTTTCGACCAAAAAAGAATCTATTTTTTGTCAACTGTAACCAAAAGAAAAAAGTAGTGTAAAGCTGCTTGTTTCTTTTTTCCAACTGAGAGTCATCTTTGTTTTCTTCGACCATGGCCTATATTACCTGAAGTAGTCATTTGTGCAGAAACTACAATGTTCCCTCAACTATAACTCACCAGTCCATCCCAGGGCCACACAGAGAGACAAACAACCACTCACGCTCACACTCACTCCTGGGGACAATTTCTTTAGTACCCAGAGAGAACCCATGGATGCACAGGGAGAACATGCAAACTCCACACAAAAAGGCCACTCCCCTCAGCCGAGGCTCAAACTAGCAAGCCTTTTTCTGTAAGGGTACAGTGGTAACCACTACGCTACCATGGAGGTCTTTTTCTTCTTCTTCTTCTTCTTATTATCATTATTATTATTATTATTATAGCTCAGTTTTAGTAAAGTCTATAAAGACTAATGTAGCTGTTTTCTTTTTCTTTTCTGCCTGACTCACCTTAGTTACTTACAACACCACTGTCATATACTACATATTGTCTAAGTAAGGACAAACCAGGATAAACAGATGCGAGGATCCTACAATGAAACGTTTGTAGTGCACTTAATGTTGAGACACAAAGACCTGTCATTTCTCTGCAGTTGGTGAAGAGTGACAGGTTTGAATCAGTGGTCACGAACAACATTTCCTGAGGTTTTAGTATTCAGATAGCATTTTAAATTTCAGTCACAGTGTAGTCGAGGTACCACAACATCTGGATGGAGGAGAGCCCCGAGATTGCAAGAGAGAAATAAAACAGGAAAAAAGGAGGAACTAAGGGGAGTATTTCAGAGGGAACAGTGTTTTTGAATGTCAGGGGCCTCTATTAGCCCTGAGGCTAGTAGTCTCCCCTTTTCTCAACTTTCTCTGCAATAGCCCCCCCCCGACTCTTCTTTCTCCGTGATTTATGCCTAACCTCTGTAATTACAGTGCCAACAGCAGCAGCCGTCAGGTTCAGATGGGGTGAAGCACAGACATGCCCCACCACCTCGGAGGAGTGACTCGCCAGCTCTGCTGTTTAATGCTGCTGCGCTTTTCCTTTTAGCCTAATCTCCTTGACACTGGCTTTAGGAGAATATTTGAGTGAAACAAGGCATTGAAAAGACCTACATGAGTCATTTTTGTTTTTTCCCACTTAAAGATATGAAAGTTATGTAAAGAGCATGTTCAGCAAATCCAATTAAGAAATGTTCACTGATTTTTGGAGTTTTATCAGTGAACCGCAGTGTGTTGTGGTACAATGTTTATTTGAATTAGTTTAAGGCTACAGCAGTTGTTCAGAGAAGAAATGCTCTTTCCAACATCCCTTCACTCCAGCAGCATGAAATACGTATAACTGGCACTTCCTTGGATTTCCGACACTGGAATCACCACATGACCTGACACATCCATTGATATTAAACTTCTATCATTTGCCATGCATTTTGTGAAAAGAAGGCCTTGTATTTACAGCGCATGCTCTTCTTTGCACTGAGCACATTTGCGGATGTCCATGACACACCAGACCAGAGTCAAAATACACAGAACCCTTTTTTGGCAGCCCCCTCAGCGAAACAGCATGACAGAAAGTCAGGGAAAGAAAAGAGAGAAAGGAAGAACGAGAGAATGTGCCCACACGAGTGTGACATAGTGCTGCTGGACTCATGTGCTCACCATGACAACTGTGCAGATGGGGGTGGAGGACCGAAGGATCCCTGGCTTTTTGGAGGGTTACAATACACTGTCTTAACCTCAGTGACATCCCTGTTGTCAGTGGGTCAAATGCTTGAATATCAATGAACTGACTTAGTGCCCCTTGCAGTGGTCCTAAGGACCGTCCAGCTCACATAAGAGACTCTTGCTGCCTTTCCTGAACCTTGTCTGACCTGCTTCCTGCCATGTTGCATTTGGTACAGAAATACTAATTCCAAGGGGTTAAACAACATTTAATCAGCACACTTGCAAACCTGTCCCTAGTTATAGTCGGCTAGGTTAATTTCTTGTCAGCTTGAGAGCAACTCAGTCAGGGTTTGCACTGATGTAATTTCTGCATCTTCTAAGATATAGAAAAGCTCAGAATGCCAATACAAAGAACATACATTCCAGTTTTACCAGAAATCTCATGCTTGGATACTTGTGTTAAATATGATTAAATTTGATGTTATGTTTACTTCTTTATCATTTAAATAAAACAAAAATAAAAAAGACTCACCTCTATTTCCATCTTGTCATGGTTAAAAGGTTTGAGTGCCCCAGGGTCCCAGGAGATATGTTGCCAAGGGCTATTTGCACCTGATATGGGCTCCAAAATTAGGTTCTGGGTGAAGAACCAGACAAACTGTGATTCAGTAACCTTCCTCATGGCTAGGTACCCAGATACCTCAGCAATGTGACACAAACGTGGTCCTCACTCTGGTGCCAAACCTGTGGGCAAGCTCATCAGTGAGCATCTGGTGGCCCATGCCATGGAGTCCAGCTGGAAAAAAAAAAAAACTGGGGCCACCCTCCTGTGAGCTCACCATGAAGAGCTAAGGGTCCGGTGTGAAGCGGACTGTATGGCAGTCAAATGCAGAAGCCTTGATGTTTTGATGTCAGTCTTCAAAACCATGCTGTAGGGACATGGCAGGGAATGAGCCCTAAATTTTGGAAGGTTGAGAGATACGGGACCGATATAGCCAGAGTCTGGCTTACTTGGACACACAGCAAAGGCTCTGGAACCAATCTCCTGGAAAAGAGTTAGGCTTTACTCCAAAGACAGGAGTTTTCCTTGGTGCATAAGAGGATTTCTTTCCTGCATCTTTGGGTCAGTAAATAAGCTCTAACTGTTTGCCGTCATGCATCAAATGGCAACACCAATCCCAGAGTCACGGGGTGAGGTGTGTGTGTGTGTGTGTGTGTGTGTGTGTGTGGGGGGGGGGGTGTTCTACTCTGTACCCAGCTGAATTTCAGCAGCCGGTGCTCTGGGCAATTCCACTTACCTTCCTGAAGCCTTTAAGGGTGAGATATTTCAGACATTTTCTGCTATGTGCAGACCCACGACTGGCAGGAGAGGTTATATATGTCAACTGACTGAGGAATAACTCAGTTCTCTCTGAAAGTGCTGCATGAGGTGGCAGAGGAGAAGGAGGTGTGGGGATATCCAGTCAGACTCTTCTGAATGCTCACCCTACATGACATATAAAATTGGAACGCTAAAAGCCTACTTTGATGGCAACCAGTGCATCATTCCCATAGCGGAGCCACCCATCATTAAATTTCCAGTTATGAAGTCACTTGTTTCCTACTTAACAGAAAATGTTTGTACTGTTCATTATATGCACACACATACACACACACACACACACACACACACACACACACACACACACACACACACACACACACACACAAATACACACACATGCATATATATCTATCTATATAGATAGATAGATAGATAGATAGATAGATAGATAGATAGATAGATAGAAGTCTCACATCAAAAGTTTAGAACATAAAGTTTTGTGTGAAACTAATCACTCAGAGCCTGTAAGTCACTGTAAACAAAGACAGCAGTCAGGCAACAGAGTTTTAACTATGTTGCCACTTTGCATTTCACGAATTGGCCCTTTAAGTGTGCTGTTATTTTCCACTCAGGCCAGATAAATGGGTCCTGACCCTCTCTCTGAGAAGATTAGCAGCTTCTGCCATCACTCCCATTACTTTTATCAGGACCAGACAATCTGGCCTGCCACTAGTGTCCAGGAAACTGAGATTCTTCAGCCAGCCTACAGCTTGATTACTCAAAGGAACACATGTACTATCAGATATAGTGAAAAAAAAAAGAAAACAATAAAGTCGTTTATCATCTTTTCAACTATGCCTCGGTACTTACCCCAAATTGCTTCCAGTCCTGTCACTACATAAAGCAAGCTGTGAGCAAAATGAGACATTGTCTTGGACCGCTGTACACCAACACATGGTATGTGTTGTGTGTGCCCATTCTTATTATCTTGATGCCCCAAAGGAAAAAGGAAAAAAAGGAGGAGTGAAGGGTTTTGGCTAGGAAAATATGGCCAAAACCCAAACAGGAAGCTAATAAACAATGTAGTTATGTTACTTTGTTTTTTTTTTAAAACTGTTTAATTTAGTACAGAAACAAATCTAATAAGTGCTTACGGCTAAACTAGCTTAAATTATAGTCAGCTACAGCTACATATTCATAATCATGACACTGACATTCTTTCGCTCCCTGAATATTGATAGCAGCTGTATAAACCTATACATATATACTAAGAAGCATTTTCATGGGCTAATATCATCTTACTTTTGGCATTTGATATAATTTTATATTATGATTAGTCATTAACCATCACATGGGCTTGATATAAAAACTAATCCAACGTGTACATCAAGTAAAGTCTGCAAGCAAGACTGGGATATTTTCATCCAGTGTATGTGACAGCTGATTGTCTAGTTTCCTTTCATGTCCTCTCCCTCTGTGCCATCTCTCTTTGTTAAGTTTGCTTAGAGTGTCTTTGAACCACAGGCATTTTCTCTCAGCAGCATCCATGAGCCCTGCCAGATCCTTCATCATTCATCTCCCTCTATAGCTCCTATAGTCTCTATAAACACACACACAAACACACACACACACACAAATACATACACATATAGACAATCTTCTGTTGTTCTCACTCTCTTCACTACTTCCAACAATCCTGTCGCTGCCTTTGTAGCGTCACTGAAAAAACACACGGTTATATACACACGAACATATCCACTCAAGTGTGAAAATGTCCTCACACAAAGGTGTCAACACTGCTGATGTTCTGCTGTTTTTATATGATCAGGGCTCTTAGCAGTGTGGATTAGGAAGGTGGCAGATTAAGAGTCTGCTGCTAAGTCACCATGGAGAAAACCTTGCTTCCAGCCGACACCACCCCATTCACATCCCTCTAACCACACATTCTCCTGCCTTCTCGGTCACGTTTAAGCCCATGGGTGCCACCACTGCTCTGAATACTGCTCCTTTACATCCGACGGAGTTGTTCTGAATGTTGCATAGCTGGGTCGGATTCAGCCAGAGTATGAATGTTAAAGGCCTATTTACCAAATTATGACTGGTCAGCTCATTGGCATATGAATAGGTTTCATAATTGCCAGAATGTTTTGCAGTCAGTATTCAGTTTAAACTGTATTTTTTTTTAAACTTTTTGTTATGTAACAGAAGTCTATATTTGATTGTAGCTTTTTTTGGATTCCTTAGATATGTTTTTTAAAAAATGACTGTAAGAAAACCTGAATTATCTGTTTACTCTTCTCTTTCACTGGTAGCACTATTTGGCAAATAAAACCAAAATATATGTAAAAAAACAACCCAAAAAACTCCATGAGTCATGTTTAAAGGAGGAGGCTACATCCAGAAACTATAATAACTACTCTGGATCACAGAGGAAGTGCATTACTGCCCTGCTTGTATGCAGGGGGAGTGTCTGTTTGCACAGGTCGCTGTCAGTTAACACTAATCTGCCTGATCTCCACCTCAAAGTCATTCACTCCTCCACATGCAAATAAACATATTCAGGCCTCTGTCAAACCAAAGCCACTATCAAACACTTGTTTGATCAGCAGAGGGCCTATGAGGCAATTCATTATGCATTTGGAGAAAAAAGGAAAAAGCAAGGAGGGAACACATTGTTGCCAGGGTTTTTATGTAATTACTCTCACCTTCAGTGGCGGCTGGGAATAATAGTCTACACTGCGGACAGAGGTGTGTCTGCTATTAGTAAGGCTACATGTGCATATATATGCTACTCTTTGACCTAGTTTCTATGCTGAAAATGTGAGAATGGAGCACCACGCGCACTTCCTGAACCATAATCCACAGAACTCAGGATTTATGGACCAGATGAACTTTAAGCATGGAAGAGCACTCTCATACTGTGTGATAAGACTTCTGGACTGAGGCACTAGCAGCTCTCACTTTGTAAAGTTAAAAAAAAAAAAACAACAACCTTCTTACTCGAATAAAACTTCTTCCAGAGGACAACAAAGCTGTTTCGTTTGTTGTGATGCACCAAATATTTCCTACTCCGGCACAATCAAATGAGTCAGAGCTCACGGACGACAGATTTGATTTGATTTATGGGAGCTGTCGAATAGGAGAGAGACGCAGCAGAATTCAGAGAGGGTCCTGCACATAAGGAGAATACATGTTGGAGTAAACCCACCCACCCCCAAACACTGGCCACATTCCTTTGTGTGCATGTTGAGTGTGCATGCGTGTGTCATGTATGAGTCTATGACATTGAGAGGCTAAGCGCTGCCTTCAAACCAGACAAGCCTGAACTAGTAAACAGGTGCTGCAGGAGCAGCTGAGGATGAGGACATGGGGCGTCTCCACAAAGCCTGATCAAAGAGAAGTTCCCCCAGCCGCCAGTCATCCCAGCAGCTTGATTAATGCCGCTGTGACAGAGACCTTTATGGCAGCTTGCAAAAGCTGCAGATAAATCACTCAAAGGTACACAATTCTCTCCACATCCTTGCATACATACAACCTCTGAAACAACAAGCGAGTGTCGTCTCTTATTGATACCGAAGCAAGGTTTTGACTGGCAATGATGCGGCTTTGCCACCTTTTTCTCCAACACTGTACCTGCTTTTGACACGCCAAGGTGGTTTAATATCTCTATCATTGTAGTTTCATGTCTGGAACATTGTCTTATTCTGCAAAGACATAAAACATCAGCTCTGTTATGGGATGCGAAAAGCTGAAAATCCTGGCTTGGTGGCAAAAACAGTCAGAGTCATTTATATCAGATGGTTATCAAAGGTTTAATGCTGTAAGATGAAACAGACTGATGTCTTCTGGCTAGTATAGTATACAGAACGGGAGGCAGGATGCTAGTGATCGTTTTCACACTGGTGGAATTTTCCGGATATGTGGGTCTATGTGGATTCATTTGCCTATACTCACAGGGTCGCCCAGGGACTCCCCGCCTTGTCATGTAAAATATGTCCTGGCAAATAAGAACTTTACTCAGCAGCCAATATGAAGTATTTGTTGTTTAACTCAACTAAAAGACACTTCTAGCTTGATATCCTGGGATCTGATGGACTAAGTTATACACCTTTAAAAACCAAAATACAGTTGAGTATTTCCTTCCCCCTATAAAAAAAAAAAAAAAAAAAAAAAAAAAAAAGAAAAGTCTACCCAGCCATAGTTTGCCCTTGCTCAGAGGATTTTTTTTTCCTTTGAAGAGAGAAGAAGACGAGAAGTGAAGTCCTGGAGGGGGGTGGTAACTGTCATTTATATTTACAGCCTCTCTAGACACCTCCGGGGCTGTTATCCAGGTGGCCTCTGTAGAGGCTCTCAGAAGCGCTCGCACCTTTTTTGCAACTCAGAGTATCAATAGACACTGGCTGACTTTGATTCAGTCGCATAGAGGTTGTGAGTCATGTGCTTTTGACTGTTAAAACTGGTTGGGTTGATGCTAGAACTTGAATACCCTCAGGGAAAAAGGAATTCTACTCTTCAGAAACTTTATTAAACCAGAGAAAACCTTCTATCATAGGTCTTAAAACCTTTTTCTCCTTCTTCTTCTTCTTCTTTGAAGTCAAAGCAAACTGAACTCTCAGAAATATCAAAACCCAGAAATATAGCTGTATGTTCTTCATTCATAGTTCCCTGTGAAAAAAACCGTCAATACCTTTACATATGTCTGAGTATTAAAAGGGTATGTATGACTTGAGTCGTCACGCTTTTCCACTCTGACCACACTGCCAGGATATCACCATAAACTGCTGTTACCTGGATTCAAGACCAGACTTGTGAGCTTTGGTGCATGTACCTAAACATTTTGCCAGTGGAAGGATCATTTAACACAAAACATCTCCTCATGTCAAACAATGCATTCAGTTTACTCAGTTTTAAATTCCCCTCAGTCAATAAATAACTATTTTAAATCATGGCCAGATGTGTCTTTAGAAATGTCACTTTGTCCTGCTGATAAGAAGAGATGACAGACATTCTGTATTTTGGTTTGCAGTGATCCTTTTTTCAAAGTTAAACCCTTCAAACAGTCTAATCCTGTCCTGAATGAGAGCTGGATTATTGTATAACCCCTTCATTGATACGCACCAACACACGCAACGCAGCCAGAGGAGAGGCAGAGGGCCCAAATTAAACTTGTGTATTCACTCTTGTTGAGTAGAGAAACAGCAAAAAAAAAAGCTATTTATAATAAACACAAAGGCAGTGGTGAGTCATTATTATTATTATTATTAATAACAATAATAATAATAATAATAAAAATAAAATAGTAATAATAATAATTAGCATTATTATTATTTACGTATTTGTGATATTCACCTCCATTTTCCATTTTCATGTTATTGGAAAAAAAAGTCCACAAACACTAATAATTATCATTCAAATCATACATTTCATTTGCAAAATTTAAAGTTAGAATTCAAATTTAAAAATATCCACGACAGTGTTGACCAGTTGTATTCCATAATGTGTCTGTATATATATATATATATATATATATATATATATATATATATATATATATATATATATATATATGTATATACATATGTATATAAAGGCCACTTTCTTTGTGAAATCTGCTTTTTTGATTTGATGCAGCCACAGAAGAATCAAAGATATAGGTAGATGTTTATTTTTTTAGAAACTTAGAAATGAGCCTCCGATTTGAGAACGACCACATCTTGTTTTCTGTTCTCTCTTCACATGTACAAATGCCATTTATGTTTCCTGTTGATTTTTTACACATCAATGTTAATAGTTGTTTTCTTTTTATGACAAATTTATGATAGCAATGGTGAGAGGCACTAGTGCTGCATTAACATGAAGATACAGGATTTACAGTTTGAGAACGGAGACACACTATAAACATAGTGAACAGCCCAGTTGCAATACAAAAGTCTGGCTTGGCAAACATTTAAAACTAGAACGTTTTATTCATTTTTCTATAAAATCTCAACTTGTTTTGTTTTAGAAAATATATACAAATGTTTCCTTGTGCTATAAAACAGTGAAGAACAAAAAAAAAGTGTACAAATAACTTTTAATTACCGAGTGCTTGATTAATTTATGGCATGGATTTGCCTCACAATGGGCAGTTTGTTAGGTCTTAAGCGCCCTTCAACAGCTGCTTTCAGTCCAGTTCAAACATATATGACACTGCCTTGATTTCCATGAAAAAGCCTGGAAACAACACTTATCTCTCCGACCATTTGCCTCCATTGTCTGTGAGGTCTCTCCATTGTCTGTTATCTGTCACCAACAGTACAAGTGTCTCTTAGCCAGTAAGAAAAACATCTATTGCACATTATTCAAGTAACGTCATGGCACATCCAAATGGTATACTCCACTCTTTTTGTCTCGGGAACAATAGCATTTTTTTTCTACACCAAGTTCCTTGATGGGACAAGTGAATCAAGGCGCAGCAGTTTTTTTTTTTTTCCTCACACAAAGGCTGCTCTCTTGACATGGCTGGAAAAAAAAGCATGTTGTATATTCTTCAATGCATATTGCATAAATAAAAAATGAACCATGATTCTTTGATGCCTTTTCTCATCAAAAGTCTTTCTTAGGGTTTAAAAAGTGTTTTTAGGGTTGTTCAAGGACAGCTCATACACATGTTGGAGGGGGGCGTGTGGGCTCATACTTAGTGTTGGGTCCTTTAAGGGATGGGTGAGGTTTGATGTACCTGCTGCTGGTGAACACACTGGCAGCCTTCCTCCTTGTCCTTTTCTTCAGCTTCCTGCTGAATACGTTTTGCCATGACTGCAGTGTTTTTGAGGTCCAGATCCACATGCCACTAGTGATGCCCACCACCAAAAGCATTAAGATCTTCACCATGAAGATCTCAACAGCAGGGATGGAGGCCTTCATGACACACTCGTCCGACTCTGGCCCGCTGCTGTCCACACACTTTTCCTTCTCAGCCAAGATGCGCCAGTAGTCCATGTTGAGCCGCTCGTAGAAATAGCAGGCAATGACGCAGGTGGCTGGGACAGTGTAGAGCACAGAGAAGACCCCAATGCGAACCATCAGCTTTTCAAGTTTGTCTGTGTTCTCGCCCTCTGTTTTCATAATCTTTCGGATGTGGAAGAGGGCTACAAAGCCAGACAACAAGAAAGAAGTGCCAATAATGAGATAGCAGGAGAGGGGAATGAGAACAAAACCAGTAAGAGCTTTGACATCCATGCTGCCCACATAGCAGACACCGGTCAGTTCATCCCCAGCCACCTTCCTCATCACCAGGATCATTATAGTCTTGATGGCTGGGATAGCCCAGGCTGCCAGGTGAAAGTAGCTGCTATTGGCCTCAATGGCCTCATGACCCCACTTCTTCCCTGCAGCCAGGAACCATGTGAGGGTGAGAATAACCCACCAGAGGGAGCTGGCCATGCCAAAATAATACAGGATGAGGAACACAATGGTGCAGCCGGTGCTCTCCAGGCCCTCCTGGATAATATACTGAACCCCATTGTCTCTGTCACAGGCTATTCTGTCAGCTCCCACAAAAAGTCGAATGAGGTAACCAACAGAGTAAACACAGTAGGACATGGAGAGGAAGATGATTGGCCTCTCGGGATATTTGAATCGTTGTGGGTCAATAAGAAAAGTGAGGACAGTGAAGGCACTGGAGACAAAGCAGAGGATGGACCAGATGGCCATCCATACCAGAGAGAACTGCTTGTCTCCCTGGCTCCAGTATACATCTATTTTAGGGTAGCATTTCGGCGCACAGGACTCACTTTTCTCCACAAAGTGGAACTTGCCTGCGTTGCTGCATGTCTGCTTGTTGCTGCTGTCCTTAAGGTGCAGGTCCTGACCACCGAGCGGTCGCTGTGGCCTGAAATCTGGAGGCTGAGTGTGGGAAAATTTGGGAGGCTCGTCTGATCCATTGTTGGGCGCCTCCATGCACAAGTTGTTTGGGTCGTTCTTAGTCGGAAGACGGGAACAGTCCAAAGATTCAGGCCAGGGGAAGTTAAAGTTTTCCATGATGGGTGAGCACTTCAGCTTGACCTGCTCGCACATAACTCTGCAAGCTGGAATGGGGTTTGACACCTGCTCTGTGCACATGGGGGCATACAGCGAACAGAGGAAAAACTTGAGGTGGCTGTGGCATCCAAACTGTATCAGTGTTACAAACTCCTGCAGCTTCATTGCTGCCTCATTTTGATCATCATGGCCCATGAGGTTTGGCATGCGAGTCATGTTGTAGCCGATGTCTTTACAAAGGGGTATGTTGATGTGTTGACATCTCCCCTCTCCAGACCAGTCAGGGTCTATGGAACTGATGGCTGATCCCCCACAACTCCACAGCACCAGCAGAGCAGGGATAACACTCAGTCTCACAGCTGAATGCATTCTCCTAACTTTATTACAAAAAAAGAGAGAGAAAAAAAAAAGAAAAAAATGTCCAGTGTTCAGCTCAACCCTGAATCAGAAGTTCCCTACATTAAAAAGTCTGTGATGAAACCAAACTGGTGTTTGTGTGTGAGCTCCGCGTGGGAAAAAACCCCCCCAAAAACTTACTCAACTATCTGTTGCAAGACCAACATTTTTCTCGCTTTACTTTCAGGGCTGAATAAAAGCAAATTCCCGCGATGATGCTGAAGTGTTCCCTCTCTGGAGGTGCGTCGTGAGGTCCATGCTCTCTCTCAGACGCTCACTTTGAGCCTGAAGTGTTGGAGCTACTTCCCTCTCGCTCCGCACGTCTCACAAAACTGCCATGTGTTCCCTTTTTCCTTCCAAACGACTCACTGGTCCGATTTCACGTTTCATGACACTCGTCCGGATCGGGTCGCTTGTCCGTGTTGCCGTCGGATTTCACTCCTTCAACGAAACTAAAGAGGAAGAGAAGAAATAGAAAAGAAACTGTGTATATCCTCCAGTGCTTTCTGCGCTGCGGATGGTTCTGCGCGAGGCACCAGAAAACAGTGAAACAGGCAACGGGATAAATCAGATCATTTCCTCGGTTATAATATTAATTTAGTCTCCCCCCAAAAAATGCGGGATTATGCTCCTCCCAGAGCAGGCAGTTGATGCGTTTGGTGGCGGTACTCGTCTGAGCTGGTCGGAGCCTCCGTCCCAGTCTAACCTGCCAAAAGATCCGCCTTCAAAGACAGCTACTTTGCATAAGAAAGATGACACTGACACGCGGATTATTTTCAAATCGTGCGGAACAGCTTGTTCATTACTGCAGTTTCAAAGGCTCGCAGCAAACTTCCCTCGCTCTGATTGTTTGTACTCAGCCGCAAACTTCAGCAACAAAAGGACAAGGGACGCATTTTATGAGAATTCCCAAAATGTTGCGCAACACCGCTCACAGGCGCACAGGTCCAGAGACGCACCAGAACCAGACTTTTTGTCCTAACTAGGGTTTTATGTGTCTGCATGCCTGGGGAAGAAAATTAAGTGCAGTTTTCTCTCTCTCTCTATCTCTCTGTCTTCTCCTTTGTGGCTTAGCCATGCACACTCAGAATAATCTCGATTTACTATCCACCTTTATTTATATTCCATCTACCTACTTTGTTCTTACCTATTTGAATTTTCCTTTAACAAAAAAGGGCATAAAATAACTCATTGTTGTCTTTAGTTCACATAAAGTAGGCGTAATATCTGAAAAGTTAAAACTATCTTACAAATAGAACTGTTGTTTTAATAAATCTTCTCAAATATAAGGAGATTATGACGTATCAACAGCAAGAAATACCCATCATGGATACAATGGAAAGTTAATACATATTGATCCTTTATATGGTAGTCTCATTTTAAACCTGGAACTGGTCAGTGAGGATCTAAATTGAACTTTATCACATGCAGTTTGATACTTTACAGTGTAGAAATCTCAAGACTGGATCTGTTCTTGTGTTTTGGAATCTAAGTGTTTGATAAATGCAGGGAAAATATGTAACATGTCAGCCAGGCACGAAAAAAAATTTTTTTTTCAAAACAATTCATATATTTCGATCACTGTGACTGCTTCCACTGCAAAGCGGCTAAAGTGGGTTGTTGGAAAACTAAAATTTAATGATGGAGATGCAGAGTGTTTGATAGCCGTTGATCAGTTATCATTACATGCTTTGGATATATAAAGTTGCTTGTGAAAGCATTTTCCCAACTGTATTGCATTACATTCTGAAATTAAACTAAATATTTTTCAGAGAGGAGTTCTTATTTAGTTTACTCAGCTTTGAATATAAGAAATCTCTTCTACGATGCAAACAAAAAAAATGATACAAAATCCAGAAATGTTAGAATCCATAACCACTCACCCCACAAAAGTCAGAACTTTGTAAAACCACCATATACTGGTTTATCATCTGGAAGTCTCTATTGACTGGCATATATTTGTCAGTCAGATAAAGGTCTGTGCTTTTCCTATGGGTGTCCAGTTCTGGTCCTTAAGGGCTACAACACGGGTTGTTTTCAGATTTCCCCTGCTCAAACACACTTGACTGAAGTTAATGAGCTATTATGCAGAACATCATAGACTGTTTGATCCATTTAATTTGAGTCAAGTGTCTTTGAGGAGGAACATTTTAAACCTGCTGGACAGTGTGGCTCGAACACTGACTTTGGAGACCCCTGATCTGGACCCTTTCAATGCTTGAGTGTAACAGTTAACTCGTGAGAATGAGATTTTGTGTCTCAGGTGTATGAACCTTCAGTCTTGTATTAATGAAGGTTATTATAAATAATCTTGGGATGACTGCTAGTCATTTTCCTCTAGACTATATTCAGCACCACCCACTATCCCCTACATATTCAACCATCCCTTAGTCCCTGAAAATGAAAAGCATCCCCACAGCATGATGCTGCCACCACTGTGCTTTACTGTGAGGATGGTTATCGTCTGCGTTGGGTTTGAGACAAACAGCATGTTCCTCGATAACCAGAAAGCTCAAGTTAAACCTCATTTGACCAGCAGGACTGTTTCCATATGTTTAGGGAGTATCTCATATGACTATAGAAAGGATCATGTATTCTTTTATGTAATCAAGTCTGCATTACTGTAATTTGTTGTTTACTTGACTTGAGTAAAAAATACTGAGATAGATACAAAAGGAGCTGTTAAGTTCTTAACAAAATCTTTAAGGTATTGTCATATGACCTTCTATTGACTCGGCTGTAAATAGAGTAAATAAAAAAAAAAAAAAAAAAAAAAAAATAGAGCGTTGCATGGTCAGGCACCAACTTTCTCACAGAACTTTGCCAGCTATTTGTCCTCATCAGGTCCCTGAGGTCATGTGATCACAGTCTGGTGGCTGTGCAGTGCTTACAGTTAAAGACCAAAGTTGAGAGAGCCTTTGCAATGGTTAATCCTACTCTTTGGAGCTCCTTTTCTATGAATCTCATATCCACAGACTCAGTTATTGCTTTTAAAAACCTGCTAAAAAAAAAACTCCATCTTTTAAAACTTGCTGTTTGTAATGTTTTTGGTATATTTGATATTTTCTTTGTGAATCACTGTCTTTTTTTTATTTTTATTTAAGGTTCCTGTACCTCACCCCTCTCTCTCTCTCTCTATCTATCTATCTATCTATCTATCTATCTATCTCTCTCTCTCTCTCTCTCTCTCTCTCTCTCTCTATATATATATATATATATATATATATACATATATATATATATATATATATATATATATATATATATATATATATATATATATATATATATATATATATATATATATATATATAAAAATTGTAGCATCAGAGCTTGTTTTGGGGTTTCATAGCAAAGAGGATGAATTGGTATTTTCTAAAAAAGCAAGAAAGACAGAAAGAGGATGTGAAATTGGGAATATTTTCATGTCCAAACATAAAGACAACAGATAACTGAGGTTGGGTAAAAGATCACTCTCGTTGCATCCTGGTTGAAGAAGCTGTCACTTTTCCACCAACATTGAGATGCAAGTAGATTTACAAGCTTTGGCTAAGTCTGAGTATATTCTCAAGTTTGCAACTTGTCTGCAAGAATCTCTGAAGCACAAGAACTCATGAAGAAAAGGAGGATGTTTATAGAAAAATAAATCCAGTTTTAGGATATCGTTTGCAATTCAACATAGTGGGAATTGAGTATTCTGGCCAATATTCTTAGCGCAAAATTCAACAACACCTTGAAGTAATTTCCTGTCTGTTTCTAATGAAGGAAGTCCTCCCACAAACAAAAAAAAACAAGGTTATATTCCATCTGTAAATGTCAGCCTCATAATGGTGACATTGTTTTACTGTCTAGCCCAGAAAGCCAAGCTTGAACAAATAATTCAGTGAATAATTAATCTTTCTGACAGCAACATCTGTAATCTGTCTAGATCTTGACAATGTCACAATTTTCTCACTTTTCCTCTGAAAATAAATTTCTTTTGTTGTCTTTCACCGAGAGCTATAAATAAAGCATGCCTTTGCCAATGTGAGTGATTCTGACATTGGACAGTAACATAGACTGAACTTGACATTCAAAAGTTCTGAAAAATAAGGTGGCAAATAGTCTGTTAGTGTGAGATAGAATTCATAAAGATGCTATCCTGTTGTCAAACAATGTTGGTTGCCTGCAGTTCATCAGGTATTTCTTAATGGCCTTTTCTTGAACTAATTCTACATGTCTGTATTTGCACTCCTGCATGGAACAGGCTCAAGACCCATGTAACTATGGATAGATTTAGTCATGAAGATGAATTGTTGGATAACCTTTAACAACCTCTTTAGTACAGCAACATAAATATCATAAAGTATCATCAAATATAAAAGCTTATAAGGCATCAGCAGCCAAATGAACACTTCGGTGGTGCATGGTTGTTACACTCCAAGAACACTACATAGGTTTTTACACTAGTATCCCCATCATGTAGGGGCAGGATAGCAGTGGCTGAGAGAAATACACTTTACGGGGCTTTCTCCCTGTTTTATATACTGTATATGTGGGTGAGATTCTCCAGACAGCTCTCTTGTTACCTTATAAAACATTTGTAGATGTTAGATTTATACCCAGGCATGGCAGTGGTCTTTATCAAGGGCAAAATACTGATCACATGTAAACATGAGTGCTTTTAGTGCATTTTTACAAGAGTCACTCAAGTGCTTTTAGAAGTATGAGAAATGTGTTCGGGTGAGATGAGAAACCTGGCACCAGCGTGCCTAATGGTTTAAGCACATCGTATCTTAGTGGTGGCACTTCAGCTGTTAGTGCTCAGTGTGGGGAGCAGGAGAATAAATATAGGCCATGAATACAGTTATGAACACAATACCCTCTGCCTATGAGACACATGCACTCCTCCGATTTCACATATCCAGCTGTTAACATTTGAGAAAAATAGGTCTGGACTTAAAGAAACACAAGCACCCACACACACACACACACACACACACACACACACACACACACACACACACACACACACAAAAGACATCACTATTACTAACCCTTTATAGGGCACTCAATGAAATACCTTGAAATTAGAAATTTTAACCTAAAAGTGTAATTTTGGTATGTACCAAGACCTCCATTCTGTTGTTATATTAAATAAAAAATGTTTTACACTGAAAATGAAAGAAAACAAAGTGATCAAAAACAGTTACCTGTCTGATAAAGGGTTAAAGAAATCACTATTCACATGCACATATGTTAATGTGTTTGCGTGTATGATATAAGCCTTTAGCCACAGCTTAAATCAATTTAGGGCCACAATTAATAACATTATTTCAACTTATTTAAATTTGCATACGCACACACACAAACACACACACACACACACACACACACACACACACACACACACAGACACACACATACACACACCAAACAGGCTGAGATCCAGTAGGAGTGTGTGTTTGATATATCCTGACCCGTTACAAAGCTACGGACAACAGCTGACATGCCTACTCCCCCCCCCCCCCTCCTTGCTCTAGACTTGTATTGTATGGCTGACAGGAAAAAGTAGAACAAAAGAGATGACAGCTTTAATGTGAAGATGAGCAATATAACATCAATGCTTTCCCCTGACCTAAGTCAGTAATGAGCTCCATTTACTGATCATCTGGCTTTCAGGAAACCTTGTCTGGCACATTTAAAGACGAATGTCGGCCCTTATTATCACTGCCTTTGGTGTAATGAAGCTGACAAGATACAATTGTCACACTGACTAATAAGAAGACACAGTCTTCTAGCTTGGTGAATAATCGCCTTTGTTCTGATCTCATTCCTGCCTTTCCTCCTGCTTCCACCTCTTTCATGACTGTTTTGCTGGTCATGATGATATCTCTTTGAAAATTAGAAGAAAAGAGCAAGAATCAGGCAGCTCAGCCTTTAGTATCTGCAGTCACAGCAGCTACAACTGTCGCTTTCATGATTTTTTTTTTTTCAAGCATGCTATTTTTCATAAACCCCCTCCCTATAGCTCGCTCCTGCTTGTACATGTGCAAAACAAACTCTCTGCACACACAGCAACTTTATCTCATCTTTGCAACCACAACAGTGTGCGGAAGAAAAAAGTAGCGCAGCTCCATCTCTGAGAAATCAGCAACTGTGAGATAATTCTGTAACTAATAAAGTGAAAGGGAGAGCCCTTTGATGGCTGAAGCTGAAAAGATATTTTACTTTTTTTTTGTGTGTGTGGGATTTGAGATGTGTGATTGTATGGAGCGAGCTCGCTCCCCTGCTGCTAGGCTCTGGCTGGAAGCTGGCCCCCCTCTGGCTGATGTTATGGAGAATCGGAGGAATTTTATGGCTGTCTTTTCCCTCAACCCCCTTTTTTCTTCTGTTCCCCTTTGAAGAATGACTTTAGACATTTTATTTACATATTTAACCATGGATGAAAGAAATGAAGGGCGAGGAAGCAAAGCTCCTTGCGTTCTTAAGGGAATTTTGATCAGTAAAAATGAATTGAAGCTAATACATTTTTGTTTGCGTAGCCTGAAATTAGATCAAACATGGCACTGTGATGGTGTCATTTCTGAAATTTTGACACAGAAGGTTCCGTTTTCATCAAAGGAGGAACTTGATCTGCTCAGACCAGCTCAGCATCAAGAAGAGTAATCATAGTATTTCTGTTAATTGCTGCGGTTAGGTGACTCGCTCGCTGTTCCAACATGTGAGGTATGCTATGGCAGAGAAGAGGGGGACGTTTTAGACATGTTTGGCATTGTTGCCGGTCTTGAAAGGGCATGTTGATTAAACGTACGGGTGGGGTAGGCCTATAATCTTCTTAACCAAGGCCCTCCTCTACTCTTTCAGAGGGCACAATGAGAAGAAACAACACACTCAGTTGGAGGTGAGACTATTTGTCCACATGCCCTGCACATTGTTCAGGGATCCTGTTCTCCCTCCTGATCGCACGCATTCAGCATTTAGCTCAGGATGATCCTATTTATCAACGTACTCTGTTATTTTCTCTCTTATTGCCACTCAACAATGTGTGAAGAGGTTGGTGCCAGAAAAATAAGTGACTGAGACAGTAAAGAAGAAGAAGGTAAACTTGAAAGCAAAAAAAAGGCTTTAGTATGAAAAAAAATGCCATAAATAACTGTTAGCATGTAAAACTACTTGCAGGTACTTGCAATACTTGCAATAGGCTCATTTATTAATATCCATGATATTTTTCTATCTTTTATGAAATGCTGTAGCTATATTAGAGTCAACAGTCTGTGTATAGGGTCAGATGTTTTGAGGAAATGCACATGAATCAAATAATGAATTATTAAAAAGCCCTGTCAACATCAAAGCTCTCAGTATTCTTTGCTCATATGGTTTAAATCGTTCAATAAAGTGATTTAATAATGAGGACTAATTTGTTTTACTTTTCTCTTTCACTTTGCTCCATTAAAACTTGCTTTTGGCTCTCATATGAGTAAAGTCCCACCAGTGGTTGGTTAACCCTCTGACCTCATTCATTGTGTATTAAAAGCTCGATAAGAGAATGTCAAAGCATTATTGTAACCTTTTGAGTGTTTATGGAATAGTGAGTGGGAGAAGCTGTTGGCCAGTTTGCAATAAACAGTGTTGTAATGAATTTTGTTTGTTATGGGATTCAATAACATCTGTGCCGAGGCCGCTTTGAAAGAGCAATATCAACTTGGTGGGGCGTTCTTACATCATACCCTTTTATGTGGTTGTGGTTAAAAGCAAAGAGAAGAGGAAGGGAGGAGGAAGTAATGGAAGAAGAGAAAGGGGTGGGGTTGGGGGGGGGGGGGGGGGGGGGGGCAGGCTTCATCAGCTTGAGATGAAGCAACAAACAAAAACGGTTTCAGTTGAAAGCTTGCAAAATACATTTCTGTTTCAGCAAGTCACATCAAACCCAACGTCCGCAAGAGCTGGCTGCTCTGCAAAGTTCTCCGAAACATAAGAGCAATTAAGAAACGCTAAAGGAGGAGGAAAAAGTCAAAATGAGGGTAAACATTCTATCGCCTGCACTGGTGAAGGACACTGATGGCAATATTATTACTTGAGGTCCTTGTGGGGGCACTTGAGTGTGAATTGTTAATCAGGAAGGCCTTCTCTGGTCTAATCCCTCTTTGAGTGGCCGGCCTGGAATCAGAGCATCTGGGGAGGCTCCCCACTGCTTCTGGCTCTGGAGACTCCATTCACTGGTGCAGTCCTCCTGTCCCATTCCCACAGTCCCCTCACACTGTGCAGCACAGCCATGCATCTGTGCACACGCACATGTGCATGCACTCACACAACAAACATTCTCCTCCAACCAAATTAGATTAGACCCTTCCCTTTCTCCCCAGCAAGGCGCTGGTCTTTTCTCTGCCCAGTCATTTATCCTACCCCTTTGTCTCTGCTTTAGAAAAGAGAAACAAATTCCCAAACAACTCCCCTCCTAAGAATGCACTGGTCTGGAAAAGGATGAGGGGAGGGCAGACATCTTTAGCAGACCTTAGGTGATGCTATAATATCGCCATCTCTTTGGTGTGTCAGCTCTAATGATGTGTGGGGGGAGAAAAGTGCTGTGGCAATGTGGTTGGCGGAGCAATGAGAGCAACGCCAGCTGTGCATCACGTCAACCTGTTACCCCACAACAGAATAGAGCAGTTTCTGACAGCAACAATGAGGATCTCTTTATTGCGACCCCTTGCTAACATTGTCCAGCATTTGCTCTGCTTGGCTGTAAATCCTCCCTGACTAGAAAAAGATCAAATTTGCCCTGCAAACCGTCTTGCACGAAATTGTGTCCAAGTCTCCTAGAATCAGTTGTTTCTTGTATCCTTGTAAACCAGTAATGGACAGTGACGCATTTAGGCAAAATAAAAACTACAGTTGAAAGGGTCTTTTGTAAGAAAGCCCTGGTGGAAGCTTATTCCTCCTGGTTCAATGTGTAGCCAAGCCATCCCAAAAGCAGCAAATTGAGATCAAAGCAAAATTAAAGCTGACTCGTTCAAAGCAAGATAAAAATGTGTGAGCCTGCAGCGATATTTTCTCTATTGATTTCCTCCTTTGCTTGCACTCCATGGGACTGGGCTGGCTGTGCTGTGCTCAGCGCCAGCGCTGGAGACTTGAAGGCTGCTGCAGGGAGAACGGAAATGACTATCGATACAGACAGAAAAACACTGTCATAATGATCCGGGATAAACAGATTTCACAGAGAGCTTGCGATCTAAATGATTGAGCAACTTTTCATTGCTGTCCAAATTTGTTTGTGCAACATGAAAGAATAATGAGAACTTCTAATGGCAAGCATGAGTGGCATGAATTGAGAGCACGAGAATGGCTTTGTCTTGTCCCTGTTATTAGCTGTGATGTTCTGGCTGGAGAAAGCCGAGTTTTGTCATTGTTTTCTCTGTCTGCACAAGTCTCTTTTTGCAAGGAACCACATGTGGAGCCTTTTTTCTTTTAAAGTTTATTTCGATTTGCGAGAACACTTCAGCGTGGCTCTCACAGATGTTTCTCTGGCCATTTTTATTTACTTTCATCTTCGGTGCTAGAAAAAAAAGAAAAAAAAATCTGGCACAGATAGAGTTTTCTTAATGTTGCCCAGCAGAAAGCTGCAAATTGGAGAAATGTCAGCAATAATTAGAGATCTAGCTTCAATTGGACTTTCCAAAGATAATACAATACCAAACAACACGTCTTTGTTACTTTGACTGTAAATCATTGCAATTATAGGTAATTTACCGTTGCTTTACCCGTGCTAGAGACTGTCTGCAAGATGTAAAGGATCGAGTGAAGGTGCAGGTGAAGGATTCAGTGCTGCGTTTGAAGTCCTGGGAGGGACTGACAAGTAGTGCAATGAAACCTGAACAGGTATGAAGACAAGCTGGAACAATCAGTGTCTGCACCACACGGCTGACTGTGTTTCCTTTCTTTCTGATGTAATGCTCCCCATGCAAGATCTTTGCACCATTTGCATATGCTGCTCTTTTTCTACAGCAGACAGATGTTGCAAAAATGTTGAAAAGTCAAACATAAAATGTTAATGACAGAGGATATATCTTTTTTCTTTCTTTCGTTTTTCTTGGTTGTGATTTTCTGCTTTTTCCATATCCTCACTTTTGCATCAATCTTACCCCCCCCAATTACCTTTCTGTTTTGAGCTGTAGCACCTGGGTGAACATAAAGAAATATGAATCATGGTGGGACAATGTCTTTTAATCTGTTTCAGATTGTGTTTCATAGCTTTAAGCAGTCTTACCTCATCCATGAAGCTTCCTTCTCAGACAGAGGCATCACTGTATCTGTAGGCATTCCTCAGGCTCAAATATCAAAACAGCACCAAACAACCTATAACTTTCCTTTCCCAGACCAAAGATATTGCAGCAGAGTCAGAATCAAGCTTCTGGCCCATGTTCTTTTTTTAGGGGAAAATATTTTAGTCTAAACACAATGAGAAATAACAACAACAAAAAAAAAAAGCTTTGAACCATCTGTACTTAAATATACAGCATGGAACACAGGGAAGTGATTCAGAAGCAAACGTAAGTAAGAAATATCTTGTTTTCACATATTTCAGCCCTTGTCAAAGAGACAGCTGTTGGTAACCCAGTTATGGAATGTGCCTCTGGGCTTTTCTTCTTTCTCATACTCTGAACAAGTGCAATGGCTGTTTAACTTATATGTGTGTGCTGTTGAAGAGCTGTCCCAGACACTGATATCAAACTTAATACCAAGTGATTTCAATTTCAAATCACAGCCTCGGTGCCTCTTGAGTGATCGAAGAGGGAACCTGTGACACATCCAGCTCTGTCAAAAGAAGAAGCTGCCGCGAGAAGCAGTTAAAAGTCTTCCTATTCTGAGCCTTTTTGACATTCAAGTTTCGTGTGTCCTGGTTGATATGTTTCAGTTTTATTGCTAAAGTATGCTGCTGTCTTTAGGGAATGGATGTTTTTCTTGTGATTAAACAACACATGACACAATACGCATTCATCTCTATCTTTCGCACAGGCAGGCATGCTCCTCCCTCTGCTTTGAAACTCCTGCAGACATGACTATTGTTAGTTTGTTTCCTTGAACTACGATAGGTTGGATCAGGCTCCAACTGGGTCCTCTTGTGTGATAGTCCTCTATCATGCAGGTGGTCTAAACTTAGGCATGTAGCATTCATGGAACCATAAAACCATATATTTCTGCATGTGTGATGATTTTGTGAAAACAAAACTTGCGGGCGCGTTATGGCTATTTTCAAGGCCCAGAAAGTGGAGAGTTTTTACTGTGAATCTGCTATGTTATGTGTTTTGGACCAACGTAAGGATCAGACATTCTGAGAACAGACTGCATTGAAAGTCCAGAGACTGCCACGGTGACTTGTACTTCCACCGATAGGCTTTGGGGAAAATGCTGGGATGTGGTCATGACTGCAGAATATGTGCAGCCTGTTCAAATGCCAGGATGGCTTCTGTTCCTTTAACCTTCCCCTTAGTCTGTGCATTGTCTCATTTTTTTTCTGGTAAAACTCTTTCATTTTCTGATAATGGGTTGCTATGACCTCTGCATTTAGTATCAATTTTTATGTTTAATAATAACAGTGGTGGGCACCTCAAGTCCGTGAGGGCCATAGTTCTGCAAGGTTAAGAGTTTCGCTGCTGCAACATACCTTACCCAGATTCAGACTACTCATTGATTCCAGTCAGATTTGTTGCAGCAGGGAAAATACTGGTTTCATTCAATACCAGCAGGATGAGATGAATATTATTCTTGCAGATGGTTTTGGGGGCAAAAAGCCAAAGAATGTGAGTGAAAGACGACCAGTTGTAAAATTTTCTTTTGTTGAGCTAATTTGCAGAGTTGATTTTGTTTTCTCAAATAAATCTGTTTGATAAATGGGAATAAAGCATTATTTTATTACTTTGTTACACAGTGCAATGAGGCTGCGTGGTGGTGTAGTGGTTAGCTCTGTGGCCAGGAGACACAAGCGGGAACATTGCTGGTCACTGGTTATGCAAGAAAAAAGTCAGAAGTGTCGGAAAAAAATCCATCTTCCAAATGGCTTGCATTGTCTTAATTTTGATCAGAAGCAGAGACAACTCCTCTGAGGTTCATAAAAAAAGGCGGCCTCCACCATCTAACTCTTTCATCTAAAAAGAAAACTCTTGGTAATTCTCGCCATTGTTAAGTCAAAGAACAGTTATAAGTTGGCTGGGTCATTAAATTATACCCCTCTTCTATCCACCATGTCAGGTAGCAATGTGCAACCTTTTTGCTTGTTAGACATGGATTATCAATATATTCTGTTAATTTCATTTTAGGACACTGAAGGAGTACAGTGAGGACAGTATTTTGCATTGAGACATGGCTACAAGAACATCTCCTGTCTATACGTTGCTTTAGGACAAGCAGACCAAGACAACTAAGTTGGTGGAATGACTGAGCAGCGCCAGCTTTTTTTCCACACAGATAATGCCTTGTAATTCTGCAAAGAAGATCCTCTTATAGTGCCAGTATTCACCTTTCATATTGATCTAATAGATCTTAGCGTTGCCTCAGAGTGGTTTTAAATAACAAGCTGACACAGTGGAGTTGAAGGACCTTTGTCAGCATCCATGTCTATAGCCATGTCTTTCGTCATATCTTCTATCTGTTAGATATGAAGTATTTTAGCTCCGTGACTACCTCTGGTGCAGGCTCAGAAGCACATCAAGTAACCCCAGTTCTGCCTTCATGTCTTGTTAGCAGGATGATGGCATGTAGTGGAGCTGCAAAAGTCCGTCTGTGTGTGAGAAAAAGGCAACATAGTGTGAAATAGTACTAAAGTGGACCAATAGTGTCATCCATTTAACATATGTGAATGTTGTAGAGTGGATGCTGGCATAATTTTGAACCTACAACACAAACCATAATCTTTTCCTATAACAATTTTTGTGAAGAAACTGTCATTAAAAATAAAGAGAAAAATTTACCCAAGCAATCCATAACACAGATGTCAAGTCATTTGATTTACCAGTCCCACCTTCATACTCACAGTTTGGGACTTGCTTATGAAGAAATAGTCCTCAGTAGCAACAATTTGGAGCAAATAAGGACAATGTGTGTCTGAAATACCTCCAGTTTTGGTAAAACCTTCCTCTTTGAAGCTTTCAGATAAGATCAGTTTACTTTTATTTACATGAGTTTCCAAATTCAAAACAAGTGTTTCAATGGACTCTAAGATTCAGGGTGAAATGACTCAAACTTGTTGAAACTCTAAACAAACTGGGATTACACTTTTATCCTGTATGAAAATAACTCAATATATCAACATCAGTTCTGATTTAACAACCCATTTAACTTTCAATTCTTGTAGGATGAGGTGTTGCAGACACACACAAGGACAGCTGCCTTTTTCAGCTTTGCATGAAATTCCTGTTTCAGCTTCACTGCAGATGTTGAGAAGGAAAGCTTCTTACGCTTGAGCAGCACTGCAAAAACATGGTAAATAAAACTAAGTGCTGTTTTAAGTGTCTGTTGACAGCGTGGCTTCGCAGCAAACAGACTATTGACAGTCTAAACTGGTTGGCAGTGACTGCCCCCCTGTATTTCAAACAGGTCAGGAGGAGTGAAAGACAACACCGGCTCAGCTGCTCTCCAGTCCTTTGGTGCTGACAGAAACTTCTCAATACCCCCTGCTCCAACCCACCAACTCCTCTCTTGTGACATCTCACACCCATGTCCCCCTATCCTTTTGCAATCACTAAAAAGAATAGGACGTACTGTCACCACCATGACTGTCTCAGTGTGGAGCAAAAAGCTGTAGCCTCTCCTCCTTCCCTTCTGTTTGACAGAGAGGCAGACATTTCAGGTTCAGGACGCTTCCATTAGCACCTTTTGGTGAAGCCCTTTCATCTACTTGTTAAAGTCCTTGAGATCTGGCTTAGTCAAGGTGCTAAACTATGGCAGTGATGATTTCTAAATAGACAGATCCAACAACACAAAGAGGAAGTCTTCAGCAGAGCAAAGACCCTCTGTGATAACTGTTTGCTCTGCTGTCTGGAGGTGTTAAGTTTATGCCTGTTGACATTTGGATATATGTTTTGGCATTTGCAGTGTGTTAGTCATAATACTGTGTTCAAATATCATTGCATGGTGAAGTCCATTGTGAGATGTGACGCTCAATACCTTTACCTCAAATAGGAGCATTTCTTGTTGATATGTTTTTGTGACATTTACTTTACAGGTATGTTCACTCAGAGTATGGATAGCTGAACTTGGTGTAATTTCTGGAGCAGCTGCTGCGCAACATGATTGTTAAAATGCATCTGGAAAAACTCTTGTATTGATTTTTCTAGCAAACAAAAAAACAAAAAAACAAAAAACCTATTTCTACATATTTTACAAACTAATGCATTAATTCCACAGATTAATTTCTTTGCATTAAGTTAGATAGCCTAAGTTATTTCACAATGGGATCGGTTCTGTAGTATCGGAACACTTAAGGACGCAAACCACAAGTACATGCACATAGTATCGGCCCAATACCAATATGAGTGTTGGTGCATGCTTTGGAGGTTGTCCTAAATAACCCGTATGCTTATGGGGATGGCATGAATAATCATCTTTCAATATCTCCTGTGATTCTGCAGACACCTGAGCACTAGCAAGCATCCACAAGACTACATAATTTAGCATGACACTGGAAAAAACACACTATTTTATTTGGAAAGGATATTTGAAACACAAGGAAGGGAAAAAAGAGGCAAGCCACCTATAATAATTAAACTGGCTTTACTTGAGACCTAATGTGATATTTAGGGCACATTCACATCAGTCTTTTTTTAATTCAAATCCTAGTCTGTTTTTCAGAAAGTCCACCTTGTTTGGGGACATGGGAATGCGCCAAATGAATTCTGATTCAGATCAAAGAAGCGGACTCGGTCCACCTACAAATGCAAGTCTCAGTCCGTTTGAAAGTGGACCAAATACAGGAATTGGACTACAAAAAAAAAGTCACTCCCTGCATTTGTAGGGAGTGACTTTGTAGGGAGTGTAGGGAGTATTGCATTGTGGGTAAATACAGAGCGATCACGTTAAGAGTCCTCTGCCTCGGCTGTTGTTCATACTGCGTCCATTGTTGTAGTGTATTTCTGCAGTATACTTGCATAAGACAAAATGAAAATAAACCCAAAGCAGCGATCATTTCATTCTCCATGTTTAGTACGCAAAGGAAATGGAGTTTTCTTCTTCATGAGGGTCTTGTCCTTTCTTTTGCTAAATACAAGTGCAGCACCACCTTTGGTGAGAATGTGGATATGTTATTCTAATAGTTTGGCTCGTTTGACCAAAGTGCAGCATGAACAGGATCTCGGTCTGAATACAAACCCCTACAACTGAGCCAAGACCTCAATCGGACCGAGTCTAGTGGACTATCCTGATGTGAATGCACCCTTATCTATAAAGTTTCTTGGAATCTCTAATTGTTTACATTTCCTTTGTGTCTTTTCAAAACCAATTCTGCTCAAATGTCACTTTGATAAATCATTTACAAATTGGGTGTATTTTTTTGGTATTAACAATCATCCACTTACAAATGTCATAGAATAGAATAGCCTTTATTGTCCATGTACCAGACTAAATAACGAGATTGAGCGGCATCTCTCTTGTGGAAAACAGTCGAGCATTACACAACTGTTTTGCACAAGGGAGATGCCGCTTAATCTAATTGTATAGTCTGGTACAATGATAAAGGGTTTCTATTCTATTCTATTCTATTCTATTCTATTCTACATCTGAACACAGTTTTACAAACACATGAAGAAGATATTAAAAGCAGCATTTACAGTCTTACATAGTTTTGCCTTCGGTCTCTGTGGAGGAAAAAAACATTTCCAAGAGGAATTTAATAAATCACCAAGAAATGTATCCAATTCCTGAGATTGATCAAATATCTTATGCAAAAGGCAGGTGTGTCCAAAGTCTGTCCTCGAGGGCTGCTGTCCTGCAGGTTTTCCTGCTTCAACACACCTGGCATTTTAACTCAGGAAAAACTTTCATAGATTGTTAATTGTTTGTGCATGCATGACCAGAACCATGAATCAGGTTACACTCAGGCACGGGTCAGCTTGCATGTGTGTGTGGAACTTTGAGTCTTTTCATGTTTTAAGCTCTTCACACATCTAAAAGTAGGTCCAGATCCTGAGTTTAGTGTGGTTAAAACACTGGACCACATGAACTTCCAGTGCATTTGCATGTTATTTCAAGGTGATATTAGACAGAGGAGTCCATTACCAACAGACAGTGGATAAAATTGTGAATTTAGATCTTAATCTAAATGTTGAATGGGTGAAAATGCATTTTATCTGTATTTAGTGGTGCCTTTAGTTGATGGAATAACACATGAGTTATTACATGGCAAATCATCTCATGTCATGCTTTGTGGAAGCTGTGGACCCAAACGCAGGCTGATGAATCCCTAAAAACAACTGTACTGTACTGACAAAGACAAGCGAGGAACATGACAGCAATGAATAAATAAACCGAGGAGTGTATATATAGACACAGAGGAACTAACAGAGAGCAGATGAAGTAAATTAACACATTGAGCCAGGTGTAAGCAAGACAGAATACACAAGGAAAAAAAAACCTTTTGATTAAATTAATGAAAGTAAAGTAGGGTTTAATGAGGAATGCAGCTTGTAAACATTTTTAATGTAATGCACTTTGAGTTGCTTTCCTTTATATGAAGAAGTGCCCTATAAACAAAGTTTGTTTGATTGCCAAATGCCTGTATAGCCCTGTATTGATCATGTTTTATATAGTTCAAGATTTGATCTGGACACCCACACACAAACACACAAACACACACTGTCCATTGGTAAGTGTTATTTCAAGTTACCACCATGACATATAAAACAAGGCATGTTATTAAAGTGCTTTAATGGATGTCATCGAAAGCTTGAAAAAAAAGAAATACAAACAAAACTTTGTGTATATTCCTGAAATAAATATAGACAAAGTCGATAGAACTCCTTGGTCCAATGGTAATTTAAAATGGAACTCAGCCAGCTGATGGCAGAAAGCCCAAAATGGGATTGGAACATGCCATACATGTAGCAGCGTCCATAGCAACCACCATAACAACAGTCTTGCAGGACCTGAGAAAGTCTTTGTAAATAAAAAACACTGTTTAGCTTTTCTATTCAGCAGTATAATTTGCTTGCGGTACATTGGGACAGAGAAGCCGCCTTTACATTGCTATTTTGTTTAAAATGTCACAATTTTTCACAGTTTTTCCCGTAATGCACCGCAATGGTGAGGACTTGCTGATCAGCAGCATTGATAAATGATAACAACCCACTGTCTCATACGAATGGGCTGATAGGCATTGATCATGTCCATTTAATCAAGTGAGAAAGTCTAAATAAGGCCTATTCAACGCCAGCACCTCACTGGTTATTCAGCGTTATACTATGCCTGTTGTTATCAGCAATAGTAACGGTGAACCGATTATAGGACAATAAAATGATCTTTTCAAATAAACAATGCAAGAGTCAGTGGTCAGGTCTCATTCAAAATGATCTGATGATGTAATAATAAAACTTTTCACAGATAATTTAGAAATTATGATGCGGATAAAAGCTTTTCCTTCTGCATTTTGACAATGAAGATCCTAAATACAGGTTTTTTCTCCGTTGAAAACTTAACTTCATTTTGTTGTTCAGGAACCAGAAAAGTTGTACAGACAACACAACAAAACTCCACCACTAAATTAACGTTATCCTGTTTCAATGGTCCTGTCAATAAGTGTAGAGACCTTGTGGTTATTAATGTATATCTGTGAGATCAAGTCGGATTCAACATAGTTGTTAAAAAGAGTGGCTTATGCAGAGTAATGTGGGCTTCAGTCATGGATTTGTTCCCCGCCAGACAGTTAATCTCTTCTCACTGGCATCTAATAAGTCCAACCATTAAAAAAGATTAATCAAATTTTCATTGAATACCAGGGGACATACTTCAATGGATGGGGCACAAAAATGAATGGCGTCCTGTTTATTTGAAGTGATTACACTGCGTTTGTTCCCATATGCCTCGTGGGAGGAAGTGGCGTCCCTGGTGCAGATGCTGTTTGTCAGAAGTCAGAATGGTGCAGCAGTGAGCCAGGATGCAACAGAGTAGATTCAAGCAAACTGAAATAGAACAATGGCTTTTCCAAGTCTGTATCCTATTTCATAGGGAACAATGCTTAGTTTGTGGCACTTTTCCACACACATGAAAGGCAAGCCATGCTTTTTAGCTATACTCTGCATGGATTTTTGTGATATTTTGGTTCCGTTTGCTTTGAAGTGTGTAAGGGGAAAGACACGCCTCTGCATAACATCAAATGCTTCACTTATTTGAAAGGATTTGTGATGCGGATATAATCATTTAGTTCCAGACTCTGCTCCAATGGGTGATATGTACAGTATATATGAGATTAGCTTCTGCAACTCCATCCTCTGTACCAGAAAAGTTTGTGCAGCAGATGTAGAAAGTGTAAAATGTGAGCTCTTATCCCTAGATTGTTTGACCATTGTGACCTTCTTTTTTTCTTGTCATATTTCAAATAAAATCTAAGACATGCCAGCAAGTTTAGAGCCTGCTCTCATCTTGTTTGTGAGGAACCTCCCTAGCTACAAACCAAACTGACATTTAAGACGACTCCTCATCCCATTATTGTCCAATGGTAAGATTGTTTGTTGTCATTGTGGTATTGTTTTTTGCTGTTACTTTTTGATCTTGCTTTATGGTCCCAGATGTTGTCGGAGGGGTGTAATCTAGCAGAAACAAGTGTTGGGCTATGTCTGATGTTCTCTGTGGTGCAGCTTTGCTAACACAACAAACACAGACTTTGTCTACCAAAACAACATAGCAGTCAAAAAACTTACCAAACAAAAACATAACACTATCATAACACTGGCAACATTATCTATTGACCAAATTAGCAAGTTTAAGTCAGATACTGTTAAGGGACAAGTAAAGATGAAAACTACTTCTATTGAGTTGATGTTGCAGACCTACATGTTATCTTCATCACCATCCTCATCAATTGGGTACTCTTCTTTGGTTACCATTGGAGATAGTGTTACTTCATTTTTCTACTTCTGTAAGATAGGAATAGGAGATAGGAAGGAATCAGCGTTATGCATGATGAGGAAAGAGGGAACACAAAGACATTTGTGAGGGATTAGCTTGCCCCAGTATAACTTCTTAGCACCAATCAGCAGTAATAAAAAAAAGAGGAGAGAGCCAGAGGGGAGTAGAGCTCCTCTGTAATTACAACATGGTCTTAAAAAGCAAATACCAAGCCCTAGCAACCTCAGCTGAGACAGAAAACAAGGGGAGGTGTGGGGGTGTTGGTAGTGGAAAAGAGGGGGGGGGGGGGGGTAGAAAAAATAGGCAAAGGGAGTTAAGAAACACCACAGAGAGCGACCCTGCAATGACCTCGGCTCTCCAACAATCATCTCCTGCCAGCTGGAGCCAGGGTTAGGGGCGAAAGCGAGGGGCCGGGCAGGATCCCCTCCGATTTATGACTGACTATAAGGCCCCTGAAAGAAACCCAATCACCCAGGATTCCTGCGCAGCATGACTCTGGCTGCAGAGAATAGATAGCCCAGGAGAGTGTGGGACAGCGGCAGAGCCAACAGCTAATACACAAGCGCTGACACAGAGGGCCACTTTACCAGGGGGAGGGCCGCTGGGCTCTGGCTCTATTATCTACGGCTCTCCTCATTGAGCATGATATCATTACACTGTGCAGACACTAACCTCAGCGGCGCTTAGCCGCTGCTCAAACTCATCCTCTGAACTCTTTTTGTCCAACATATTTTACAACCTGGATTTACATGCACCCGGCTAATTGCTCTATCTGTCTAATTAGCAGAAATATAATGGTTATTAAATTTCAACCTGCTATCAATGTAAAGTGGGAAAAGAGAGAGACAGGCTGAGAGTAGGGCATGAGAAGAAAGGGAGAAGGCAGCTGTCTTTTAAAGCAGGGTAAGCCACGCTTGGAGCTACCCCGCTGATCCATTAGCATATCTGAATGATCCTGTTCCTGCACAGCCACCACCACGCTGCAAGGTGGCACATCTGAAGAACGCGCCCTTTGAATGTGCTTGCAAGCTGAGGAAACTCTTATTTTTCAACCCGTTTGAAAATCTGGAGACAACTTGATGTTTGAGGAGTCGACAAAAATAAAAGAAGGAGAGAAAAGGGGAGAAGGGAGGAGAAAAGTTTTAGATTTAGAGGGGGACAGAGTTTTACAAGCTTTTTGAAGCTCGGTGCTTAATAATTCACTTGATGCTACAAGCAGGAGTAAGGCAGCATGGAAACACACTCTTGCATGACAACAGTTTTCATCGCCTATGCGCTGTCAAAAAAAAGTGTGTCACAACCTTTGGTTCTGGAGACTGTTGTAGTACTTTGCTGAGAAATTCAATTTCAGGGATCCTCAAAAGCAACACTCACCAAAGAAAAGTAATTTATTGTGCCAAAAAAAAAATCTACAGAATTACAAAGGGTCACTTTCATAATATGATCAGCACTTGATAGAAGAGGGCATCTAGTATGTCAAAGAAGACCCCAGAAACAAAAGAAAATAAATACAATAAGTACATTTTGTTGCTATCGCCATTAGTTCCATTTCATTCTCTGAAAGTTTCGGCCAAAAACACTTCAGATGATTATTGATTAATAATTTATGTTTTTAAAGCTTTACAGGAAGTAGAAACCCTGAAAGCAGGGTCACATGGGTCTGGAAACCTATTCCAGCTACTGGACCAGTACTTTAAACTTTAAACTTTTAATTTCACTACGTTTTGTTTACCTTTAAACTCTAAAATCTTGGTTTGTGTTGGGATAACTTATGGTATGCTACAGCGTGCTGGTCGACAGCAGCCACCTTATTTGTTATCCTCAACCTACCTGGCAACCACATGGATATATAGCGATAGGTTACTTGTGGAGGAAATGACTGTAAAAAGGGGGTTGTTTTCTATCTGATCCTAAAACTTTGCATTTATGACTGGTTCAATGGCATGGGGACATCCGTAATGTGCAGTTCTGGAGCAGTTGCTGTTCAGCAGTGTCTGATACTAAGAAACCACACTATAAAACTTTTTCACCTGAGACTCTGCATGCCATTGCATCCCAGTTTCACATCACATGCCAGTAAACGGCTATACACACATGCACTGTGACTGATTCAGTAAAGAAGCAAGAAAACATTATCTGAGGAATAAAAGAAAGAAAGAGAGAAAGGGACAGAATGAGTCAAGACAAAACTGTCTTCTGCTGACTGGAAAGCGCTCACAGTATAATCAGGATGCAAGATGGATGCCCAATAAGCTGTCGACAGAGGGCGCATCACTGGGGGAAAATGCCAAAAGTTGTGAATCACATCTCTAAATTAAATGTAGATTTTTTTTATCTTTCAAATGTATCTCTCTCCCTCTGGTCTGGTCCAGCAGTTAAAACTAGAAATGGCAAAAAATAAATAAATAAATAAATAAATAAAAAAAATTAAAATAAAAAAATGTTTATGATATAAATAACAAAATGAATGAATGGCATAGTAAATGTGTTCTGCATAATGCAGCAGTCAGGCCATCACTCTGCTGTAATTGTGCTGAACAGTACAGGTTAAAAAGTAAAAGATTTCTGGGTCCCCCTGCAAAGAAAAATGATTCCATAACCTACTAGACTGGGCTGTAACTGTTGCCCAAATAATTTGAATTTTGGATGTATAACATGCATGTAAGTTGTCATCCTGATCTTATTTTGTAAATGTGTTGGAGCGTGGGGATTTTTTTTTTTCCCACTCCCTCCTTGAAGTTGGTCTCCTCTCAGCCACAAAGCGGGTTTCTATTGACTGGTTCCAGGGAGTGTATTGATGGTTCCATAATTTGGACACAGGAACACAAAAAGGCTGACCCCCGCTGGGCTCAGCACGACAGCCCAGACAGCAGGGAGGCTTGCATTTATTAGCCTGGGAGAGGAGCTCCTGCAGAATTAAAGCACATTCACCCACCCATTGATCTCTGTCATGAAAACAATGCTAGCCTCCCTCTCTGGCAGCGAGCTAGGCGCTGCGCGCTCTGAGGTAATTCGGCAGCCATAGAAAACAGGATGGCTCACGCCCTCAGGCTCCAACTAAACTATTTGAAAAGTGAGAGGAATGGGATGAAAAACTAAGACATATTAGATTATCAATCCACCTGTCCAAGTGTATTATGCAGTGAACTGGGATAAATGTTGGCTGAATATGAATGCTGCTGTTGTGCAGCATTTAATATGGTGTGTGTGTGTGTGTGGGGGGGGGGGGGGGGGGGGTGTAACATGTTCTAATGCTACGTTATGTGTCCCCAGAGGAATCAAGACAATCCCTCCACTGATCTTTATTCTAAAGTTTATCTGTGGATTGGAGCATGTAGAGTTCTTGCAGATTACTGAACCTGCTCATTACTTCTGGCTCTAGCGTTGCAGTCATATGAGAAGCAAAGTGCATGGTTACATAGCCCGTGTCTTTCCAGGGGGATCTTATCGGCTGGCTGGTGGACAAGGGCAATACATGGGATGCAAGCAAAGGAGAATTAGGGCAGTACGTTCCAACACTGAGTGCGCCCCCACCATCTTAGTTTTCTGTTAATCCACAGATAATGGCCTTCATCATCTCCTAAAATACCAGAGAGTCAGTCACAAGACAGGAGCATGCTTTCAAGTGTTTCCCATTAGAAAGGGTGCATACCTTAAGCAGTTTTACTGATCAGCAGTACCGCCTCTCAAGCAATTTCAGTTTGATGTGCTGATCGCTTGTTGACTGGAGACCTTCCTCTGGACACACATGAAACAATTAGGTGACTGGAGGAAACTGTGGAGGGGAGGGCTGCACTGAAAACCGCTCTCTTCTCCTTTTGTGTCAGTGTTGTGTGTACACAACCCTCACTGTTGACCTGGGGAACTTGCAAGGCTTTGATGCTGCTCTCAGTGCCAAGTGTCCAAGGGGAGGACGGTTGTGTGGACTGTCCGGTTAACTCCTCATTCACAGGGCAAAGTGTCAACACATAACACAAGAAGACAGAGAATGTCACACTTCACACATAGTTGAAAGGAGCAGTCCGTCTCATTATACCACCTACAGCTGCTTTTGTCAGCTGGGGCTTGATGTGTGGAGGGGAAGGGCTCAGGGAGACGCCGCGGCCTGGTATGGGGCCTGCTGCTGCTGTGTTTGAAGTCACTGTCAGGACAAGGTCTTTCATATTTACAGAAAAGAGGAAAACTCAAGGGATGGCTGTGATTGGCAAACTGTTTTGTTAGCGCAATAAATGGTTTGAGCTAATCACTATTACACCTGCCCCGTTCATCAACCCTCTTGTAGCCTCAGGAGTTTTAGAAACGCTGCTTTGCAGGCACTTTTTTTTTTTTTTTCGGGCTCCTCAAACATGAAACTTCCTTTAATCTATTCTTACTCAAAAAGCCATTCAAACATCTTACATAAATTATGCTCTTAGCATTAGAATCAAAGGCGAGCACCATCTCCCCTCATGCCGTCAGTGAACTTTTTGATAGACAGATATGTTGAAACCCGCTGTATGAGTAGCATATGTATTGAAATTCTAAAAGTGACTTTGAAACTCAACCATCCCTCAGTTACAATGAGAGCAAACCATCATCAGACTACCAACAGACTGTCATAAAAAATATATGAATGTATTTGAAAAAAAATTAGAACAATGTCTACACTCTACGTCAAACTAGGGCACAGTAGAAATAGCTGACCGGAGCCCGGCGGGGCCGGTCCTCGCTGGTCCGGGCCTGCTGGGGCCTGTTCCCCCTGACTGCGGGGGACTCTGGCTGGGACCCCCCTCTGCCACCTCCTGGGTCGGTGCATGGCTGGCTCCGGGGTGGGGCGGTTGGGGTCTGCGCCTGGGGATGGCTGCCGATGGCCCCGGTCTCGGGGGTACTCCTGGCGTGCCTCTTGCCTTTGTGTGGGAGGGGTCACACTGGCATGATCACCTTTTCCGGAACACGTTGCACTCTGCATGTTCTGCATGTGACACAGTCACCGAGTCGTCACGCAGTTTTATTCACTAATAGCAGCTAGTTTTCTCATTTCTGTTTGTTTCTCATTTATATTTAATTTTTTAGATTCATAGTTTAGTTACTATGATCTAAAGTCGGCTTGTATGTGTATGTATATGTGTTGATACTAGTGAGTGCGTATATGTTTGTACGTATGTGTGTGTGTGCATAGAGGTGTGTGTATATATATATATATCTATATCTATATCTATATCTATATCTATATATCTATATCTATATCTATATCTATATATATATATATATATATATATATATATATATATATAAAGGGATATATATATATATATATATATATATATATATATATATATATATATATATATATATATATATATATATATATATATATATATATATATATATACATATATATATATATATACATATATATATACATACATATGTGTGTATATGTGTGTATATGTGTATATGTATGTGTATATATATGTGTGTATTTGTGTGTATATGTATGTGTGTGTATGTGTACACATCTGTAGGTTGTTTTTGTTTTTCTTTTTGTTTTTGGGTTATTTTTTAGTTTTTTTTTTTTTCTCTCCCTTTCCTCTCCCTCTCCCTTTCCTCTCCCTTTATATATATATATATATATATATATATATATATATATATATATATATATATATATATATATATATATATATATATATATATATATATATATATAGATATAGATATAGATATAGATATATAGATATAGATATAGATATAGATATAGATATATATATATACACACACCTCTATGCAGTGACAAAACATTGATTCTGGACATGTTCTGGAGCTTTTCTCTTTGTGTTTCTTAATACATCTGCATGCAAAAATGTTCACGCAGGACCATTAAGTGAGATTAACAAAACTGCGTTGTTAGGAGGTTGTCCAACCGGCAGGACTGACAATGTGTAAACCCAACACTTGCCCACATCTGGATCAGTATTTTAAAATGTTGTGTTTTACAGTTTTTATATGTTTGCAATCACCGTCACAAACTACATGTATGTTAGGTTTAGGCAGTTATCAAATCAGTTCTGGCTTTACAAACTGTTTGGTTAGTTTTGGAAACCAGGCCATTGCTTACTTAAAAAATATTTTAAGATTTTTTACTCTCAAAGCATGTCAACACCGTTTGAGAGTCAAGCAGTGTCGTGAAAAAAAAAAGCATCTTCACTAAAATGTTATGTGTATAATCCATGATTACTGTATTGACTGGAAGATTAAACTTTAAGAACTGATAAACTGGTTTCTTTGTTGTTTTTTTTTTTCTTTTTTTTTTTTTTTAGCCTTTTTGAGTTTTGGGGGTGCGCTGTTTCTTCAGCAGAAAACATAGTTCTTCCTAACCAATTTTAGAGAACTGTGTCTTTACTTTCTAAGCCACTTTTCAGCATAAACAAAGACCACTAAGGTTCTATCGCTTGAGAGTTTTGTGAGAGAATAATTCTAAACATTCACAAAGCGCAATATGAGAGCAACCAGTAGGGGCAGTGGAGGAACAAATTTGACCAAATGTATGGTCTGAAGATTGACAGTGGTCAAAATGATGGAAATATCATAGAAAAGAAATGCATGATTATTGTAGGGGCCTTATGTATCATCTATAATACAGACAGAATCAAACTAAATTCTTACTAGGACCTGAAATTTACCCAACACTAACTGTTTATTGTTGCAATGTTTATTGTCTTATTTACACCCCACAAAAGAGGTAAATATCCTGTCAAAGTTCCCTAATATTTTCCCTAGTAAAACCCCCAGTAACTAATCAAGTAAGCAAGCAAGTATGTAAAAAATTATGCCCACAACAGAGCCGGTTATGTATGCAAACACACAGCAAGTACAGACATTACAGACAACTTTGCAAAGAACCAAGTTTGGGTTATTCTTTTATGAACGTAGTTCACAGCTTGTCACAAGGACACTTTGAATAATAAAGTATTCTTTTTGAGTATTATATATTTTTTTCTTGATCTTAATTACTCGTTACTCTTTAGTTGCACCAATGATTAAAGAGTTTGATAGACACAAGTTAAAACATCGACACCAGCAAGAAAATTCCTAAAGAGCTATTAGTTGAAAACTGGGCACAACTCACATAAAAAAATGAGGTAAACAAAAGAGACGCTTTTAAATGCTACTGATGCCATAATAACAGTATGTAGTGACACAATCTCATAAGGAAAGGAAAAAGTTTAAAAAAAAAAAAAAAAGTATGTCGATAACTATCCAAATTACCATTTTAATTTTCTTTTCACTATGCAGAGCACAGCAGGTTTTTTATATGCTTCACATAGAAGGTGTTTACTTCTCCCTCTGTGCAGGAAAATTAGTTTAATTCAGAACTGGATGTAGAACCGAAGGCAAATATATCACAAGTAATGCAGTTTCACACAGATTCCAGCTGCAATGATGCTACATGACACATATCAAAGGAGAAGTTTGACATTTTGAGAAATGTTTGTTAGCCATCTTGCCAAGAGTTGGGCGAGATGATCGATACCGCTCTCATTTATGCTCATTAAATGTGAAGCTGGAGCCTGCAGGGGGTCAGCTTAAAAGGAAGGAAGCAGCTAGTTAGAGGTGAGCTGATCGTAAAGCACGTGAATCAGCGCGCCATATCTAGTTTTTTTTTTTGAAAAAGTACGAAAGATGATTTTTGATTTTTGAAAGATTAAGTAAAGGAAAGATTCTTGCGCTTGCAGACTTGTTTGATCAACAAATGTGACAGTGGCATCGACCTTTACATCAAACTCTCAGCAAGAGAGCAAATAAGCACAAATTCCAAAATGTCAAACTAGTCCTTTAATGAAGGCATCAGAAGAATTTCACAGTAAAACCTGCCTGTCCATTTTCACAGTCTATTCCTATCACTCTCATTGCAAAACAGGCTCCGCATTAGTACGCTTCCTCCTTTTTTATGGGCTTTATTCTGCACATAATTGGTGGGAAATAATGGCCTTAGTGTTACTCCTCTTCCTGCCTTTCTTTGTAGTCCAAAGCTAGTTCATTGTGTGGAGTCTGTGTATAATGTTTGACAGGAAGAGCATCCATATACAGCATTAAATATGCTTTGTACTTCAAATAAAAAAGTTTGATCCCGTATCCTTCCTCTGTGTTGCAAATGAGAGAAAGAAGATGTGGTGGTGAATTGTATACCTCAAACCCCCATGGAAGGTCATAGTCAGGGCCTGTCTTTGTGATAACCACAAGGTTTCTTTCATAAACAAAAGAGAAAAACAGAGAAGAGAGTGTGTCTGAGTGTGTGTGTGTGTGTGTGTGTGTGTGTGTGGTAGTGGTGGGGCAGTAAATACACTCTGTCCTTATGTTTGTTCAAATAGTGTGGAAAGGGAAAGTCAGAAAGCACACAAAAGGCAGAAAGGAGTGGAAACAAAGCCAGGTACAAGATAATGACAAGGTCAAGTGTGTGCTCAATGGCTCAGTTCAGTCAGAGAGAGATAAGGCCCAGCCTGCTGACAAGGTGTGTGCAACAGAGGGGAATGGGAGGTCAGGTAAAGCTCTGGGGACACAAACACTCATACTCACTCACACACATGCACAAATTCAACTGAGGAGCCACGTGGAGGGAAAGTCAGCTATCTAGCACCATCTGCTGGACAAACGAGCATCTGCAGTCTATTTGCACTTTCAGCTCAGTCATTATAATATTATTATTACCATTATTATCTTGCAAAACATTATTTTCACTCACGCAGTGATATAAGCTTTTGAAAAGGCTCATGCTGCAGCGGTGGAACATATGTGGTGTACACAGCAATGTCGGAAGTTTTTCAAAAGTCCCCAAAAGAAAAACAATGTGGGCTTGAAAGGCACACTGCCAATGCGCTCATCAACTTTTTCCTGGAGGAGCTCCAACAATAACCAACAGTTTTGACTGGAAGAACTCTTGTTTTGCTTTGATGTTTAAGTTTTTTCTGTCTCCGAGCGGTGCATCACTGACTGAGCGAAATTTAAAAAGGCACAGAGCTCCTCCATCTGACGTCGAGCATGACATTAAGTATGATTTCAAACGACAACAAATAAAGTGTGAAAGGGCTACAGGCTCACAACTTACTTTCACAGAGCATAAAGGATAGGATTAGTTGAAGGCCAACTCTGATGTGTCACTCATCTCCAGGAGAGAGGAGAAGGAGAACACAAGATAAAACATCTTTGGTGGACCAGCAAAGCTAGAGAGGAGAAAAAGAGATGGAGATATGCTTCAATAGATATCTGATACAACTGATCTCAATCCTGACCTTAATCCTGATCTGGAATTCTGATCTCATGCCTGGATAAAGGGATAAAAAGCCTTTAGGGCTTTTTAACACAAAAAGGGAGGCCTTGGGCAGATACTCAGAGGTGGGCCGGGTCAGTGGGACATCAGGCAGCACTTTGACCGCACCGAGCCTTGAAGTTGTGAGGGGCAGAGGGTCTGTTAAGTCTCATCCAACACATCCAGGCTCAGGGTGTGTACTGAGAGACGGCACCAGGAGAGAGTGATTGAAGTGAACTACAGGGAGCAGGCTGGCTATGCTGCTGTGACTGATAAAGAAGCGAGTCAGCAGCGCTTTGCTCTCCTTCACTTGCTTCCTTTTGAGTCTACAGAGCAGTCTTAGAGACGTAGGGGCAAAATTTTTGTTTTATTGATTGCAAATGTGAAATCCACAGTGCAGCTGACATTTACATCAATAATTTTCAGGGTACTTATGCCTCAGGAGTTGCTCCTTATGAGGAAAGATAAGCAGCATACCTCAAATAATTGGATAAAGCAGAATTTGAAATATGACTGAGAACCTATATCAGGGCAGCAATGACTCTTGAACACCATGTTGTCAACTAAAGATAGGGGGTCACAAGACTCACACCATGAGATAAAACCTCCCAAAATCCCAAATAACCTTCTCTTTTCTTCTCTTAACCCCGATTTAAAGGAAAAAGGCAAATATGAACACCTTAATTTTTTTTCATAGCAACAGATAAGGTTAAGATAAATCTTAATAAAAGATCATTATTTGTTTAACACTAAAAACACTAATTGAAAAAGGTAAAATATTATGATTATAAAGCATAACATTTAGGATAATCCCAAAGGCTCTTCTTGGAAAAGTAAAATTGTTCAGCACAATACAGCAGAAAGACCATCATTCTGCTGCCGTGATGCTGGACAAGACGGGTTAAAAATGAATCTGCTGAAGCTGACATCGCCATCTAGTGATGACACTAGAGTATTTAATTAAGTCTTTAGACATTTTCATTGGTTTCATTATTTGAAAATATTTGCTTAAGTTCCAGTGCAAAGCACACTAAGGATAAAATCCCACAAGAACTTCCAGGATGAGGCAGTCGTAGGTCAGAGATGGAGAATCCCACACACTGGGTATGTTGGATTAATCGGCCGTAGCAGGGTCCTTGATGAAGGGGGAGCCGAGAGTAGAGAACATGGCTACCCCCCTCTCTATCCATCAGAGAGCACTTCTTCTACCCAAACCAAATTGACCTGCCCATGCACTGGCCACATCCAAGCTGGCTGTGGAAATAAATCACTTTGAATCAGAGTTGGGTACCTGTCAGCTCCAGTGAACACACCATCCCTCCCACTGCTCCCCCTGGATGAAAAGTCTTGTCTCAGCTTGTGGCTCGCTGCCTTACAAACAGCAGACTGAACAGCTGACTGAACAGCACACAGAATTATAGAAAGAGCTTAGTTTTATGTATGAAAGCCCTTTGACAAGTCAGTTTTTAGTAACTTTGCTGCAGATGTGGGATGAGAATAATCCCATTGGAGTCATAGATTGGCTCATCCACAGTTTAAATAATGAGACCTCTTAAGGATAAGAACGAAGGTGTTCATAACCAGACTGCGACTTGCTTAGTTAAGAATTCATGCTCTGACATTTGTCATTCTGGCATTGATGCAGAGTAGTCGATATGTCCTTGCATCAGTGCTGACAAGACAGAATTACTGACACTCATCGAGCCTGGCAAACCCACGGAGTTAATATTAATTAGAGGTAAAACCACAACAGCTTGTTCCCAATGGCATAATATGCCTCTTCTCATTCTTCAGCTGTCCCTTTATTCCCTGGTTGGAAGGCCTGTACAAGTCGCTTCTGGTTACAGGAAGTGAGCAATAGTTTGAGGGGAGATAATGTGAGGAGAGCTGGCTCTAAATCACCGTTCTGCTCATCTCCTTTCATCCTCCGCCTTACCTATGTGGTTGGGTGACAGATGATACAGCGTGCCGTCCAGGCTGTATTGCCTCTCCTGGGTCATCCATTGCCCCCAGAGTGATAAGTGGCTTTGTCCTGGTGCGGCTCATCCCTGCTGCATCCACAGTCCATCACACAGCAGAGCCGCCGTGCAACTGAAGCGTGCGGAGGACAGCAGAATAACAAAAGTCGAGGCGACATCTGTATCACCTGAGGTGATGTGAGAATTTCCCCTTGTAGGTCCAACACAGGACTTCTAGTTTTGTCACAGCTTAAGTGTTGATAATGGGGGACCTAACAACACATTTTTAAGAAGCATTGAAGAACATACACACACACACACAAAGAAAGTAAGGTTTAGTTACAGGATTGTTTACCCTGAAGACATATAATAATGTACAGTTTATTATTGTATGGCACTTTTCCATTAGCCAGCAGATTTTTATAAAATGATGTTTTATTTGTAATGTTGCATTTGACTTGTTACAAGTTTACCTTTTTCAGGCAATGATTGTAGGCCAGTGATCTATAGGAGAGGAGTTTGGTTTGAAGAGGTCACCGCAAATAGCGCAATCTCAGACAGGCAAATCTTCAGCCTCCTCTACTCAACTCAGGGTGGTTTACTGTTTACAGAGAGCCTACTGCAGGGAAGGGGATTAAAAAGAAAAATATCCTGGAATAACAAGTGTTTTTCTGTTGCATTTTTAATGCCTAAGTAATGTCACAAATGGCTGGCTGAAATAAGTGATTGCAAGTTTTGCATCAACAATTAGTCCCAACCTGCCCCTGGTCAGTCCAGCTAGTTATGTAATACTGAGGGATCCAACAGCCTGAGGAGCAGGAAACATGAAAAAGTTTGTCGTCCCCCCCCCCCCCCCCCCCCCCCAAAAAAAAATGGGTTTCTCAAAAATGAAAGAAAAGAATTAAAGTTAAAAGAAAATGTTAAGTTATTTCGGGCTGATTTCACCAGCAGTTGTCTCAAAGTACTGACAGCATTTTAGCGCTTCATTTTTTACAGTGACAGGAATTACTATCACAATTCTTCAGCATTAAAGTTATTACCATAATCATTTGACAACTTTGAACAACAACTTTATATTGATATTTTAGCCCTTTCCCAGTAATAATTCATTCATTCATTTTCCTAACCGCTTAACCTAATTCAGGGTTGCAGGGAAGCTGGAGCCTATCCCAGAAATCTTTGGGCAAAAGGCAGGGTACACCCTGGACAGGTTGCCAGACCATCGCAGGACCACACAGAGACAAACAACCACTCACGCTCCCTCCTAGGGGCAATTTAGAGTGACCAATTAACCTTACATGCATGTCTTTGGACGGTGGGAGGAAACCGGAGTACCCTGAGAGAACCCACACACACATGGGGAGAACATGCAAACTCCACACAGAAAGGCCATTGACCAAACCTCGCCCCAGCCAAGGATCGAACCAGCGACATTCTTGCTGTGAGGCTCCCAGTGATCAATAGCAATCAATATCCATTGATTCCATGCAATCCTAGGATTGCTATGAGTTAGAAAGATTTCCAGTCAATCTGATGCATTGAACAGAATAGTTTAACAGCAGCAGCTCATCCCTCATCATATCCAGATGATAACACTGTAAAAGGCAATATGAGCGCTTATAAGCTGTGATGTTAATCAATTTATAAGCAACCAAATGCAACTGAAATGATTAGAACAACACTTGCAGCTTTTTTTCTTTAATTGTATCTACACAGGACAAGTATCCATGTAAGTTTGATGTAATCATGTATTACTTAACTTACAATGTTGCTTGTATGAGGTATATCGTCCCTGTAGCAGAGAGAAAGGGGGATGAAGGATGACAAAAAGCATATGAGTGGAGAAAGGGAAGATGAGGTTTGCTCTGAAGAGGTCTGGCCTCATGACTTTCTTGTTTTGCTGGCATCTGAGCATTTTATAAATATAGAGGTAAAATTAAGATCATATTTATTATGTTTGTCCTACACTATGAAACATATGCATAGTGTAGGACAAACATGAGGGTGAGACAACAAGTTTGTTCTATGCTCCTGCATATGGTGAACTACTTTCTTGACGGGGATTAAAGAGATGTAGTAAAAGAAAAAAAAAAAATCTAATCTGCATTCCAGCAGATGCCAGAAAATGAGGCTGGGAAAATGAAGGAATGCTTAGACATGGCATTTCATGGACGATGGCTTAACATTTTGGCCACAGGGCTGAACTATTTATTGGCTTGACATTGCAATTCCTTATGCCTCACCTCAGAGACACTGCAAGATTTTGAAAAGTGTTTTTCAAGCAACAGTCTTTCGTATTCACACTTTTCTGTGTTTTGGACAGAGGCAAGTTGGTTAGTTTCCTGGTTCCAGGTATTTATCCAAAAGTGATTCATATTCAGGAATGCAAAGTGGCATTTAGCTATTTATCTAACTGAGACGTCAGAGAGCTGAGACTGAGCTACTCTTGTGCAACATTATCAGCTTTGGGAGACAGTTATGAGGGTTTTTTTGAAGAGCGGTTAATGTATTTTTCTGTTTTGTGTTAGTTGTAAACATTTCAAAGACTAAAACAGATCCAGTTGGTTAAGTTAAGTGTATGGAGCATGGAAATACTGCCAGAACTGCAGCTTTGATTCCCTCTGGGATTACACTGGCTAGAGACATTTAGTCCAGGGTTCAAGATACTCTTTAAAAAAAAGCATGCACTAAGAGACAATCCATAATCACACGAATACACATATAAATGTACACACACAAATACACACACATGCACATATACATATGCTGCACAAGAGATAAATGAGAAAATGAACCCAGTCCAAAAATGAACTGGTTTTTGACAAACAGTGAGGGGCAGCACAGAAGCACTAGATGGCAGTACAACTGCACCTCTGACTACTTTCATATTTAGACATTTACGCTACTGATAATTTGTATGACATAACCTGATTACATGTAGTGTCATATCTGCCTGTTACCTGCTGTTAGATTGACATGTTTCCTGCCCTTAAACTCTTCATGTGCACAGCATCATCCCCAGTAAGTAAAAATATATAAATAAATGAAAAAAATCTAATAACATGGCTGACTAACTGCTCAGCCTGCATGTCTTGCTGTCTTGAGTTTGCATGAAAAGAAATATGCATAAATTAAAGTTGAGCACTGACATCGTCTCATTGGCCTTTACCTAAACTACGCCGCTGGAGATGAAAAAGTCTTGGAAGAGAGTATTTCTGTTAATCCTCTGGACCTGATCGCAGTTTGCCAGGTAATTCCTAAAACTTGGCACTCTATCAGTGAAAGGAAATTCTACTGAAGATGTTTGCCCCCTCAGGTCTTTCAGAGTGTTTTAGAGAGTGCCAAAAGAAGGAATACTTGGAAGTTTGATGTTGGCTGTTCGTACTTTATGAGTTAGGGCAGCTTTTCCTGTTTGTGACTGAGCATTACTTCTAAACTAAAGCACTTGTTTTTATATGATTGTGTTGCTTCTCTACTATAAATAATCAGAGGAATTCCCTCATCAAACACTCCAAAAGAGTCCAATGACCATGCCCAAATACAGACTGCAGGCTGTCCATTCTGTAGATGTGAATGTTGTATTGGTGTAAACATAGTTTTTGACTCTGAGATGCCCGTCATGATTCATTCCATCATGACTGACTATGTTCCCTAGAGCGAGGGGTAGAAGCTTATCATCTGTCTCCTCATTTTATGCCCTGCAGCAGCCAGTCTTCAGTGATGGAAAGAACTCAGGATGTAGCCATCACTGACACACCTTAATTGCCCCACAGGAAACATATATGGGAGAAGCAGCAAGCATACATCTAATCATCATATTAAAAAGGATCTTCGGGTATGATTTTCTCACAAAAAATGTAACCTTTCTGCTTCAGCATTTTCTGAATAAAGTGAGGCAGGTCCTGCCTTAAAATGTACTGTAAGCTGTGATAACCTATCCAATATCAGCGACTAATGAGGCAGAAAGAGGAGCTGGAGCAGACAGACACTATCTTTTCAGCTCCATGCGTTTTCATGTGCAAGATAAGCTTTGTCAGAGGTCAGATACTGTGTGATAGTTTGACCAATTTCTAGCACAATTTCTGGCGGCGGCTGTCGATTTGATGGCAGCTTGCCAGCTGTGGTGAATGAGTAGTTGCAATGCCTTTGGCTCACAGGGGAAATCTGTTTGGGCTGCTTGGAGTTGAACCGCTGAGCACTGTTGCTCATGGTGAGAAGATTGCTCTCATGTTTTATTGAACATTGCTCCGAGCACCTCTCATCCCTGACAATCTGATTCCAGTATGGCTCACCTCATGACCGTAATGTGCAAGCAATAAAGTCTTGCAATTCACTCACACTGACCCTTCAATCATCCTCATCAGCCTTAAGGAACCTTGGGTAGCATTTATGGGCCACTCACAAGCTAGATTACTACATTTCTTGCCCTCCTGCATTGTACTTAACTGTCCCTGCTCTTAAATGACCTCCCATCCTCACCCTTTTTAACTTGTCTGATCAGACAAGGCTTGACAGCTACTTGTGTTCTCTTGCACTGTTCAGGTACACATCTAATAGGCTAGACATACTGAGCATGCACATGTCCTTTTGCCAACATTTAAATTGGGCCAAGCCTGCTCAGCTTGCCAACTTGCAACTGTCTAGTGTCCATGTTTGACCTCCATAGCTGTCGCCCGAACTGTATCATAATGGAGATTTGATCCACTAAAGCTGTCATGGAGCCAGTAATGCTGTCATATAAAAACAAGTTAAGTCCCCTGTTATCTGTTTTATCACTTAACTAGTACACATTTCTCACAAACAAGTGCCAAAAGTAAATCTTGGAGGTATTTCTTAACAGCTCATAAAATGTGGATTCTTTTCAGACATTTTAGTCTCTTTAAACGGAGTATACCTGTACAGGCTGCTGTGTGTGTAACTGGGGCTGAGAAATGATCATTCTGATGTCTGTGCTGTGAAGAATAAACATCGACGTCACATACAGAACAGTGGGACTGATTTGTGACTAAATGGGAAACTGCCTTCTGTTTATATTAAAGTCAGTACACACACACAAATGACCAAGAGACTTACGCAGTCATGGTGAGTCCAGAGAAAACAAGAGTTTTACACTGGAATCTCAGACATCAGCATCCCTCACAGAGATAAATGACAAGAATGTTATGAGAAATGTTTATTATCACCAGAAACAAAGAGTTTCTTCATGTTGGCTGGAAGAAGTTAGAATCACGTGACTCACCTCTGCTGAGGAGGAGGCGGAGCTACGACTTCCGCACAGTCAGTGTTGATCTATCAGTTAGTTTAAGTTTCCATTTTATCCATCAGTCAAATCTAATATTCAGCATTGTTGTGAATAAATGAACATGCAGATGAATTTGAAATTCGATTAAAGGGAACATATGTGAACGTTTAAGAAAAAGTAACAAACTTTACAGAAGAATATTTTTTTCAATTCAATTCAGCTTTTTTTTTACAGCGCCATTTCACAACAATGTTGTCTCAGGGCACTTCACAGATACATCAGTTCAAGCAAACTCATAAATAGCCTAGCTAATAGTAACCAACTGATGGCATCGAATCTTAACTTCGACCCCACATTTCGAGCATGCATGAGGCGACAATGGGAAGGAAAACTGTCTTTTAACAGGATGAAAAACCTTAACTGTCCCTCCTCTTTTTTTTTTTTTTTTTGTTTTAACCAGCGGTTATCTATCTGTTTGTTAGCAACTTTAAACAAAACTACTGGGCGCATTTTGGTGATCTTTTTCTTTTTCTTTTTTTTTTTTATTTTTTTTTTTACTGAGAATAAGTCTTGGTCTAACTTAGATTGTATTAAATTTGGGGTGTGATTTGGACAGTATTTATTTTACAAAGATTCTTCTCAATTTGGGTGGAAATGAGCTGCTTGGTGGAAGTCTACACTCTTAGAGTTTCTAGTCATACTTATAATGACCTGTCTCTGCTGCAAACTAACTCACTTTTTGGAAAAGTAACTAGTAGGTTCACTATAATTAATTACCATTTTATTCATCAGGAATGATATTTTATCATGATTTGCAAAGATGTCCTGCTAAGTGAGGCGCAGCCAGAAAGGAGCTTCATGAAGCATAAATATTAAAGATGTTTGATAGGTACAAGCAACACACAAAAACAAGAAGGTGAATAATAATGTACTGTGGTGCGCCACAGCAAGCTGCTTTCAGGCTTTGCATCTTGCCAGGGGTATGTGAAGCACTAATATCTCTCCCTTGTTTTTTGTTAATGTCGTAGCTTCATGTTAGAGTTTGCTGCTACAGTGGTGTTCTGGATGGACCAGGAGTATCTTCACCTCTGCAGTCTGTACTGTGAACAACAGTATCCGGGTGCTTCATTTATTGTGGGCTTTATTTTTAAAAAAGTACACTAAAAAATGTTAAATATTTGGCTTCAGATTTTTTAATCAGATTTTTTTTCACTTTTTCCTGCCATGAAAGTCCCTTAACTTTAACTCTCTTCAATCAGCATCTGGTTTACAGCTGTCATGTCCATATCTAAATAAAAATCTCTATTGCAGTGTTTACATTGTGTTCCATTCACAGCTCATTGCAACCATAACAGCTATGTCATTACCTGCCTCGCATGCAGTCTTCAGCCAAATCAGGTTTGATATGCTCCTTTTTTAGAGCCTTTACAGGTCTATAGATGGACCCATTCCTGATCAAGTTCTCCGTCTTGCTGAAGTGAGTAACAGCAGCGTAGCCGTTACATTTGATGCTCAGCAGAGTGCCTTATCAAACATGTATCTTAAGTTAGAGGGAAACAAAAGGGAAGTATTGCAAGATTCCCATGCTGCGCATATCCATTGTACCCCTGTTGAGAGAGACAGTTTACCAGAGCCATGGGATGGGGACAGCTGGCTTATGGGAGTTTTCAGCAGCAGTTTAGAGAGGTTTGAGGATAAACACGAAGTGAGTGATGCCTTGCCATTCGACTGTCATCTCAGCGATGAGCCGCTGTCTTCTGCTGTGAGTGAAGTCACCTGCCATCTGTTCCCTGGTGCCTGTTCAGTGTTATGAATATGGGACCGAGAGGTACTGTTCTCTCATTTCCATTTGAGCTGTTGAACTGGAGGACTGCAGCAGAACTGTAACACTGTACAACAAACACTACTGGTTAAGGTCAACTCTGCAACCGATTGCAAGACAAGACTAGCAAGACTTTTCCTTTTCCCTCATTTGATTGGTCTAAGTTAAATTATATTTTCATATGGTTTATTGAAGGATGATAAAACCTTGTTAGATATTTTAAAGTGTCATTTTGACTGCTAAGCAGCCAGCAGGCTAAAAGAGTCTTGTCCTCAGTTGACATATTGTCTGAGGATATTTTTTTTGTTTTGCTTTTATGATACGTTGTTTTTGTTTTTATAGTTTTCATCTTAATGAACAGCCACAAGTTTAGTGAAGAAAAACTTATTATCATGCTAGAAACCTTAAATTTATCAGGTGTTTAACTCAAGTCATTTACAGATTTTTGGAGCTCTGTGTGTACAGTTTCCCTGCAGTAAAGGCGCCTCACCTGTCTGGCTCACTATAAAGTTAGAAAGGGTTGTGATAGATTAATTTTGGTGTGGAGTGCTTTACACCACATATTGGCACTCGTATTTATATACTAACTCTCCAAACAAAAGTCTGACCCAGAGATACTCACATTATTGACTGTTGTAGGAGCTGGATCTACTTGTTTGGGAGATATAGACATGGATCTGATTTTCTTCTAGTCTTTCAGGCCAGGCTTTTGTTGTTCTCCATTACCTAGTGGGGTTTATTCCCTGCTACATACAGAAAAAGAAGTGGACAAATTGCAAGTGACTCACAATTTATTTGATATATTGTATCAATTAATTAATTTATTAGTTATTTGTAACTTAAAGGTACACTGTGCAACCAATTTGTCTTTCTATTTGCAAAATTCATGTATTTCTGTCATCAATGCGTATTTTACCAATGTTCAATCCCAGTCATATCCAAACCAAAGTTCTCATATCTTTGGATCAGTTATTTATATATACATAAGTGTTGAAGCACTGAACATGGGCCTCCATGTTGCATTGCCTTTTTTGACTGGGTAGGGGATGAAAGGGGACAAACTTATAAACATTATAAGTTTCAGCTGTGAATCTTCATGTGGTGTGTACGGTGAAGGGTGTGGAGAAATGAGCACAGATGACTGTGGATCATTCTTGGATCTTGTATTCGTTTACCAGATGGAGACAATTCAGGAGGAGGGACTTAAAGCTGATGCGAAGGTTGCAGTTTTCTGCTGGACGGGTCGTTAATTTAATCTAACAGTAAAGTTTATTTTGCTGTTTTGTTAAAAACAGGCTAGATATTCCAGCAACTCCCATTTGAGTTGGATAATTTACTTGCTATATAAAACAGCAGAGATGGTTAGTTTGTTAGCCTACAGTGGAAAAGCTACGCTGCAACAGTTTTCAGTTTTTGTTTGTGGCGAGAGTAGAGGGGAGGACTCAGTCCGACAACGCCAACTAGGGAATTTCACCCTAGTAATTTGCCAACAAGGCCACAAGCTCAATAAAGCCCTGGAGAGCAATTGTGGGTTTCAAGGCATGTTTAAAGGCGGGTTGCTTCCCTATAACCAATATAAGCTCCAGCCATGCACAAGATCACCAAGGAATAGTATGGGCGATCGGATGCCAGGTGGGAACCATAGCCGCTGAGATGAGCCTCTCCAGTGGATGAAGGAGGTCTGATCTAATGCTTACTGAGAACCAGACAAGAAAGCAGAGCTTCCAAGCGCCCTGGAGTAATCGCACGCCGTGATGCACACCTCGCCAGTACATCTATAAAAAGCAAGTCAATTACTTGGGTGTACAAGCCAACCAACAGTAACTTTTGGTTGTCCTACCTGGGAGCAAAGTGCAGCCTACCCCACAGAAATAAAAGATTTCCTGCCAAACAAGATGCTGTGAGGATTACATGGCTCAGCTCACCAGGCACCCGAATGGCAGCCACAGCTGGCAGACTCCCAGGCTGCAGGGGAATAGAGTGAGTAACCCAGAGACCAAAAAGCCAGACGTTCATAAATGGATCGTGCTTGCAGATTGTCAATGGCCAGAACCAACCATTCTTGCTGCCAAGCTGCAGCAGAATGGATGCAGGAGACAGACTAAGTGGTAGCACTCACACAGCTATACGGTTCTCTGATCTCTGCCTTAATGGTTTACACCTGGTGGATACAGATTGGTGTTGAAAGGTGAAGCCTTCCTCACCACATGTTCAATGGCTACCAGCAGGTGACTGTGGGATTTTTTTAGGCATATTTTCAGAGAGTTTTTCTTGATGTTTCATAATTTGTTTCAGCTGAGTTGTCAAGGGGGTTGGGGGCAGATGTCCTCCCTCCAGTCACATGATTTCCCACAATGACAAAGCTATCAGCAGTAGCTTGGTACTAAGTATACAGAGGGCATGCTTGCAACTTATCGGCATCAAAAATGAAACAGAATGATGTATCATTCTGTACCTCATCACCCGATGCGACACTCCAACTTGTGCAAGATGTTGACATTTTCACATCTGTGACTCTCCATGGCTTTAGTAGTGGTAATAACACACTTAAATGGCGAGGGGCCAGAGAGCCGGCGCTAGGTTGTTTGCATTCAATTAGTGCACCGCTAAATGGGAGTAGTTTTCATATACTGGGCTTTAAAACAAATACAAAAATGGTGATCTATCCAGCGTGTACCCTGCCTGTCACATGCTAATTGCTGGGATAGGCTCCAGCTTCCCCCTGAATCGAATTGGTATAGAAAATGGATGGATGGATGGATGGATGGATGGATGGGGGGAACTGAAGAGAAACTTAGAGCAGGTTTTGAAGCACTGAGTTCAGTTAAAGATTAAATACTGCATCACTCCCTTATATTTCTTCTCAAATTTCTCAATATAAGTAGATGAAAACAAATTATGTGTTCATTAAAACATTTAGGAATGTGTAACATCTTTGTAGCATGAAAAAACTAACATTTACTTGTGCTCTGTTCTTTTTAAGACTTGTAAAAGAAATACCTTTTAAGGTGTCAAACTTAGTATGATTCAAACTAATGTGCTGAATCAATACACTTGTACTTTGAGAATCATAAAGCCGACAAATTGTTTGTCACAAAGACGTCTAATTGTTTTAACACACACACACACAGACACACGCACACACAACTGAGTTAAAGTTAAAGCAACTTTGCAGCCGAACATCTGGTTTGAGCCTTTGAGATCCCATCTGGTTTGTGCTTTATTTAAGCAGCTGTGAGACCACATGGGGAGGTGACATTAGAATCTCGTCTCAGCTGAGCGATCTTCACCATCCTTTGCTTCTTCATCGCTCCGTAGTACACAAAAACAAGAACAGATTCTGGCATATGTGATGATTTTTCTGAGTAAAAGGATATTTGTTGAAATGATAAATATTGTCACCATTAGTTTAAAAAAGGTCAAAAAGCATTCAAACAGCATCTGCCAAAGGCTCTGATCACCCATCCTCTGGAAGGCACATTTTAGTCAATTTTTTTTGCTGTGACTAAACTTTGTTCAAAATGCAAAGAAAATGCATTGTTGCCTCACAAATATTTGTTATTTGTCAAAACATGTAAACATCAGTCCAATGGTCAATCAAGCGTAAGAGACAATTTTCATGTAAAGTGGCTGATGTCAGTGTGTTAACGGTGTGTGTATGTTCTTGTTTATGTATTTCACAGTAAGCACTGGCTAACACTGCAGAGCCGTGTCCTGCTTGTCATGGCGTGGCAGACCTCTCTGTTGTGGAGGTGGAATTACTCAGGGGATTAGCAGAATACTGGCAGTGCCCATTGATGGGAAAAGAAATGACAGCTCCCATCATTCACTTTTCAGCTTCAACCCCTTGCTACTTCCTGGACAGCAAGTGGCAAAAACAGAAGATTACACAAGTATGACTGCAGAGGAAGAAGTCCAACATCACACAGCAGAGATTAGGCTAAACAAACTAGTTTTTGGCTACTTGGAGGGCATTCGACCCAAACATGGAGAGCTGTTTGTTGTGGCTCAGTTTGGGTAAGCTTTGGAAGCTGCAGTCGGCCATCTAAAACAAACATGATAAATTAAAAAAAATTAATCATAGCAATTTTAACCACCCATAACATTTGTGTGGCAATCCTGCCAAAGAATTCTCCAGTGTTTAAAACAGACAAAAGAAGTGATAAGAATGAAACAGATATATTCAGGGTGATTTTGGTACAGAGTTAACTCTTATGCATCAAGGACCCAGAGGGATGAAGGGAGATCAGGTTCCTGGGTGTGTTTGAACCATCTGAGCCTTTGTTTGCTCAGGTCTCTGCTTTAAACCTTTTAAGTTTTCCAGGCTTGCTATTAATGTGTGTTGAACAGCAGCTTGTGCGGGAGTGCAGCGGAGGCTGTACAGGCATGTCATGATAAAAATGCTCCAGTCGCATTCTCTCTACTAAGGACACTGAAGTCATATTCTCCCTTATTTAATAGGAAAAAAAACCCGGTGAATTAAAGTTTTACTTGTGCTTCTTTGATTTATTTTGGAACTTAATGGCAAAAGTATGATGCAGTACTACAGAGAAATTGATATTTATTGAAGGATGAAAAAGGTATGCTGTTATAGATGTATTAGATGGAAATGTATTGACAAAGCCTACCCTGTGTGGGAGTATTCCTCACTGTAATTACATGTAGTGGATGACATGGCTTTAAGATAGCTGCTTGATGTTAGGAAAGATACTGTATAGCAATCAAGATACTGTATAGCAATCAAGATACTGTATAGCAATCCAAATGCATGCGTCAGGACAAATGAACAAACTTCTCACAGCTTCAGATTGCAGAGAGGCACCAGACAAGGCTGTCCACTCTCCCCCTCACTTTTTGCAATCTTTATTGAACCCTTAGCAGCTAGCATTAGACAAAACAAAGACAATAAAGGCATTAACTGTAGAAATATGGAGCATAAGACCAGTCTTTATGCTGATGATGTATTACTTTTCCTTCAAAATTCACAATCATCCATCTGTCAGACAATCGCACTCATCAATAAATTCTCATAAATTTCTGAATATTCCATTAATTGGTCTAAAACCACCGTTCTACCCATCAACTGTTCCTTCCATAATACTCCTGACACTGCTTTACAGTCAGGAGATATTAGATACTTGGGAATAAACATCTCACCCAGACTGTCAGACCTTATAAAGCTAAATTATGTCCCTCTACTAAAAACAATTGAGGACGATCTCACACGGTGGAAATCTTTACCCATATCACTAATGGGAAGAGTTGCAACTATAAAAATGATGATTCTACCTAAAATCAATTATCTGTTTTCAATGATCCCCATTAAACCTCCCTCCACCTGGTTTAAATCGCTGGACTCTAATGTTACTAGATTTCTCTGGAAAGACAAACCACCACGGATTAGTCTAAACACACTCCAGAAGACTAAAGATAGCGGTGGCTTAGACTTGCCTAATTTCCAAAATTACTTTATAAGCAATAGACTACAATACATCTCTAAATGGCTTAAACCTAGCTATCTAGATGAACCATGGCTTAATATAGAAGAAGCTATGTGTGAGGATATGGCAATTTCAGACCTGCCATTTATCAGCACAGCTGTCAAACGTCAAAAATGCTTTAAAAGCATTAATATCAGCTCCTCACTAATGGCCTGGTGGGAATTTCTTAAACTAACCAAATCCTTGCTTATTCCATGCAAACTTACACCTATTTGGAACAATCCCGACATCCAGCAAAACCGGAAAATGATAAACTTCCCTCAGTGGAAGAATAAAGGAATAAAACAGTTAGAACATTTAATAGAAAATGGGAACTTTCTCCCTTTTGATACAATTACTTCACGATATGAAATCAGCAGCACAAAATTCTTAGAATACCACCAACTTAAATCTATTATAGGTAAGAAATACACCCCTGATCAATTAAACTTGCAGCTACCTATCAGGGCTGCAGAATTCTTAAATCTCAATGCCCCGAAACTGTTATCCAAAATATATAGATTACTATCAAAGCTAGACGATTCCATATGTCTCCCAACTTCTAAATGGGAAGCAGACTTATCCAGTAACTTTGACCAAAATGAATGGTCACAGATCTGTTCAAATACATTTACAATGACTAAGAATTCAAACATGCAACTAATACAATTTAAAATTCTGCATAGAACTCATTATACAGGACACAGGATGTTCAGGATGGGTCTGTCACAATCAAACATCTGTCCGCACTGCAATGGCAACACAATTGACAACTACTACCATGCTTTGTGGTCTTGCCCACCTGTCCAGGAATTCTGGTTTCAGGTATGTAAAGATCTGTCAAACTGCTTCAAATGTAACATCCCTACAAACCCCAAACTGGGCCTACTGGGTCACTTTGGTGAAATTAACATAGAATTTAATTCTGCAAACTTAATCCTCACCAGTTTATGTATCGCAAAGAAAACTATCCTTCTAAACTGGAAAAGCAAACAAAGTCTGTGTATCCAGCAGTTCAGAAATCTCTTATTAGATCACATCAGTGTCGAGATGATGTCTGCCTCCTCAAGAGATCAGTCAGCTGAACTTTATTCCCTCTGGTCCCCTGTGATCAGCTCCATCACTTAGTATGGGGGGAGAATGTGACCTTATTGCGCTCGGGGTTGGTGGCCGGTTGGGGTTCTCTGGGGGCTGTGGGTCTGTGGTGGGCTCCTGGGGGGGGATTTTGACTGCTCCATTGCTGGACTGGCTAGGTTTCTAGCCCTACTGTGGACCTGGATGGGCCAGCGGCTGGAGTTGCCGCGCAGCGGCGGGGCGAGGTCGCTGGCGGGGGATGGGTTGGCGGGCGTGACTCCGTAACGGGCGCCTGTGCCGCCGTGGGCTGGGCGGGGTCCCGGGCTCCGGTGCCCGGGGTTGTCCCCTGTCTCTTGGGGGTGGGGGGTCGGCTTGTGCCGGGGGGGCGGGCTGACCTGGACCTGCCGCTGCGGCGGCGGGCAGGTACGTGCTCTGGTGCCTGTTTGCGACCCTGGGACTTGTTGAGTGGGGGGTGTTTGATAGTGTGGATGGGATGTGAGTGTGTATGGAGGGATGTGTGTAGGGGGTGTGCGTTGAGGACTGGTGGCGGTACATAGATATGTGGATGTGTGTGGGTGGGGAAGTGTGATGATGCGTGTGTGGGGGGGGGGGTGTCGTGGTGTCTGTGGGGGGGGGGTAGTGCCGTGTGTGTAGGGGAGTGGGGTGATGCGTGTATGTGGGGAGTGGCGGTGGTGCATGTATACAGGTGTGTGTGTGGGGGGGGGAGGGGGGGCGTGCTGTCTATGTGTGTGTGTGGGGGGGGCAGGGGTGTATGTATGGGGGAGTGGGTGGTGCATGTGTGTGGTAGGTTGGTGGATAAGTGTAGATATGATGGATGGGAGTGGGGGAGATTTGGATGTGACGTGGGGGTCAGGAGGATGGTTTTAAGGGTGGGCTGGGTGGACCTGAATGTGTCCAGAAGTGTGTGTGTGTGTGTGGCTGTAGGTGTGTGCTGAGACAGTGTGAAGTGCCGATGTGTGGACAAGGGGGGACTTCATGTCCCCAGGTGGGGGTGTCCTCTGTGAGTGAGGGGGCGGTGGACAATCGGTCTGGGATTCCCCTTCTGCCGCCCCGCCTCCTCTTTGTCCTCATGCCCCCCTTCTGCATGTGGTGAGTTGGTCCCCTCTTGGGTCGGTGATGACTCTCTGGTTAGAGTCGCCGAAGGCTCTGGTTATGGGGATGGCTGTCCCCAGCTTGTCCTGGTCCTTGGGGGGCCCTGGGAGTAGGGGGCATGCCCAGTGCCGCGGGCGGCTCACCTTCTGGAGGAAAGCTCACTTTCCTCCAGACTTAAATCCCTCAACCCCTCTTCCTCCCCGCTCCCCATCACACACAGGCAAGGTATTGGGAGGTGTGCACGTGGCGCTGGGTGGTGAGAAAGGCCATCAAGGTGGTCTTGATCGCTGCACCCAGCCTCGGCTCACCTCGCAGTTTTAATTACACTTAGACACCAAACACCAAAACACTGACGACTCACATGATTAGGGGGAAGAGCATGCGGTGTATGGTGGGCGGGGCTGCTTAGGTGGTCCCTCTCCCAACACCGCGTGGCACTTCCCTCAATTTTAATTGCAACTAATACATACTTCACAATCAGTCATAAGCGGGGGGGAGGCAGGGACGATAGGGTCTTCTCATGCCCCTGCTCTCGGGGCTTTACTGGGGGGGGGTACGGGTGGGGGAAGAGTGCCGTCCATTAGGCCTAAGTCTGGGCTGGCCTGGCTGTAGGAGGGTTGTCGCCGGCCCTGGGGGGGTGCTGGGTCGGCTGCATCTGTGGGGTGGTGGGGGGGACGCTGGGAGTGGTGGGCGGTAATTATGGGGGCCCTGATCGGGGCCATCCTGTCCTCTGCCCCCTCTGAGGCATCTCACATGGGACATGATGGAGGGGTGAGGTGAGGATGTGTGGGAGTGGGTGTATGGGGTTACAGATGGATGGTGGGATGGCTGGGGGGGGATTAGGGTTGGGGATATAGATGGGTAGGGGATAGGGATGTGTGAGGATGAGTAGATGTGTGTGTGGAGGGGTATGTTGGCGCGTGGGTTGTATTGGGGTGTGCCTGTGTTGGAGGAGTGAGGGTATGTGTGTGTGTGTGTGTGTGTGTGTGTGTGTAGGGGGGGGTGTATATGCGGAATGGGATGTGTGAGTGAGGGTGAAGTTTGGAGGGGGGCTATGGGTGGTGGAGGGGTGTTTGGTGGGGCATGTGGGGTTGGGTAGAAGTAGAGGGATGGGGTGGCGGGGTGTGAGCGTGTGTGTGGGGGGGGGTGAGCGTGTGTGGGGGCGGGGGCGATTGGGGTTCGTGTGACTTGGTATGGGTGAGTGAGTAGAGGTGGGGTGGGGTTGTATATGTGATGGATGATGTGCATGGATTGCAGAGGGTTGTGTGGATGGGGGTTGAGAGGGGAGTACGTGTTCGGGGGGGGGGGGGGGGTATGCATGTATATGTGTGTGTGGTTTGGTGGTGGGGGGGGTGGTGTCCTGTACCCGGGGGCGCAGCTGGTGCGCTGGGGTGCGACCTGGCTGCCGCTGGGTGGCGGTCTGGGGATCCTGGTCCTCCGTCGGTGTGGGCTGTGCCCTCTGCCTGCGGGGGCGGGGGGCTGCTCACGGGCTCTTGGGGCCCTGGGGCCTGCGCTCTGTCTGCCCTAGGTGGCCGGTGCCCGGCGGGATCGGCCCTTGCCGGCCTGGGCCTGCTGGGGCCTGTTCCCCCTGACTGCGGGGGACTCTGGTTGGGCACCTCCTTCGCCACCTCCTGGGCAGATGCATGGCTGGCTCTGGAGTGGGGGGGTTGGGATCTGTACCTGGGGGTGACTGTCGGTTACCCGGGTCTCTGGGTTCTACTGGCCTTCCTCTAGCTGTAGGCGGGCGGGGTCACATTGGCATGATCACTCTTCTCTAAACACGTTCCACTCTGAATGTTCTGCATGAATGTTCTGCATGTGTCACAGTCACTGAGTCATCCAGCAAGTTTATTCACTAACAGCAGGTAGCTCTCTTTCTGTCTTTTTGACTTAACTTGCTAGTTTCTGGTCCTCATGATTGTCAACGGTTTTGTTCTCCACGAATCTAGAGTTGGCTTGTGTGGGTGTATATATTTATGTGTGTGGGTGGGTATGTGTGTGTACTTATGTGTATGTGTATGTGTATGTATGTATGTGTATGGATATGTATATATGTATGCATATGTGTGAGTGTATGTGTATGTATGTATATGTATGTGTATGTGTGTGTATGTGTATGTGTATATGTATGTGTATGTATGTGAGTATGTATATGTGTATATATGTATATATATATATATATGTGTGTGTGTATGTATGTGTATATGTATGTATGTATATCTATCTTTATGTATGCATGTATGTGTACATGTGTGTGTATGCATGTGTATGTATGTGTATATGTATGTATGTATGTATATATGTATAAATATAATGTATGTGCGAGTGTATATACATATATATGTAGGTGGGTATGTATGTGCATATACATGTATGCATTGATCTCTTTCTTTTTTTTTTTTTTTTGTTTTTTTATGTTCTCTTTTCTGTTCTCTTTCTGCCCCTTTCCTGTCCTTTCCGGTCGGGTCCAGCAGCATAAACTCTGTAATACAAGCTATTATCCAAAACAAATTGAAAAATAAAATAAGAATCAAGAAATACAAGGGGATCATTACATCTACAAAAGTTCCCCTTGGCAAAATAAATTTGCTCAGCAGAACACAGCATCCAGAACATCAGTCTGCTTGCTTAAATACTGGACAAGACAAAAAAAAAAAAAAAAAAAAAAAAAAAAAAAAAAAAAAAAAAAGGAATAAGTGGGTGCAGGTTTGCTTTTCCTACACTGTCATTTTGGAACGAAAAGTGTTTCTGTGTTTAGCCTCATCCACCTGCAAAAAGTATTGAGGCCTGAGGAAATAAAAGCCCTTCTACACTTTCCTTTGGCACTTTGTTCTTCTCCTCAAGCATTTGTTACATTTAGAGAACATACTTTTTGCATACAATCTGGTAATTGTGGACAATTCCCTGCAAAGGAGGAAAAAATCTGCTTCTACTGTAATAAATGTGTGAAATGGAAGAGACGCCAGGTTTTTCATGAATTCATTAAACACCTTTAGCAGAAATAAGGTGTTTTTGTTAATTAATCTGATTTAGAGAAGTGGAAAATGTCAACATTTGTTAACTTTAGAATAACTCAGCTTGACTAAACATATCAGCTTTGTGAAACTTGCATGAACGCCAACTTCCAGGCCAGTCATGGCCAAGATCATTTCTTGATTAATGTTTTATATCAGGCCCAGTCTCCAACACTTAGCAAACACTGGCAGAGATTTGATATCCAACACTCAGAGTAGACTTTTACAGACAGAAAATTTATTTTAAAGAAATGTAAAGTTTCTTCAATGCAAAGAAAAACTTCTAATACATTTTTTTTTCTAATAAATGCTCTATAACTTTATTAGTAGCTTACAAACCATGTGTAGGTCATTTTAGATCAGGAATAGTGAATATCTTTTCAGCTTCCCATACTGAGGAATACATAACTATGTTTTTTGTTGTTTTTCTCTTGCTTGTTTTTTTTAGGTCTCAAGAGAAAAAAGAAATTAAAAAAAAATAGTATGACTTGACCTGAAAATGCTCTGCAGAGCCTCTTAAGTATAATCCATTTGTTTAATAAATGTTGTAGAAGTAGGCTGACATTTGGAGGAAGAATAATCTCTTGGCAAGAGTTTTAAGCAAAGACTGATGCCACGGTCATGTCAGTACAGAAAATCAGAAGATACGTCCAACAGCTCTGCAGCTTGGCTTAGCTAACTAGCTGTTAGTTGTAGACAATACCGAGGGAAAAGCAGATAGGCGCTGCTTTTTCCTTAAAGGTAACGAAATTCAGTACTTAGCTCCCTGTTAGTGGGGTGATAACTGGAAAGCATCCAGCATAACTTTTACTACTTCTGGCAAAGAACAATCAATAAAAAAGCAACAGTTTCAAACCAGTGGTGGAGCCAAAGGGCAAAGCGAGAGAGAGAAGAGAGATGTCGGTACAGATTACTATTTCGAGGGGCAAAAAACATGGCAAGAATGCTGGAAAAACGAGTTTTCCAACATGACTAATTTTACTGATATTGTGGTGATTCCTGTTCCCTGGTGGGCGTGGTCAGCTGGGAACTGGAGGCACAACTGATCCACATTCCAGCAATCATCAAACAACCTATTTAAGACCAGCTCTGCCTGCTATCCAGCGCCAGATTGTTGATTGCCCTGCGGTAAACAGCTCTCGGCCTGAGCTTACGTTGCTTGTACATACCTTCGGTTTGTAACCTGTCCTGTTTTCCTCCTGCCAGAGAAAGCCTGCCAGTTCATAGACGCTGCCTGCCAGTTTCGCCTGCCTGCCTGCCTGCCTGCCTCCTGCTGCTCGCCAGTCCGCCAGTCTCTGCAGTTCCGCTGGAAGAATTCACAGGGATCTGTTGAGAACAAATAAACCTCTCTCTGTACTCTGACAGTGTCCGCTCTTTGGATCCAACTAGCCCCTCTCTCACAACAGATATAGCAACATGTATAATTCTTATTGTGATCCACCAGTAAGTGATCACACTGTCAGCGTCACCATGCAAGCTCTTACAAGGCAAGAGTTTTGTTATTTTTCCCTTAATTTCAATGTTTATTTCTGTGTGTAAATAAAATAATGCTTTCCAATGAATATTAATAACATCAATTCTACATAGTCTTGATCATAATGCAGCATTCATACAGCATGATGTTGCCAATTGTGTTCATGGCTAATAACATGTATCAGATTAGACTGTTCGGAGGATATGATGGCCAGAATACCACTAGAAGGAAGGACTGTGCACAAACCATGAACTGACACTGATCAAACCTCTGATTTGGCAGCTTATCCCGCCCATCAGTGAAGTATTTTATGTGGTTGCACAGTTTTATCCAAACTGTGCTCCCAATGGAAACGTAGGAGTTTTCATGCCAACTAATGATCAGTTCATCATTTGTATTTGATCAATAGGCCCTGTTCCTGTTCCTTATGTTTTGACTTATTACACAAGTAGGATGGGTATACTTAGTTTATTAAGAATGAGAAAAGTTTTATTAGTTATTCAGTGGGGACATTGCACTGTTGCAACAGTATAGGTACAGCAATCAGCAGCACACAGGTGACATCATACGAGAACACACAAGTACAAAACAAAGTATCAGACACAGCAGAAGTTAAATAGACTATATTACAGTAAACCATTCTTCTCCATTCCATCTTCTACCGCATATTCAGGGTTCGGTCGCGGGGGCAGCAGCCTAAGCAGGGAAGCCCAGACTTTCCTCTCCCCAGCCACATTTGCTAACTCTGCAGAGGGGATCCCAAGGCATTCCCAGGCCAGCAGAGGAGGGACGTGCCTGGAACACCTCACCAGGAAGGCATCCAGGAGGCATCCTAACCAGATGCCCAAGCCACCTCAACTGGTTCCTCTCGATGCGGAGGAGCACCGCCTCTACTCTTAGCCCCTCCCGGATGACCGAGCTCCTCACCCCATCTCTAAGCGAGAGTCCGGCCACCCTCATTTCAGCTGCCTGTATATGAGATCTCGTTCTTTCAGCCACGACCCACAGCTCATGACCATAGGTGAGGGTAGGAACGTAGATCGAGCTCCTTCTTCACCACAACAGACCGGCGCAGAGTCCGCATTACTGCAGACGCCGTACCGATCTGCAGAGGCGTGTCAGCCATGACAGCCCCACAGCATCCAGAGTCTTAAGGAACTCCGGGTGGATCTCATCCACCCCCAGGGCCGCCACGACAGACATCAACGTCCTTATGGCAACAGCTCCTGCTGACCGCTTCAACAATAGAATAGAATAGAATAGAATAGAATAGAATAGAATAAACACGGATAGGATATAGTCTGACAGTATGTACAGTATATGAATATGTATATATTTATGTATGTGTGGTACATAATTATGTATATTAATATCCCTCCATTTACTTAACCACATAGTCCACTTAAGGGCCAACATGGAAATTGGAACCTATCCCAGCAGTCATTATAAGGCAGGGTACACCTTAGACAGGTCGGTCATCCATCACAAGTATAGAAATATGTAAAAATAAATAGTAAAATGTATAAAAATTGTAAAATGTAAAACTGAAATTTCTGCATAGAAATAATTATTGCACACAATAGTAAAACAATATTGCACAAGTTTCAAAAAGATGCTGGAGTGATTGCACTGGTGGAATGAGATCATTTTACACATTTTCATTGTAAAGTCTGACAGCAGCAGGGATGAAAGACTTGCGATATCTCTCTGTTACACAGCGAAGATAGATCAGTATGTCACTGATCCATGCTGTCTGCCAGAGCACACATGTCCTGCAGGGGGTGTGATTCATGGTCAAACATGCAGCATGGATACTACACTGAATAAAAATATAAACACAACCCATGTGTTTGCTCCCATTTCTTGAGAGAATTTTTTCTACATACACAAAAGCAATATTTCTTTCAACCGTTGTTCACAAATCTGTCTAAATCTGGTTAGTGAGCATTTCTCCTTTGCTGAGATAATTCATCCCACCTCACAGGTGTGGCATATCAAGATGCTGAATAGACAGCATGATTATTGCAATGGTGTGCCTCAGGCTGGCAACAATAGAAGGCGACTCTAAAATGTGCAGTTTAATCACACAGCACAATGCCACGGATGTCACAGGTTTGGAGGAAGCGTGTAATTGGCATGCTGACTGCAGGAGTGTCCACCGGTGCTGCTGCCTGTGAACTGAATGTTCATTTTTCAACCATAAGCCATCTCCAAAGGCATTATAGACAATTTGGCAGTACATCCAACAAGCCTCACAACCACAGACTATGAGTAACAATACTAGCCCTGGACCTCTACATCCAGTGTGTTCACCTCCAAGATTGTCTGAGACCAGCCACCTGGACAGCTGCTGAGATAATCAGTTTGCATCACCAAACCGCCTCTGGGAAGCTCATCTGCATGCTCATTGTCCTCATCAGGGCCTCAGCCTGACTGCAGTTCATTGTTGCAACCGGCTTGAGTGGGCAAATGCTCACAATCAAAGGTGTCTGGCACGTTGGAGAGGTGTTCTCTTCATAGACAAATCCCAGTTCACAATGTTCAGGGCAGATGGGAGTGTGTGGCATTGTGTGGGCGAGCGGTTTGCTGATGTTAATGTTGTACATCGAATGGCCCATGGTGGTGGTAGGGTTATGGTATGGAGAACCATGGGTTATGGTATGGGGCGGCATATGTTATGGACAACAAGCACAGGTACATTTTATTGATGGTATTTTGAATGCAAAGAGACACCAAAACAACATCCTGAGGTCTATTGGTGTGTTGTTCATCCACAGCCATCACCTCATGTTGCAGCATGATGACACACAGCCCCATGTTGCAATGATCTGTACCCAATTCCTGGAAGCTGAAAACATCCCAGTTCTTGCATGACCAGCATACTCACTGGAAATGTCACCCGTTGAGCATGTTTGGATCCTCTGGATGGACATATACAACAGCGTGTTCCAGTCACCCCTGCCCCCGACACCCCCAATAAAGCAAAACTGCACATTTTAAAGTGGCCTTCTATTGTTGCCAGCCTGAGGCACACCGCCACATCTCTGAGGTGGGATGATTTATCTCAGCAAAGGAGAAATTCTCACTAACACGGATTTAGACAGATTTGTGAACAATATTTGAAGGAAATGTTGCTTTTGTGTATGTAGAAAAAATTCTAGATCTTTGAGTGCAACCCAGAACAGAGCTAGACTTCCTGGGGACTTTGTTCAGCTTCTTCCTTTATCTCTCTGTCGTGCTGCTGTTCCAGCAGACCACACCGTACAGGAAGGTTAAGGCCACCACAGAGTCATAGAAGGTCCTCAGTGTCCCTTTCACTCAAAAAGACTGCAGTGTCCTCAGAAGAAAAAAACTTCTTTGACCCTTAGTCCGTCTGTGTTGTGAGTCCAGTCCAGTTTCTTGCACAGATGTCCATGATTGTTTTCACTTATCTTCTGCTACAGTTTAATATGTTATTTTATGTAATTTATCTGAGGATGTATTTGGATCATTTTAGGATCTTATAAGTACCGAATGATCTTTTCTTTTATGGTTCAGAAACACAAAACCTTTAAATTGAAAAAGGGTTTAACTTCCTTTTGATAAGATATCAAAAGGATATTTTAGCATATTCTTTGCTAAAACTTATGGAAAGCAACTAACAAATCATAAAAGAGCAGTGGTGAAAGGCATAGGACGATATAGGTCAAACACAAACTTTAATGGTATGTAAATTTTATTACACTCTGTTGCGATTGGATGTAACGAAGAGAATAGAACCATTAGTGCAGTTATGGTCGCGCGTGACGCTAAATGCGTTTCAGCAGAAGTTACCTCTGTCTGTCAAACAGAAGGATGATGTACACTGAAAACACATTCCCTTCCTCCTGGCACTCCCATCTATCACCAGTTTATGACCACTCTACCCACACTGGTACATTTCTGCAATGGCATCCATCTATGTCAGTTTCCTGACTTGCATATCCGGAGGCTTGTCTTGTTTTTCTGTCCTTAAAGTGTTCCTAAGATATTCTTGATGTATTTCACCATATGTGTTCTCTGCATCTTGTAGCTACAGTGGATGCTCCCTGCAGACAGTGAATCAGGAAAGGTCCCTCGTCTCTTTTACACGCGAAATGATGGGTGACACTTCTGACAAGTGATTAGCAACACAACTGGCTGTTTTTCTTGTAAAGAAAAAAAAAAAATTCTTTTTTTTTTTTTCTAAAGGTTGACTGTGATGACTTATTATCACTATCATCCAGTCAGATGCCAAGTTGTCAAGTTAAATTATTTACATTACATTCTAAAAATGTAGTGTCTCTGCAGTTGCATAATAGAATAACATACACACTGTGTGTGTTTCTTTTGATCCATGGATGAAAGCTATTCATGCTCGTAGAATCTCCAGTCCTACATTTCATATGCAACAGAGTGGGTGAATCTGCTTTTGTGCCAGTTTTAGCAGAAATTCCTCTCACCCTCCTTCAACACTGCATAAAGTGCAGTTGCTTTTCTCTGTGTGTGGGGAGCAGGTAAATAGAAATGGATCTAAATTATCCTACGGCAGTGCTACAGCACATTGGAGCAACCTAAGTACACAGATGCTGCTGCTGCTGCTTATCACAGTGCTGCAGTGATGGGGAGGAGCTCAAATATGCTCACAGCAGTAGCTTGTGGCAACTTCCTCCTGTCTCCTGATATTGTGAGCTTTGGTCACACACTGTGTGTTGATATATTAGTTAATCCTCTTTATTAGCCATTAAAGCCCCATTACATTTGCCACAACAAGTCTGCAAGCTGAATACAAGGATGTGAACAAGTAACTTTGTTTTGGAGACATTAGCCAGCGAGTGCACCCAGTTTTACCACTGGAGTGTAATCATTAATGCTTGTGTTTTGTGTGAGAAACATGTGGGATCACTGCATTTTCTTCCTGATGATCCGAAAACATGAAACTCAAGATCACTGTAGTAGTGTGGTTGAACCACCTTGATGCCTCTCATGCACATGAATATATAATGATGCTACTGCTGACTAGATTCTCTGTCAACAAAATGAGTGTAAATAAGTGGAAAACTTGATCATTTCTGACACAAACGATCTGCCAGTGATAGTAATTTACCTCTGCTTTCCTGATAGACTCCTGCTTACCATCAGAGGGCGCTAAAAACCCACCTGATGCTTTTTACTATCTTGTGACCATTTAAAGAGGCAGTATCTTTGTAAGACCTTGTAACTAGTTAGGTTGTGGCAGAGCAGCAATGTTTTGTATTTTACTTTGTTTTTATGCATTTGGGTGAAAATAAATCAACTTTGTGATTGTTAGTAAAGATTGTTGCAGAAAACTGAGTTGTCCTGGTTTTGGGGAGGGGGGGGGGGGGGGGGGGGGGGGCAGTGGTCAATGTCAACTCACTAAAATAATACTTTTCCATGTGATTGGGGGAATGTTGGATCATATTTTTCACATATTATACATAAAACTTTTTCCTAGATACTAAAAAGGATCAAGTGATATGAAAATATTTGAAACGAAAACTTTTTTTTTTTTGTTGTAAAAAATGAAAAGGGCTACTTTTTCCTACAAGTTTGTTTTCTTCCTCTTATATATTTCCTTTGCTGCTGTTTTCATGATTACGCTTGAGAATTGATCCTGCATAATGGTGGTTAACTGGATTATTTTCATTGCATACAGACCGGTCCTACAAAAAACTGATAAAGCAAAATGAACCTGAGTAATGTTTGGTAATTTCTTCTGACACTGCACACAAACCTCATGTAGGGTTAATCCTGCCACTGCCGCTTCCTGAGAGGATGAACAGTGACAGATGATGAGTTTAGTGCCCAGAGGATTGCGTACAAGGCAGTCAGTGATCTGCAAACAGCCGTTAAACACCTCAGTCCCAGGCGCGAAGGCAGACTGGGCAACCGGCACAATTTTCAATATTCATCTAAATGCCATCTATATTGGCCGCATGGTTTTACCTTGAAACCTCAGACCGGACACGAAGTCTTCACGGGAAACCGCTCCGGAGTCGTTACGCGCAACTTTTACGCACAGCCGAAGCAGCTTCCCATCTTCAGATCTGGATGCACGGTCCATGTTACCTGCAAGGCGGACTACACTACAACTTCTACTCCTACAGGTGTGATTATGTTGAAGGTGCGAACTGTAGGAATGAATTAAACGATCTGTTCCATATTCTGCTGAAACATCCACGCGAACGATGGGGAGTTGCCTGGAACAGCAAGCCGCGACGCGTGCCAAAATGAGCTTTCACTGGCTGAGCTGGATGATCTTTCAGATCGTCTTTGCAACTATGACAACAGTAGACACACAAGGTAAGCGAACTGAGGGTAAAATAGGTAGAGAATTAGTACAAGATGAGTCGCTAAAGCGCAGTGAAGTCCCCTAAAGCCTCTTTGGACTGCTCCCCGTTAAAGCACTCACGCTGTCTGTACTGTCTTAGAAAACAATTGAAAACAATGAGTGGGTAGGTTGTGTTGTGTTTCCATAATGTGTATTTGTTCCTATCTTGAAACCTTGTCTCAGCAAAACAGTAAACCCTTTCTTAAACTATAAATTATTGATAAATGTCCTCATTTGTACCATAAATTTGCATTTGGATGAAAGTTACATAGCATGGTGTGCCTCACAGGAGCATAATTATGTCTTACTTGCGGCAAAGGGGTGTCACAGCAGTGGGGACATTAAACATTTAGGACGAACTCTGTTAGGAGTAAAAGGCTTTGACAGTTTATAATAAAACTTGGGCAACGTTTTAATGCATGTTCTTACTTTTCCCATCACTTGGATCGCATTTTAGGAACCTGAAACGAAATTTTGACACACACCAAGACAAACAACAAGCAGGAAATGCACATGACAGCTTAATAAAACAGAGAGGGGAATAAAGACATGATAGATATTAATTATAAGGTAGAATTGCTTCTCAGATGGGGATTTCTAGGGAAGCATGTGGGTTGACATCTCATAAGATGCTAAAAAAAAAAAGTTAAGAAATTGTGACAAAACTGATGCAAAACGCAATTTAGGACTTTAATTCAAAGCAAAGTACAACATACTGGAAGGCTAAGCCTCCCTCTGCCTCTGTCTTTCCTCTGCCTCGCTTCTCTTTTCTTGTCCATCCTTTTCCCCAGTACTTCAGAGGTTTTATTCATTCTGAACAAGACTGCATAATCTCTTCAGCTTTGTCCATTATAAAACATTTCAGGCATGCAAGGCTAGAAGACACAATTTTAAAAGAATTTTATCTATTTATTTAAAGCTAAAAAGAAGTTTTGGCTGAAAGATGAGTTGCGCTCCAGGACCACTGTCCACACACATGGTGATGACATCGGTTCAGAAAACAACTAATGTCCAAAATAGCAAAGCGATTTTTGACCTGAAAATATAAAACTTACCAGTGCAAAGTTTGTATCTTTATCTGTTGTTGCTTTTGGTTAAAGTGAAAGCACATTTTACAATCCCATGTGTTTTGATTTCCCTTTTTATCAGGTCTGTAATACTTTATCTAAATGCCATGTAGACATCGCATTTCAGAACTTGTAGTTTGAGCACACGTCCCACACAAATCTTAACCAAAGTGAACACAGTTTATCCTTCGTATAATTCAGCTTCCTGCAAGATTTTACTAAATTGATGAGTGCACTAACAGCTTTTCCTTCCTTTGTTGTGAGCTGCTGTTGATCCTCCAACTCCTTACTGTTCCAAACACAATATCAATACAGATTCTAGCTATAAAGAATCCGCTCACTGGTGAATTGACAGAATCTAATAAGGAACCTCTAATTCCCTTTTAATAGAAGATGCAGCTGAAACTGCAGCTGGTCAAAAGATTATCAACACACAAACCTAACACTAGATTAAAAATGTCCTCTCCCACAGGTGTGTCATTAGTGTGAGAAGCATCTGGATAACTGCTGGGCCAGCATGTTTTTTAATCATTAAAATTAAGCTCATTGTTATAGATGAGAGCAAGTTTTGATCAAAACCAATAACAGCAGAATGAAAGAAAAACTGATGCAGAAAAAATCCTTTAATATCAAGATTACTAATTAAAATTCAGACACCCATTGCCTTCTGTGATGCTATTGGGAACATGAAGCTGAGTTGCACATATGGTAAAAACCATTAGTGGTCATTAGAATTCACAGTGGATACCCAGGCACTCAAAAGAATAATACATAGATTGATAATAAATGATAAAAAGATAAAGTCAGAAACACAGTCAGCAGCAGTTAATTGTTATGCCAATGCAGATCATTTAAAACACGGCTACAACAAATACTGCAGGGCAAAACAACAATGTTTTCACTAAAACTGCTGATGAAGAGCATTGTTTAACATTAATTTGCAGTTACCAGTCAGAGGCAGTTTGAGGTTGACACAGAGCTAAAAGGTGACTCATAAAGGCTGCATTTTCATCTGTACACACGAAAGAAAGAACAAAGATTCAGTCAACAAAAAAAAAGAAAATGCTGCCAATAAATGAATTCTTTGTTTAATTTCTTCATAAAAAGAAAACTGAACTAACTCAAGCAATGAAACAAGACACAAATTATTCCTGCTGTAAGAGCAGTTTTGAAGGAGTTTGTGGAAGCTTTTGCAACATCTGCATCTCAACCCTGATGCTGACTGACCTAGCCAAGCAGGAGGGGAAGCTGCGATTCTCAGACGGAGAGGTTTGAGAGGCTGGAGTAGTTGGAGTAGTGGATTTAAGCTAATGTTTATCAGCTGAGGGCACGACTTTCACCATTATGTAAGTTTTGCTTACATTGTTTGCCTGCTAAATGTTTAAATTACTTGCAAATCAGAGGGGCTGATCTGTTTACAGCGCCTGATAAATCTGCAACTTAATACATAGTGGGCTTCTCTTAAATGCTGTCCTCCCGGTTTTGTGCCGTCTGCCAATTGTAATGTTGCCACTTGTAAGTAGTAATCCCACCTCCCCCCCAATAAAAAAAAAAAAAAGCTAACAAATAGATAGTCAGGAAAAAAACAACCTTGAAGGAATTAACTTGCATGTGCAGCGCCATGTTACTATAGCAGCGGTGTTTCCCCCCCTCTTGAACACACTAAGCCAGTTTCTTTTTACTCCAAAAGGAGCTGTTGCCAGCTCTGGTATTACACAGCACAGCACATCTGTCGCTGTGGCTACGGGTAGGGATAAGCCAGGGCAGCGTGGATCCTGGCTCCAGCCTTCCTCTCATGCAGAGCATCGCCCACTCAGTGGACATGACTGACGTCCTCCTTTTTTGAGGGGAGAGGTGGAAATGGATGTGATGTTGCTCTGTGACAGGCTTTTTGCTGGGGTTGATGACTGACGGCGAAAGACAGAGAAGAATATGATTGAGTGAGGCACTCTTCAAATATGACAACTTTTCCTAACTGGATGATGAACAATTAGCAATTCAGGAACAAGGAACGCTCTACGGCGTCTTCTGTCATTTCATAAGTTGCTTAAAAGAAAAACTTTATTTTACTAAATTTTTTATCAAAATCTGATTTGCTCTTAAAATAGATAACTATTCAGCCATCCATTGTATTTAAAGATTCGATTGAAATTATTTAGAATAAACATCTGCATGTGTTTTGTCCTTAACTTCCTCAAAGGAAGTTGCTTCCTTAACACTTTACATTCAAGTCAGCAGTCCTAAAATGCTTAATTCTATCAAACGTCCTTTAATGAGGGCATATAATGACCTGTGCCTTGTGTTCACTGCCAAATGAGGCACTCACTTGTAAGCTTTGTAAGCAGATCAGAGAATATTTGTTCTGGTGATTTATTTCTATGAAAAGCTCATCTAAAAGTTCACCTATAAAGCTTTTAAGACTATGTAATCCTTAAATACAAAGTACAAATATGACAGAATAACTGGTTAATAAATACACTTCATTGACTGAATAACAGAATGTTTTTGGAGCACAATTAATTTCTTTTAATTAAATTTTTTCATTTAAAAAAAAAAAAAAAAAAAAAATCCAGCATTCAGGTGTTTCCTTTCATACAGCGGTCCTCTTTTATAACAAAAGATCTGCCTGCTGATGATCTTTAAAGCCATTTGAATCCAATTTTCTGATGCACATTTCAATCTTGTGCTGAGTGTTTCAGATTTTACATCTCATCCTCTGCTGGGAAAAAGCATGAACGGTGAAAAAGTGGCAGCTGAAACAAAAATATTAACATAAAAGGCAACAAAACAAACAAAAAATGAATTAAAAAAAGTAAACTTTAAAAGATGCAATGTCAACATATGAAGTATTATTTAGTTAACTTTGATTAGTCAGTGGCTTATTTCTTTAATTTATTTTAATGAGAAAGTGGGCTTAGTTATACTGTAGATGGTTTTTACTCAAGATTTCTTTTTGATGCCGTGAAATAAAGCAGTAAATCAACTGTTGGACAAAAGGATGTCCTGCTAATTGCAGAGTAATTTATGTAATCTCTGCATTTGTTTAAGCTGCTCCTGGCTGAACCAGACAGATGAGAATTAGTCAGCCTTTCACATTTGTTGCTATTTGACAATATTTTCCGACTGTAATCACTGCAGCAGACACAAAAACCTATTTATGCTTTGACTCATAAGTCAGTGGGTCCTACAAAGCATGTCCACGGGCTCGACAACCTAAAGTCAGCCTAAAGAGACCTTAGCTTCTTTCTGTTCTGTAATAACGCTGTAATAATTTCTGACTACAAAGTTGCCTTCAGAAAATCTATCTCATCACTAGGCAGATTTATTAAATCTGCCTAGTTAAACCAGCAACTAAGCTTAAGTTTTGTTATATTTCACAATATGTTTTCAAAACCAGTCCTAAACCTTTCCTTATGCTTAAGTTTTAGTTTATTTCACAATAATGTAATAAGTAGAAGTCACAGGCAAGTCAGTATTTGGTCATCCAGGTCACTCTGCCTTAAACCAAGAATGACCATTTTGCTTCAGCATCATTGTTTCATTAGTGATCACACGAGGTGCACATGAGAAGTTCCATTACATTATTGATGTTTAAAGTACGATACGTCAAAGTTTTACCAGTTTATAATGCTTGTCATACTATGGTAAAGGGCAAGCTTATGGCTTAAGGTTAAGCTCAGAAGCCGATTTAATTCTTTGATGCCCTACTCAGCTGATCAGATGGACTTAGTAGACCTCCATGCTGTAGTACCTACAGTTTATTCTCAAAATGAATAAATTCTTCAGCTTCCTTTGACCTTTTTTTTTTTTTTTTTTTTTTTTTTTTTTTTTTTACGTTTCTGTCTTACAGATTTGAGCAGTAAAGAAGTAACAGACAGCAAGAGTCCAGTGCCTTTCCCTGTCTTCTTGCCAGTCAACTATGAGGTGTGGGACACTGACTACCTCTTCCTTAAGGAGGCTGGGCAGGACTTTATGAGGAACTCCAGCATGCAGATTAACACACAGCCCTTTGTTATTTTAAGAGCCAGCAGACAGCCAATTGTCAACGCCAGCTATGGCTCTATGTCCACAGAGAAGGCTGTGACTTTGGATCTGGTCCAGTCTGTGCAGCTTTTTAATAACCCAGAGGTCTTTACATTCAACTGGAAAATCCAGGCCTTCATACTGACGCCTCGGGTTTTCTCCTCCAAGCCTATAGTGCGGGTTCTCTTCTATGTTGCGGGGAGGGATTGGAACAGGGAGGTGGGAGCTGTGGATGAACTGCCGTGTGTGACAGTGTATGCTTTTTGGCAAACCCAGGAAGTGAGGGGTTCCTGTGCCTTTGGATGGGAACGGGGAACCTGCATGGCTGAGTTGGTCCCTGCGCTTGACTGGTTTGCTCCAGGGTCAGAGGGCACAAGCAGGGAGAGGCAGGATCCATCTGCTGGGAACCCTGTGGAACTCTACTACCAGGCTCAACCCAGAGTCAATGGAAAGTGTAATTCTTTGGACGGAAATCGCTGGAGTGGCTCACCGCAGCAAACCGAGTATGTTCCCGTCACCCCCATGCAGAGGATCGGAAACGTGCGTCTTCTGCAGGTTCCTAAGGGAATGGCCACGCTTTCTCGACTGAAGCTGGGCAATGCCATTGTCATACGCACATCCTCCAAACCTCTGAAAAAGACGGACATCGCCACTTTCTACATCCTCATGGCCAGCTCCGCCCAGCTGACTAACTTCACTCTCAGGTACAGCTGTGTTTGTCATTGCTTCAGAGGCTTCTAATAGTCAGAAATGATGTGAGGGACTGGACGGAGCCAGTGTCTTAAGAGAAATACCATCACTCACTAATTTGATTGAAATGTGACTAGTCATCAAGAAGTCAAAACAGTGAACTGTCTCACTGGCTGTATTAGTTATTTTCCCCTGGTTCTGGCTAAACTCCAACAACATGAAAATTACGGCCATATTGAGGGCAGTAGGATATAGCCATATGGATTATGGCATTTCTCTGAAAATATCATAGTGATCTTTATGAGAAATGGAGAGATTATTTCCCTGAGTGCAGCTTGATGACATTAAGGGCTGTTTCAAGAGCTATCTTCATCAAGTTTGACATGGATTAAATAAATTCATGTGTGAATCATTATTCTTAAAAGATGCGCTCAGCGTCTGTGCCATATCGGTGCACTGCTGTTGAATATATGACGATCTCGGGGAATTAGCGACACGGATCAAGACAATTTGAGTCTCTGTTCTCGTTCTGTGATGCCAAATGTTCGCATTTGATGAAAGTAACAGCATTTTTGTAGTACCATCTTCAGCACAGTTACTCCTCCGGAGGTCTTTGTGACCTTTGTAATGAAGGGAAAGTTTTTTGTTTTTTTTTAAAGATGTGAAATGTGTCTGCCATGAACTATTACCTCCACAACCTGTCATATTATTTTCTACAGGGAAATAATTGATTTAATGCAAAAGATGAAAAGAAAGAAAATAACATAAGTGGTCTTTTATCATAATAAAAGAGCATATGAGACGAGCACCTCAAAACTGGAATGAATAGAAATGATTCTCACTTGCTTCCAGCATTACGCTCATGTATTTATGGTCATCCGCACCTTTTTTATGTTGGTGTCATCCAGGCAAAGAACAAATAGAACCACATTGCAGTAAAGCTAGATTTGTCAAGGTTAGCTGTCATGGCAGACAAGCCGAGATTTACATTAACCTGATTACAAACAGATTCTTTTTTTCATTTGGTTATTATTCAAGACACTATCTGTTTTGCTCCAAGCAGGAGAATAATGATCTGTCAGGACGCATGAGATGCGCTTTCCCCAAACGAGACTCAGTTATTAATTTGGTTTGTTTGAGCACGTCATAAATCTGTCAGTGCCTCTGAGTGATGTCCAAGATGGTGTCCTGATTTAAAACCTGGCCAGACCAGAAAGTTCTTAAAGCCTGCTGTTCAAAAGGGAATTAGTTCCTGAGCAACAGTTCCTGTCTGTCCTCATATATTGAAAACACTGCAATATGCAATCAATACTTCCTGAAAAGAAATCCTTTCTGTTCTTCTTACACTTTGACTTGCTCATACATGCTCCGGTGGAGGTGACACAGTCATGGTTTATTAATTCTCTTTTTGAGTTCAATCACGAATACTGGAAAAGGTAAATATTGATTGAACAGAAAACTGTGTATGGATGGACTCGACAACATTTCTCTCAGGAACTGGCGCACCAAAGATGAAACTAAGAAAAGTGGAACTAAAGGAGCTTTTTCCCTACATGTTGTAGCTGTAGTTTGTTGGCGTGTTGGGAAAATCATTACGACCTGCTGTAGATCAGTAACTTCACATTTGTGTGTTTAAAAAGGAGACGCCAAGTATTGCTATTCCTTTTCTGTTTTCCTTTTCCTTCTGTCAGTTCATTTTTGCTGGAGCAATGAAGCCATTAATGAAAACCTGATTTCCCCTCTTCATCCTGTCACTTTTAATCATGTCTGCTTTAAGTCATTTACCTGGTCACCCACAACGATATGAATTCCTGCTACCTGGCTTCCTCTCTCTTTTCTTACTCATATCAACCCTCAAAGTTTATTTTATTTCTTTGTCCTCATAGCTGCTACTACACTTGGAAAATTAGCAATATTGATAAGAACTTTTCCAGCAATCAAACATGTTATGTCTGTAGTGTAAATCCATCTGCATTCGTTCCTTTCAGTTACAGTCAGTAACATGTCCCTGCCCTCACCCAGATATGTGCACATTAACAAGCACTACACATCCAGACTTCAACAGCTGTCTGGGCGCTTTATCACTGTCTGAATGTCCCATTAAGCTTTGCTTAATATTCTCTCATCAGCATGAAAAACCTGTTATTGATGTCTACAGCTGGAGTCAAGGGATATACACATTTGAGGATGATTGAGAAAAAGTCAAGCCATACTTGTCTGCTGTAGCAAAATAAACCCATTCTTTGATGTGAAGCTTTGATGGAGGTCATTGATAAAGTTTTGCTGTCATCTAAGTGTCTGCAAGAAGGTTATTCCTTTTTACAGGACGTTGGGTGGAAGCTCATACACAAGCTTACACTTTTCTTTTTGCTTTCATTAAATGTAATAAAGGGTTAGTGATCAGGGACAGATGTTTGTCTTGTTCTAATGTAGCTTCTGTATCTAAATGACACTGTTTCGGAGAGCTTTTCCACCATGGAGTGTTATCATTCATCTGTGCAACAAATAGGGCTTTACATCCATTTAGATTTCTGTTGTGCCCACCATCTGGAGGAGTGTTGGCATGAAGGTGTCCCCAACTCCCCAAACTGCTCCATAAGTACAATAAGCACGTTTCTGATGGCTGGCCACTAGACTGGCTAAATGGTAGACATTTGCCTGCATAATTAATGGTTGCATCTGTTTCTGATTGCACAGGGGTTCACTTTTGGTACTGTGGCCCCGCAGTGTCACACAGGTACAGATTGGAGCTATACGTTATTACATGGAAGTAATTGCAGATCCTATACGAAGTTCTCCGTAGCAGCAGTGGTGATGAAACACACAGAGAAGCGGGTATCGTGGTCATGTGAAGGTGACAGTCTGTCTGCTCGGCCTGGGATTACACACAATCTTTTGGTTTATGAATGAATTCTCCAAAGTTGTTTAACTGTTTTTGTTGACTTTGTCTCTGCGACGAGTCCATGTAAATCGTGCATATTGCAAATAAATCAAGGAAGCTGATGCACAGCAGAGGCCATGGTCTGCTTTGAGGGTAATTTTCATTGCTTATGTGAATAAGTTCTCTATGGTGCGTACATTAGCGTTTTTTACATTTGTACATGAATGAATGAAGAGTATAAAAGGTGAAACAATAGTGCCACTCATGCCTTGCCTGATGAGAAGTGAGATAAATGGCAGGTGCAGCACCTGAGAGCTGCTTTTCACATGCACTGCCAGCTTCGGTCTCCGTAGCTATCCATCTTCTCTGCCCTGGTACCTCCCCCTGCCTGCTGCCTCCTCAGGGCCTGCTAACTAAAGCCATGGAGACTGCTTTCTGTTCCCAACCACTGAGAAGAAAAACACCTCTTTGAGTTGCAAGGGATATTTTTTTTTTTTTAACACAGAAAAAGGGGACATTGGATAAGTTTTCTGCCACTTTTCATTAGTAAAACTGCGCTCCGCTCAGCTCAATACATTGAGGTGTTTCATCATGGCAGCGAATGCTGTTTTAGCTGTTATTAGATTAACAGTCTTTCTAAGTTATCCCATTAATACAGCGAACATGCCGTCCTCCTTACATCGCTGATTATAGTTGATGAAATATTTCCCCCAAACTGCACAATTACAGAGGAATTAGGATTCTCAATTCTTTGTTGATTACTATTTCATCCCTAAAATAAAAAGGAAAAGCAACGTTGGGTGGAGTAAAGCTGAGGTAGACACAGAGATACTGAAGAATAAAAATATCATATTACATTTGTCTTTTTCTATGAATATTGCATGTGTTAAGTTGAATTGCATGTGAATGGTGTTTTTTTTCCTGAGGATGTCTTTCAGCTAAGTATAAAGCACCACAAGCAGATGTTAGTTAAGTGTGGCATGAAGTCTGGGAGCAGGATACAACAAAACGCAGGCACTGTCTTTGTTTTATTTAATTACTTATTTATTTATTAAAAACTACCCACAGATCACTTTTGTTAAGAGCTGGTTGTAATAGGAGACTGTGTCGGCTCTGTATTACCGTTAACATGGGTAACAGGGTGCAGCCGCCTTCCATCTCATTATTCGCTCAATCTAATCCAGATCAGAAGTGTGCAGCCCCTTATATCTAAACCACATGTATTCCTCTCTGCTCATTTAAACCAGACTGTGAATTTCCCCTTCTGTTGTTGCTTCTTCTGCCTCCTGGGAACCCTTTGACTGATAACAATTACCCCTTTCTGTTCTTTTCCGTCAGTCACTATAATGCACAGAGAAGCTAGTTGCAATTACGAAACTGAAAGACAGAACACAGCGCCTCGGCTACAGTAATGCCATCCTTCTGCTTTATTTGCTGCTTAGACTTGAAGGTGATGTAACAAGTGAGTTGCATTTGTAAGTTTAGAGTCAGAAACTGTAGCAATATTGAAAGAGAGTAAGAAATTAAAGTCGTATTTTTTTTTCCATTAGGGTCCTCATACATTAAAACTGTAGACATAAGGCGATGTGCAAAAGGACTTTTGATTTAAAAGCCAGTAAATGAAAGCCACTACTTTGGATGATTTTACTTTTTAACCCTGTGTGCCCCCCCTGTAAATCTGTATTAATCAAAGTAATCAGCTTCTACAGCGAGCATGTAGAGCAATCTCCAGGGTCATAAAAACGCATGTTTAAACCTAAAGACAAAGGTTTTTGTCTTGCTGGTTCGTTGTAAACCTTTACGTCTGAGCTCTTGCCCTCTTTGATTTAAAAAATTTAGATTTAACTATTAAAAATAGGATCATTAGAAACTAACAAATCAGTGTTGCACCCTTGCTGTTAGGATAGTAGGTTAAAAGAGACCGTAAAGCTCCAAAGCAACATCTAAGTAGAAATCAGTGGCCATTTAAGATATTCCACTGAAATTACATGCATATTTTGCCCACATTTTGTTTGCATTATTTGCAGATGCAAACAAAATATGTGCAACATGTATATATAGTGCAATGTCAGTAGAGAACAATGCATGCAGTGCAAGCGGTGGCTGAGATTTTCTGTTAAAAGCTTAAATCAAAGCCAAAAGCAGGAAAGTGCTCAGATTGCTGCGGCTCTTACCATAGATTACGCTTCCACAGAGACTCATAATGCGCTCAAACTTGTGTTTATCTTAAGATTGAGAGATAAACCACACAGCTTTGCTTGCATATGAAAAACCAAAGAATTAAACATGAATTTCTTTCGGAACTATTTGTGACAAAATGCTTGTGCAGTTGTGGCAAATCACATAAGAGCTTTATGAAAAGAAATGATGAGCAAATACACTTAGGATCTCAGAGCTGCAGATGTGGCTTTTTTTCTTTTTCTTTTTTTTTTTTCTTTTGTCAAATTGCGTGCCTTGCCTGACCCACTCAATTCTTCCCAAAGAGTATCTCATTAACGTTTGGCCTATAAGTGAAAGCTGCTTATGCTGAGGAAAATCCACTGAGCAGATCTGTTCAGCTGCGTAACGTACACCATTTACAAATTAGAGAACAAAAAAACTATTAATCCATCAGTACATTTTAAATCAAAAGCGCTCATGATGAATAGAAGATTGAGCTTTCTTTGCTCCCTCAATCGAATGAAAGGTCGAGATAGCGGTTCAGGGGTGGGGTACGGAGGGGTTGCATATCACTCATTATCAACAGCTTCTTTCACAGTTTTGCCAACTTTTGTCTTTACTTGTTCATTCAGATAAATAGATAGATAGATAGATAGATAGATAGATAGATATTTCTTTATTTCAGACAAAATAACACAATTTAATCAACAGGTTAAAAAAGTAGCAATTATTATAGTATAATTTGTTCGTTCAGTCCAATAGATTATAACACAGATAAACTGTGTACAATGTTGTGTACAATGTGCATTAGAATAAGCATCTCAGAGGCAAAATAGAACATGCATAGACATTTATTTATATGCAGACGTTTTACGTTCTTGACCTTTTTATTTTTGACTTTTTCACAGAACATCAGTAAGGAAAGGTGTGACCTTTCGAACAGCGACACCCAGTAACTCTTTACTGTGGGACATCACTCTGGATATGGGTGCAGATGGAGCCATCGCTGTTATTTGTCAGAGAAAGGCTCCCATTCCTGGAAAACGGTAAGTCTATTAAATCTTCATATAACTCTCTTTTCCAGTCCGTCTCTAGATGCTACTGGACAATACGCTCTGTTGTATTTTGTGTACTGTAAAGAAAACAATGTTTGAACTCAAGGGACAGACGACAAACCATCTGTACTGAAAAAATCTGACATCAGCTTACTTCACTCTGTGCTCTGGCCTGGAAGGACAGCTTTAAGTTCAGGCTGGCTGGAGGTGCTCTTGTAAACCCCGTAAATGGGTGTTGCTCTTCTCTTATAGCCTCTTCTGCTTTATCCTGTAATTATTTTGAAAACATTTACCAGCTGTTCTTAGCTATGCTGTCCTAATATGCATGAGACTTCAAATCTGCAAGACAGCAGGACGGTGTTGAGCTGTAAGATGTAATCCTGAAATTATTTACAAGACATATTTAGTATTCTCAAACTCAGCTCTGAAGTTCTTCCAAGAAGCAGCAAATCTCATTAAACAGGGCGACCAACTGTCTCAGAGGCTAGCTTAACAGTATCAATGCAGTGCAGGTAAGAGCAACTTGCAATCTATTACCATTTGGACTATGGTATGCCAGCAGTCATCTGCTCCTACTTACACAAAGATGCCCAGCCTAATTCTCAGTTCTGTAATGCTGTTTATGCATTTACAAATAAATTCTATAAGGATATTCATAATAATAATAATAATAATAATAATAACAATAATAATAATAATAATATAATAATAATAATAATAATAATAAAAACAACTGCAGGTTAATTTACTCTGTCATGTCACGTTTACTCACGTTTCCAATGAGAATATTTGATGTACTTTGGCAAGGCGAACATCATTAAATATCAGGACAGATGCTATTAAATGATCACACAGATATCACGGGGAAGAATATAGTAATGGGCCAAACACCGGCAGCAGTGCTTTATGATCACTTATAGTTTTATTACAGTACTTTTCACTTTATTCACAAAGGTCATACTACTCTATGCATTATATAGGCGACAATAAAGTAGAAGATTAAGATTATAATACACACAGTAGAGGATAATACAGATCTAAAGCCAGAGCGTTTGAGGCATTCAGCACCATGGACAGTGGGATGGATTTATCAGTACCCAACACAGTCTGACTACAGACAGATCACAATTGCTTTAACCCATAAAAATGACTTTTTCAGAGAAAAATAGATCAACAACTCAAGCAGACTAGATTACCATATTAAACTATAAAAATCCCTTAGTGTCGTCACCCGCTCTGTTTTTGTGATAGGCAGGTGGGATGGCAGGTTAATGCAGAGAATATGGTCAAAATTATTTTACCAACAAGGGAAGCAGCATCTTTTTTCAAGCCCCTTAAAATCAAGTACAGTTGGCTTCAACATTGCAATGAGTATAAGATTTAAATAAATGTGTGACACAGCTAATATTAAGACTTTAATATCAAATATAAAATAAGTTGACTGATTATTATTGTTAATATTATTATCATTATTACAATTATTAATATTACTATTCTGACATTTTACCCATGGGCAACAGACGAACACCCCTGATTTACATTAAATGGATCAAACAGCTTGTTGTCAGGTTCTGCACGCCGATCCATTCATTTGTTTCAGGTGGGTTAAAGCAGGGATGCATGTAAAACCTGCAGGACGGTGGCCCTCAAGGCTCGGAGTTGAACAGCCTACATGTAGAGATGTTTCATGTCAATTTAGGAGATGTGAACTCACATCCTGCCACACAGACAAACTGTGAGCTTACTGTTTCAGCTCGCTACCAGGCTTTCGTGCCAGTTTTGTTGTGCATTTGATGTAAAATCCTAATTTCAGAAAAAAGCCAAACAAATTCTTCTTAATGTAACTTTTGTAAATTTTAACCCTAATTTTGGTGTAACTGATATCCACAAGTAAAAATAATTTTTTTTAAATCTAATTTAACAAAACAGAAGGGAAAAAAAACAACATTTCTCTGTTAATTCTTTGTGTATAAATAAAATTATACTTTTAATCTCCAGAACAGAGATCTATAATTAATTTGTTTTTCATCTAAAAGTTCAAGTCTGTCATATGAGGTCTCATATAACAATAAAACTTCCCAGCAGCTTTAAACTGGTTTGACCTCAATATATATTGTTTTCCCCATTTGCTGAGAATTATAATGTTGTTTACAACAACTTCTTTGTGGGTTGACATATTGTTTACCCCCATTCTGGCAAATCCTCTCTAAAATGTGATAAATTTCACCAGAGCCATGCAGGGAGCATCCACTATCACACCTCTTGGGATTGCTTTAACTTTTTCTTGTTGGCTTTTTTGAGCTCAAAAACTATTTGCTATATCAACTTATTAAGGTTTTTTTAAATTTTTTTTTTATCCTCTGTTAAAGCGGCTTGGCATGGATCTAAGCATACCCCCAGACAGACTACAGGCCGTAAACATACTGATGTGTTGTTGAGCTCTCCCATGCAGGCTTTTGCAAGAATGACAGAGGGTGTAGCATGACAACAACCCGTTATAGGGATATCTGTGTCAATGCAGACTTAAGAGGGGTGTGTTGTGCATGCATACGTGACTCAAGGGTATCTTTGTTTTAGTACTTGACCAGAATGCGATGACATATCTTTTAATATCAGGTCCCTGAGCAATATGCTGCGAAGATTAAATTACGTTAAATCTCTTTCTTGCCCTTAATAAGACAAAGCCTTTGCATGCTGTATTGTTGATGTTGGAACTTAAAGACGGATTAATAAATATGATTTGCGGGTCCATATTGTTGTTGATCTGGTGCAGAAGGGTGGCTGGTATGCAGCCACCTTTCCATGCAGTAAAAAGGACTTACTGTGTGTTGGCACAACACTGACACTGATTTATAACATGTACACTCTGCAGCGAGTCTGATAATGTCCGTGTGGTTATGTGCATGCTTATTGTGTTTTGGTGCACCAATATATCTTCTCTGTAGTTCAATACAGTGACAACAAATATAACCCTGAATGCAAACTTGGGAGAAAATTGAATTCATGGCTACAGGACACTCTGTTCTAGCTGGCACTGCCGATAGGCCATTACAAAGGCTTCGGCTTTTGTTATGCATGCAGGGTGCCACCGTCAGACCATCTTTTACTCTAGTCGCATTTAACACTTTCAGGTTGTCCAGGTCAGGGTACACTGGAAAGGAAACTTCTGCTTGCTTTATTTATTTAGGTTTATTCCTTTGAAAATGCCTGGAGATGCAGAGCCTTTTCTGAAGATAAAAAAAAAAAAAAAAAGAAGAAGCAGACTGTGTCTTGTCACAGCTGCTCACATCACACCCAAAAACTTTTCACCTTCTATCTGTGGGGAAAAAAATCATATCACTTTGGATTTTGAGCTGAATACCCTTAAAATTCCTGCCTCGGTGCCTTCTGTTCTCCTTTCTCTTTCTTCAGTCAGACACAACAAATAAACAAAAATAAATAATTATTAAACCCGAATCTGAGACTAAATAAAAATGGAATCCTTACTTCAGTAATAAACTGTGATGAGCCACAACATTAAAACCACCGGCAAGTAACACTGCTTTTCTTGTCAGTCACATGGGTGTTACCTTCCCACAAGGCAAACATTTCTGCAGTCGTGTCACAGCAGCCCTCCTAGAGTAGCAGCCTTCTTCACCATGACATCCGTACACCCCAAAAAACTGCTTTGGAAGGTCTCAAATGACATCACAGAGCCGAAAGGATCTATTGCTGGCATCTCTAGGACACCCTCACATGTTATTTGTCTGCACGCTAACTGGCCAGAGCTCTTTTGGCAGGAGGAGGAGGAATTATGTCAGATAATGCTCTGTTCTAAAAGCTCGTCATGAAACACACATCACTGTTACGCACACAAAACAAGGTCTTGCTGATATATCTTGAGCTGTCAATATTTTATATCCAATAAACTCAGGACAATTGGAGACTATGAGGAAACAATCGTATTAATGGAACGATTTACCTCTCTGCTGCTGCTTGTAATGAAAGGGCTTTTAAAATTCCTTGCTAGTTAGCCAAATTGCAAACCTTTGTAGAACTGCTTGTACGAAACAGTACATGACATTGCAAAGTTATCGTAGCATTTAGCATTTAGCCTTGTTAATATCACTTTATACACAAGAGAAGACTGTATGTTTATACTTATCTCCGCTCTCTACTTCCAATCCAGGCTTGAAAGCAGCTTGCTGGAGGTACTGCAGATGGACTTTGAGGTTGAGGAGCTGAGCAGTCCTCTTGACAGCCAAGTGATCGTATGGAAGCTGGAGCTGCCGTCTGCAACCAAAACTGTGGCGAAGACCGAAGGGGCCATGAGGATTTATACAACTCAGAGAGACTTTGTTGGCTTGGCTCCTCTCGTAACGGTGAGTCAGACAACATTTTTCCAAGTCAAACATAATCATTCTGAAAACCAGCATCGATGCTACCAACAGCGGTATTGCTAATAACTGCCAACACTTGGACTGCACCCTCTGACCCCTGGCACATGAAATTATTATTAGGCACTTCAGTCAGATCCATTCCTGCATGGTTTGTGTACACACAAGGCTGTGCTTTGGACTGTTTTGGATGGGAATTCTATTTTGAGTAGAGTGTGACCTTGCGTCGCTGACTGTCAACAGCAGATGCTCCTCGTCCGTGTTGTTCTGCTCTGTTCTGGCGTACAATATGTTGGTGCCGCGGGCCTCTTTTTTCATGCCACAGTGCCTCTGTAATTAATCTATGATATAATCCCCTCAACTAAACACTGAACATTACAGCCCTTTGCATAATAACCCTGAATCAATGTTGTCATCTAGGCTACTGGCCTCTCTCTTAAAACATGACAGAAATGACATGTTTACAATTACACACTAAAGAGGAAACTTGAAGAATTGAAAAGGTTGTTTTTGTATATTTTTTGTCTGTATGGCTTTGAATATTTTACACGCTATAAGATACATCTCCAGCATTACGGTGATGGGTCGCTTGAACGCATGCATGGAACAGTGTCCTGATTTGGAAACTGGACATGGTTCATCTCTCATGTTGAACTGACCTCAGGCTGAGGGCCAAACATGAAGAGATTTTCTGGTTGGACATCAAATCCAAATGGACATCAGCTTCAACTAGTACTCCAAAATAATGCGAAAGCCTTTCTCCTTTATATCTGAAAAAAAAAAAAAAAAAAAGTCAGGCTATTTCAGCTTCATTTAAACCCTCTTTGTAGTCAGTGGACACATGTCTATTTGCCCTCTTTGCATAATCAATGTCTGGCCGAGTGTCTCTAAATTTAACAGATGATTTGATGAACTGAACTGTTCTGCATTACACTGCTTTCAAACTAATTTATTCATACAGGATTCTATCGTTTTAGCGCTATTCAACACAGTGTTTCTGTGAACGATAACATATTTATCCACTTTATTTCCCTGCTCAGCTTGTCAAAGCACGCCAACAAATCGATATCAGCTTGAAACAGAGACAAACTCATTAGCTGTAACAACTGTATTCAGTGGGTGAGTTGTTTAAGCACCTACCACTCAGGCCAATGTAAGCGTCCTATAAAACATGACACTGGTCCACGTATCTATAGCTGAAGGACACTTTTGACATGCAGGCATTAGAGCCACAGATCAAACTGCTAAGCAACCGTAAGCAGCCAACTCTACCATCCACAGCTGCCCTGTTTATCGCTACACTGAATATTAAAAAACAGGCTGCGCAATGCGCATGCAGCGTATATTATTAGTCAATGTCCATGGTTTTAAGCCATGTTTGAACTGATACAGCATCTTCAAGAGGGATATGCCTGTGTAGAGGAATCCAAGATTGTCTCTGGGTTGTTGACCTGACCATCACCTCGCCTTAACTCTGCTTCACACCTGACTTCCTAAGGGGGGATTGGCCTTTTTATCACTCCAGGCCTGCTAGCTTGGTGAATCATCATCTATGCCCCCAACCGTCCTTCTTATATCCCACGTTACTCTAACAGCAAGAACTGCCCAGCAGTGAAACCACAGGCATTATTTCAATTTTAACTGTAAACCAAATGAACCCTTTCACACATGAATTAATAAAAAGCAATGCAACATTTTTTTTTAATTACAGCATTTTACCTCTACAGACCTATGTAATGATACTATTTTTGTTTATTAGTGTTATTTAGAATTTATTGTGATTTATGATTTCAATATATTCCATAAAATATTTATAAAATAATATATAATCACAATTTTATTATGTAAATCTTCTATAAAATATAGCTTTTTCATTTTCTTTTCCTATTTATCCCAGTGTTTATACAGTATGTTCAATTATGTCATATATTTATTTGTTCTGATTCACTGAAGTGGTTTATTTACAAAAAATACCATCTTCATTCATGAATATGCAGTAGTAATAGTGCAATAGTGTCTACAATAGCACCACTATGCATGAAAGGGCTAAATCAGTTCATCATTACATTTAATTTGACCTTTGTTTCTCCACATACAGTCTCGGCTTCAGATTTATTCATTCACTTATTTTTGCAATCATATTTTTTATATGATTAAACTATTAAACAATTTAAGGAATCTGTAAGAATTTCTTGTCCAAAATCCAAAACTTTTTCACCTTTATTTGGTTAGGTTTGCTTTCAGTGTGCACTTTTCAAGCAGACCAAACCGCCTCGACCACGTCACATAAGTACAACGGCTGAGACCCCCAGTTTTCAAATAGACGAAACAATGCCGGTGTAAATGAGCCCTCAGGGACAAGAGCACAGGCCTAACCGTGATCTCTAGTGTCGCAGATGACATTGCATTAAAGCTGATACAGCAATAAGAGTAATGAATTACTGTGGGACAACCTTTGTATGTACGGAGTTACATTTTCAAATGTCATTTGAAGCTTTACAGCGCAAAAATCTGATGTCCTTGTCCAGAGGTGTCATCAGCTTTTCTGGACTCACACTGTGTAAACAGTCACGATTGTTTAGGAAAAAAATTGGGCGCTGTGCTTCAAACCAAAGATGAAAAGCGCCGTTCAAACTGTTGTCAGCCACAATTTCAAAAGCCAGACTGTGTGATGATATGAAGCTGTATCTGTGTCATTAGCAGAGCTCACTAACACTTCTATGATGGCAGCATTCATGCAGAAAACCTTTAGATTTTAGAGCAGCACATACTGTCTTCGAGACTACTTTTTTTCAGGACTGTCCATGCATTTATTTTAAAGACAACATGAAATCACATCCTCTCTAAAATGTGCTGCTGTCATGAAATGTAAAACTGATGCATAATTACAAATGAAATGAAGATGACGAGAAAAAAAAAAGTGAGATAGTTTAGGTTTATGCTGCCTGTAAGGAAAGAAAGCTTCAGTCTGTCCCAACTTTTTCTGATTTGTGATCATATCTTGAATTACTGGGAGGGATTTATGTGCTGTGATTGAAGCTCATTTTGCCCAATTTCTCTGCAGGATATGGAGATCCTGAACACAGCTGTGCTGACTGGAAAGAAGGTAGTGATGCCTGTGAGGACAGTGGCGGTGGAAGAAGACGGAGTTGTCACAGATGTATCTGACTACACAGACTGTAGCTCCACTGATGAAGATGTTCTTAAGGTACAATATCTTCTTTTTCCTCTTTAAATTCTTGCACAAACACCGTCTCTTTCTAGTTTCTTTGCATTCAGAAAGTTCAATTTTTATACTCCCCAAAAAAGACAAGAGAAGTTGAAAATAACTCAAATTGGATTTTTCTTTTTTGAACTTCTTTAGGAAAATTTTAAGCTAGATTTTTTTTTCACCAAGTTGTATTTTACATGTCCTTCCTGTGTTATATCAAGAAAGAATATTAAAGGACATGCAGTAACAATAATGTTTGACAAGAAGTGCTGCTGCACACAAATAAGTTAGACCAGTGGTACCTGTGCTCTGTCTTTTCCACATGCAACAACAAACTGTTTACTCGACCCCAACAACACTGTCTATCAACCTCCCCAACAATGAACAGCTTGTGTGCTAAACTGCTCATCACGAATGACCTCAGAGTACAACACCGTGCTCTGGTTTTGTGTCTAGTCCCTTTTATCCCCCTAAGCTAAGCGAGGCTGGCTGCCAGAATTACGCTTTGTTTACAGATGAAAATTGAAAACCGGGCTTCAGGGACCTTCAGGTCAAAGGGTGTGATCTTAACCCCGGGGTAAAAAGAGATTTAAAAAGAGGACTCCTGGCTATTGTACATTTTCAATCTGTTAAATATGACCAGGTGCAGATTGATCTCAGGCAGTGTTAGGAAAAACAGGATTGAATGAGAATACGAAGAGGGTGAAAGTGAATTTAATCATTCTTTTTAACAATGTAGTGTACCTTTCTTTGCATTTATTCTGAGCTTACTCTCAGTAGCACTCATTGATGACCAGCTAGCAGCTTCAGTCACAAATATTCTCTTTAATCTTCTTAGTGTAACAGCTTGACTCCGATATCTTTTTCTCTTCGGCTGTGCCTAAGGGGCATCAAATCTGTAAGTGATAAATGGGGAAAGATTTATCTAGAAGAGACATGTGATCAAATAAAAGCCATACTAAGTGTAATCTGTGGCAAGGATTTTGAAAAGTGCAGGAATGAGACTTAAAATATGCGTACACACTCTTCACTTGGACGTGTCATTAAAAGATGAGTCTTTAGTTGGTTTGCAGTTTTTAACCTTTGAAAAGGAAAACTAATACATTCTGATCTAGCTTTAGCTATATGTTTATGCAACATGAGCCTAATTTGCTTCCTTATAACTGGTGAATTCATTAAATGGACTTAATTCTAACTTGTTTCGGTTGCACACGGCAACGAGACGTGGTTGAGTCAGTGCAGGAAGGCAGATGCTTTAATTTTTGCTAGTCTCTAATACTTCACCCAGTGATGAAATTCAGATCCTATTTTATAGAAAATCTCCCTTCTTTTTTTCCACACTAAAAACACTGTGGGATATTCTTGGACACAGATGAGATTGTGGCTGGAATGAGTGGGCGGGAAGCGCATTTGGAAAAGCTTTCCCTATAAAAACTACCGCTTTGGTTTATTATCTGAACATGGCTCAGGCTCCAACTCTTGGAAGCGCTTTTTCAGTTAAAAATGTGAGACAACAGCTCTAAAAATAAACCTTATGTAATATTTAATTTTTACTACAAATGTTCTGGGACAACTGTTCAGGTGCTGTCATGGCGCCTATTTCAAAACTGTAGTTTGATTGTAAAATTAATGTAAAATAATTAAGGCTCATTGGATGTCATCATTTAGGATGATGCACTGCAATGAGGTCATATGGTCCAAACCTTAGGTTTAAAGAACATCATTAATGCAGGGTGACTGACACTCACGAAATGTAAAATTAATGTAAAATAATTAGGGCTCATTGGATGTCATCATTTAGGATGATGCACTGCAATGAGGTCATATGGTCCAAACCTTAGGTTTAAAGAAAATCATTAATGCAGGATGAATGACACTCACGAAAAAGAAAATATTCAAAAACAGCATGTCTCTGACAGCACACGCTCATTGCACTTGTTAAGTTCACCCAAATTCCTCCTGAGGCTATCTGCCAAAGTCACGCTTTTCCCTGAACTCTCCACCAGCGTGTGATTGAACTGCAACGTTGTCTTAAATATTCAATTTGTGTAAAGCAGCAGAGGCTGTTGATATAACCGAAGAAAACCTCCTGACACACATCTCAAAATGATCCGAGAGATCTTCGAGTAGTTGTGCAAACTTGCAAAGGTCACCTCTGAAATGAAGTTGTAATGAATGCAGTCGGCTGTGAAGGACAAATGTCAGCGCTGCACTGCATGACATTTGGATTAACATAAAACTGCAATGCTGTCTCTTACTATCGCTTTGAACTGGTGATCATCACAGTAGTTTATTACAGCAGGCTGACATTACTGTGGCAACATGTCGCGCAAAACTTTGTTAAAATGGACTTTTATGAGAATATTTGATTATTTTTTTGTCATTGCTTCGATGACTAATATCTCCTCCACGGACAATATTTTCATTCTGAGTTTCATATAGCTTGTTTACACACATATGCAAACTGATGATGGCAGCACATTTGGGTTTTCATGGAGCGACTCCTTTTTCTATCACCTCCTCTATGCAGGTGTCAGACAGGTGTGACTATGTGTTTGTGAACGGCAAGGAGACCAAAGGCAAGGTGAAGATGATAGTAAACTTTACCTACAGCTACCTGAGTGCTCAGCTCGAACTCAACGTGTGGATGCCGCTGCTACCTCTGCAGATTGAGTTATCGGACTCAGAGCTCAGCCAGATTAAAAGCTGGAGGGTACCCATCCAGACCTCAAAAAGGTAGGAGACGTTTGTTTGCCTTACAGAAACATAAAAGTCTCTTCATTTGCTTTCCAGGTGTAAATTCTATGAATGTTATTTAATTTGTACTTATTGATATATCTCTCCAAGGATTTAAAGGGTTTATTTTATAATTTAATGTTCTGCAGCATCCCAGAGTGATCAAGACAAGTAGAGACACAGGGTTAAGAGATGAACTGCGACATTTTCTGTTTGAAAAGTGTGACCTGCATGTGTTTTTTTTTTTTTTTTTTCTTACATCCCAGATCTGTTTGGAACAATGATGAGGCGGAGAGGAAGGGGAAAGGCTGCATGCTGCAGCTCCAGCATGCCCTTGTGCGAGTGCTAACCCATTTTGTGGCGGAGCAGGAGGATCCACGAGATCCTACAGCCTATTTTCTGGGCTCTGATTGGCAGGTGGATGTCACAAGGTTGGTTCGATACTTTATGAAGGTAGAAGACCCTCAAGTTGCAAGGCTACAGGAAGGGAGGGTGCTGTCGGGCAGAGACCTTGGGACTACAACTGTTCAGGTAAGAAACTGCAATAATCCTTATATTAACTTCATATTTAGCATATTTATATTTGTGAAGAGGTTAGAAAATGTCAGTCATTATCTAAAAAAAGCCCAAATGTAGAGCTTGTATGTGAAATACTGGGTTCATCCCGTAGTTACTGTCCTTTACATATTGCTTACATTAATTTAGGTGTCTGGACATTTGTTTCTGCTTAACTCCCTTATCTTAGCATTTCAATCATGCTGAAGTGTGGACTTTGGAGATTCTGTTTTAGATTGGTTGCTGTGCTTGGGATAATTGTCCTTTTGGATGATCCAATTTAACTCAAGCTTTAAATATCAGCTAAATAGCTGATAAGTCCAGAATACTTTGATATACAGAGGACTTCATGGTCCACTCAAAGACTGCAAGGTGTCCAGGTCCTGTAGCTGCAAAGCAAGCCTGAATCATCAGTCCATCACCACAGCCCTCACAGTTAGTCTGAGGTGTTTAAGCTAACGTGGTCTGATTGTATTTCATCAACTGTGTTGCAGTGCATTGTGGCAGATATTTTCATTTTGGTCTCATCTGTACAAAGAACATTGATCCAGAGGTCTTATGTTTGGTTTAGATGCAACTTTGCAAATAGAAGCCATGTTTAAAACAACCCTTCAAAACTAGCAATACTTGTAAAGCCTCTTATTTAGTTGTACTGTCATGAACTTTTAACATTTAGCATGCTAACTTTGGACATTCTGAGACATAGCTTGGTTGAGTTACATTTCATCAGTGCTTTGCAGAACCTGAACTTGATGTGAAGTTGTTTGGATGTCTATTCCTGGGAAAATTGGCAGAATTTTTTCCACTTGTGAAGAATCTTTCTTCCTACAAATATCAGCTCCTAATAATTACTTTCCCTCTTTGTTCTAGCGAAACAATCTGTGTGTTTTTGTTTTCCCTTCACACTGCCTCAGAATCTTTGATTAGTTGTAACAAATGACCAAAATGTGTATTGTTACATTTATCTTGTTCTAAGGGCCAGATTATTATGACTCTATCCTGCTACATTAAACTTTGAAGAAAAAGAGAGTATTCTTCTTTTCATGGTCACTTTTTTCATTAACGTTACCTGCACATTACCTTTGCCAGGTGTTCTCACCACTGTCTGATGCCATCATAGCTAAAACCACTGTAAAAGTTGTGGATGACAAAGTGAGCATCACAGAGTTGGGGGTCCAGGTGGTTACTGGCCTCTCGATGACCTTGCAACGTAGTCCAGGAAGTAACAGAGCCATCTTGGCAACCACTACCACCCAAGAGATCCTACAGACCCCCAAACAGGTAAAAGTTTCATCCTTTTAAATGTCTCTGAGAGAAAGTTTAAATCGAAAGTAAGATTACAATTCATGCTTTTTTCTGCTCTTAGGAAGCTTTGGTCAGTGCCTGGATACAGTTCAGTGACGGCAACCAGACACCTCTTGACATCTATGATCCAGCCTTCTACCGTCTGACAACAACATCTCTAGATCAGGGTGTGGTGTCAGTGCAAGGTAACCCTCCAGTTGTGGTGGCAGAAGGAGAGGGTGAAGGAGTCCTGGTTAGAGTAGAGATGTCCATCTGTGAGGCCTGCCAGAAGTCTAAACGCAAAAGTGTAGTGGCTGTGGGGAATGGCAGCCTTAAAGTCAAGTTTCAGGTGAACACTCGGCGACCGGGTAGCAATGCTCGCAGTCTCGACAGAAGCACAATTGGCAACAAGGACAATAGCAGTGACTATGGGGACGATGGGGTAGAAGTGGACAGTGACAGGAAACAGAAAAAGCCATCTCAGGATCCTCCATCACGCATATCAACTTCCAATAAAGAGGAGAGTGCAGTTCAGAAGATCACAACAACCATTAAATCCACAGAAAGACCCTTCATAACAAGTGGGAGCCTTGGAGGAGTGAGCAAGACTGGTAGTTCAGGAAATGCTGGCAGTCCTACCAGTGTGGTGAATGCCAGCTTAATGAGCCCCAAAGACAGCAGCAAAGGATATGACAGCAGCAAAGCAGATGGTTCGGATAACATGACAGTTGAGGACATGAGCAGCGTTGGCTTTACTACCACCGTGAAAGCTCCTGGAAATCTGGTAAACTTCAACAACTTCCCCACAAAGGTGCAGATGCCAGAGCAGGATACAACAGAAGTAGAAATTGGTGGCGAAGAAGGACTGGCTAACAGGCCTCTCACAGACTTAGAGATTGGCATGTACGCCCTGTTGGGCGTCTTCTGCCTGGCTATCCTAGTGTTTCTAGTAAACTGCATCTCATACGTCATTAAATTCAGACACAAGAAGCCACCTTCTCATTGCCAGGAGCCCACAGGGCACAGGCATGACTGGGTATGGCTCGGCACTGATGCTGAGTTGGTGATGACTGTTCCAGGCAGCCCGGTCCAGCAAGACTCACAGACCACAACTACTGTAATAGACATTGGACCTGATAAAACTGCCACTCTTTCCAGGAGACCCAGTTGCCTGGCCTCTGCGACAGACTCTCCCCTGAGCTGCACAGGCTCACACAGGAACAAACCCATGCATAGCGACTCCATTCACTCGCCCACCAGCAAGAGAAAGAGAGTCCAGTTCACTACATTCTCCACACTGGAACGCCAGCATTCACCACACCTTCCATCCAGTGAGAACGGTCACGGTATCCACTGGGTTGGGAAACAGGACAGTTGTGTGGAGGAACCTCAAGTGCCCATCACAGAGCCTGGGGACCAGTTATAACAGAGAACCTGATCAGACCTCACGTGTACAGGGGATGTGGCTTTGATCACCTCAATGCCTTTGTCAAGAATATGTGATTTTTTTTGTAACAGACCCCTTGTCCACATGTCATTGCCTACTAAGGCCTTTTACATGTATATGTACTGTATATTGTATATACTTAATATCAGCGTGTGGATGTGTGTGATAATGTTTCAGATGAATGACCACATCAATATTCATCTACAAAATATTTAAAGCCACAAAATGTTAATGCTGCATGTGGATATCTTCATCTTTGCATTTTTGCACTCACATGCTGGAATACAGAGTACGAAGAAACACTCAAACAGCATTTCAAATCGCAAATCCACTGAACTGAACTGAACACGCTGAACTTAAGAGATTTCACCGGGATCCAGTGGACTGGTTTGATTCAAAATACCAAGTCATATTTGTTTTCTATTATGTTTTCTATTATTTTATTACAGGATCCTTACTTTTTGTTACCATTTGAGCTTTTTTTTTTTCTTTAAAACACTGATCTCAGATAACTTGATTTTCTATATTAAGCACCATTCACCTGTTATTAAGAGGTACATCATAACCGATGACAGTAAACCTGACAGTTGCTGATTTACCTCTGCGATTTCTGTGTTGCTTAATTTTCAACAGGTTTTCTACCCATCCCACGCCACAGACTGTTGCCAAACTCAATTTTTGCTCAGTAATCTGGAAGGGCCTATCGGCCTCTCTGTCCTTTTGAACAAATTATGGTTTTGTTTGGGCCTTTAATGTGTGCACCCTAACTGTTGGATTTCATTAAAAATAAATGGGTTACCATAAAACCTGGGGAGCTATTTTTTCAAAATACGCAAAAAGACTGTTTAACCAAACTCTTAAACATGTTTTAAATTACCAAGAACTCAAAATTCAGCCAACAGTTGTATGTATCTCTTTTAATTAGCAGCAAAAATGAACAGAAAATCTCTGCTTTGCTATATTTATATTAAGGTTCTCATTATAATACAATATCAGTGTCCTTGGATAAATATATTAACATGACATGCAATAATGTCTGCAGGCACTGCAGATCAAACCTGGTAATTTTGTGCAAATAAGGATAAATAAAAGTATTATTCCTACATGAATTACACATTTGATGTCCTGTTCTTTGCTACTGGACTTCCTGAGAAAGCATCGAAAGTTTGTTGAAGGCTTAGACTGAGTGAAGCGTGTCCACCAGTTGCTGATAGGTTTCCCTCTCCTGTTTCAGGCTGTGATGGTCTTCCACGTAGACTTTTCCGTTCCTCACCACTCTCTCTCTCAGCACATGATTTGACAACAGCCTCTGAGATTGGCGCACAAAATCCTAACAAGGATAAAAGCAAAATCAGTCTCGTATGGTGCCAAATGCCACTTAAAGCTTGCCAGCAATGGTGCCTGGAGATATGTTATTTTAAAGCACAGAAGAAAATCCGAGGCACAAAAAAATAACAGAGAAAGCAGCACATGCATCCATTAGATATGCTTCAAAAGTGTCTGCATATTGCCAAAGGTAGATATTTGTGACTTCAGATCCAGAAATGGATGTTGAATGGAAGCTTTTAGACTATGTAATTAGCTGAAATCTCTCATTTGCTAATGAAGAATGAAACAAGATATCTGCTGCAGTTGAACAATAACATCTTACCAGCTGTCACAGGAAAAACTTGTGAGCATATAAATACAACATTGTAAAAAAAAAAGTTATGCTGCCACTGATGACACTTTAAAGAGCTCCATTGCATCCATACAACATAACCTAGCTGCCCATCTGTTAGCTCAGTCGGCTGTGAGAAGCCTCTAACAAAACGAAGTTAAAGTACCTTGAAGTGTTCTTGCAACACGGCAGCCAACATATCCACTGCAGAGAGCCAATGGGCACAAAAAGATTTAGCCAGTGCCAGTCAGTGGGCCATTGCATCCTGCACTTCAGTTGATGTGATTATGCCTGGAGAGGCTCATGGTAGGAAATGGCTCTTCTGTATGGCAATATGAGAACTATAAATTCTCAACAACAGGATTAACGCTCAACTTATGAGCAGGCCGCAGATAATTATGTCACTCATAAGGCCCTTTTCAGACATGAGATTCACAACCTTGCTGGTCCCATCAATCTGTGACAGGTCTGGCTTTGGTCACTGTTTCTTCAATGCTCCTCACACTTTGTTCAGACACAGTGAAAGTGAGAGAAAGTCACAGTGTTTGTGTGATATTTGCTATTTAGACAAGTTTAAACAGCAAATCAAGTAAAACATAATACATGCTGCACTGTGCACAAAACTAATCTAGCAGTTAATCTTTCTAGTCAGCTAATTGATAACTTATCATTTTGTCATGAAAATTCAAATAAAAACAAACAAACAAAACATTAAGCCCTGATTTAAAACAGTAGTGCATGGGAACAGCTGCCATTGTTGACATGTTCAGAAAAATACATTTTCCGATTTATCCTAAAAGAAACATGGAGGTGTGGCTTTCTGGCAGAATATTATCCTTATGTTTAATCATGATGAGTGAGATTTTGCAACTAGTCATTTGTTAAAATGAGCCATCAATTCTGTGTGTTTACCTGTTAATGTGAATGCAGCACTTCACACTTGTGATACATAATGTACTGGGAGTGACCCAGTCAGACCGCTCTTATTAGATGTTATGGAAAAGCATCAAAGTGCTCGTTCTGGCACCTCTTTATCTATTATTTTGACACTAATCGCCATATCAAATCTATACATGTGATTACTTTTAAGTAATTGTAAAACTTTACTTTTACTGTCAGTCAAAATAAAAAATACATGATGTAAAAAACAAGAAAAAGGGTCTTGAGGGGAAAAAAAAAGGCTGGACAAACTAGCACTTGCTACCATTAGCTGTGAGATCACTTTATCCGGTGTGAGTTGCTTCAACCATCTGTGACCTTCCTACCAACAGATCAGCTACACACACGTGCAGTGAGGACTTACCTCCTCCATCACAACATCAAGCCATGGCATCCTGACAGCACCGTGTTTAAGCCTTATGTCAGCTACCCTTAGCGTATGTTATCCTTACTTTGCCCAGATTAGTTAAACATCAACATTATGTGATACAGTAAGGAGTGGTTATGTGGTGCCTTTCCTTGATTTTATTTAAAGAACCCAAAGAATCCTTAAATGGAACAATTTGTTGTATTTTACCTGCTTAGAATTTGAAATATTACAAAGAAATGTTAAAAGGGTCATTTTGGAATATTACTTTTTCCTGTTCATGAGAACTAAGTAGCATTCTGTTTAGCTGAAGTGACAGATCATAGCTATGGCTCTTTTTTGTCGCACATAATAGTGTGTTTCTAACCTACAGAGCTTATAGGGGCTTCATGCATTTAGTTAACCCAGTCCCTATATACCTGAGGAGAAGAGTACAGCAAGCCAGTGACCTCATGCTGCACCACAGCTGCATTTCCAGGAATGTTCCTCGCCAGTACAGGCACCCTGAGATCCATCGCCTGCAATTCATAGCAGAAAGAAAAGCATTAAAAGTCACAGGCAAAATGTTTTTTTTCTCTAATATTATCAGCAAAGAAGCAAACGTGCTCAGAATTGTGCAGCCTTCTTTTCTGTGCTCAAGCACGGTTCACTTACAGGATCAGTAATCTGCATCAGCCTCAGCGGGCTGTCGAGGGAAACATGCTAGCATGCTAAGAACTTTAAGCCAACTGTGGATTGTCTTAATTGACTGTTTATAAGCGATTAAGTGGATCTTGAAGTTTGGCTCTCTCAGGAATAGAAAGACCTGAGTCAGGCAATTAATTTGGGTAATACTCCCCTTAAGTTGCACGATAACAGCTGAGTAACAAACAACGAGATAAGAATATACACATGCTTCAGAGTTTTATTTTAAAAATGGCTTTGAATGACAGGTTCTCTGCAAATATATTGATAAGATAAAACCCCAATATCAAACTCATAATTTTGCTAAAGTCTGCACTTGATAATATTTACCTCCAAGATGGCTGCTGACATGCCTTCTGAAACAGAGCTGTTGACCACAGCAAAACACCTTTTCATAGCAGCATGGAGATCTTGTTGGCTCCTCTCTTGTGCCAAGAAGACCCCTGTTGTTCTGTGGAGGCAAAGCTCAGTTCAGTGTGACTCAGGGCCCACATAAGCGTGAATGATACTGAAGTGCAATGACAAGCTCAGGAAAGGACACTCAGCCACAGTATGTGGCAGATGCACGGAGCATCCAGGTATAGTCTTAATCAGAGAGGGCAGCTACTGGCCGCAAATGTCTTCATAGTGAGGAAGCCCTTTGGCTAAAATCTAAAAGATCGGCCATGACTTGAGATTGACAAAGTACATAAAACAAAAAGGATTTCGGCTCTTCCCCTCGATTTGCATTGTTTCTACATCACCTTTAGATAAAAGTGAGATGCACTGACTTAGATGTGTTTGCTCATTATGTGATACTTACCTCCGAACAACAGTTTCCACTTCAGCAGCAAACACTGGATCAATCTAAATAAAGAAGGAAGACAGAAAAGAAATATAAGCACAAATTAAACCTTCTTGTCTGATTTTGAAAAGCTTTATTTTCATCAAGAATGCCAACAAAAAATTAATCGGACAGATAAAATAAACAATGACACAATCGTTTCTATCATGACAAAATCATTCTATGAAAATCCTGTATTTTCAGAGATTGGGGTCAGGGTGGGGTGGGTGGCCAATCTGATTAATTGCAATGCGGGGATTTGCATGCATTAGCCTCTGTACAGAAAAGTCACGGGAGAGCAATCTGGGTCAAAGATGCTAACAAGCAAACAGCACCCCCCCCCCCCCCCCCCCCCCCCTCCCTAGACTCATGAAAAGTCTATATCAAATTTGTTTTTAAGATTACGTGCATTAAAAGCAAATAATCTAAACTGAGAGCATTTTGGTATCTTGCTGCCGTCTGGGATTTATCTTGTTATTACGCTACTGCTGCAAAACAATTTCCCTCGTGGAATCAATATGGCATCAGTCCATCTCAATCTAACTATCTTCAGTAGATATAGTACCACTAGCAACTTTTAGAACACTATACTCCAAATAATATATGTTCATATTGCTTTGCTTTTAACAAACAAACATGATCTAAATGATGCATCTTATAAAATATTATATTGCATTTAAAATGAATTATTTCCTGTTTCATTTAATATTTAAAACATAACATGTTGCACGGTGTGCTGCTTGATAAAGCCTGGTTACACAAGGGTTTGGATGTGCAGTTGGAGTTGCAGAGGCAAGCATCACTGACCTGTTTTTCCCTCTTAATAACAGATGTTGGACAACTAGAGTGCTCATTATGAGGATGAATTTATTGTACGTCATTATAGTCTGAAAAAGGCATGTCTCATTCTGCTTCTGGTTTTTATGTTCACATCTGACTTTATTCTGTTTGTTTAAACATGTAATTAACAACAGGGACCATTCAGTATGCATACAAACAGATTTTGATAATAATATTTCCAATAATAATGACCTTTCTTCACTTCGTAAGCAAACAAAGATGGCTCTGCTGTGATTCAGGGTGAGATGAATCACAGTTCTTCGCTTCCACTGAACCATTTCATCAAATAACAACAAAGCACAGCAAAGCAAGAAGCAGCAGTAAGGCAGGAAGAATGCCCCTGGTTATGCCTAATTGAGTTGCTTTTCAGTAAAACTATGGCAGAACATACCTTTTGCCTCACCACTGCATCAAAGAAAGAACAGATGCTAAATGACTGTACACTGATGTCAGATCAAGGCAAGTCAGGGGAAGAAGAGATGAAGACAACATACTGAGAAATCAATGAAAAAAAGATTGGAAATGAAATGAGAGAGCAGAACAGAGAGCGGTGAGGGCTGCTTCTACAGGCTGAAATATAACTTCTATCTGCAGCATGAAAAAGATTTCTATTTCTATTTGTTTATATTAAATGTTCAAGAGCTCATTCCCTTCATCTGGATGATTGGGTGATTCTTAAATGCCATAAATAAGTGTAGGCTTTAAAGTGATATGACATGTTTGACAGGAAGCTTCACAGCCTCTACTGACAAAATTAATGTCTTCAAGGGAGATAAAGAGGACAGAAATATGGTGGTTTGTGAACAAGCGGCAAATGTGATCTTAATTAACACCATTACATTTCATAATAAATATCTGCTTATGTGTTAAAGTGACGTAGTTCTTCACAGGTCAAAGCAAGGGTTGCCCCAGGGTCAGAAGTGGATCAGTGTGACAAACTGTGACATACACACAAATACAAAATCCACTACTGCTGCTGACACTGAAGTCATTTCCCTCCAGAGCTGGCCCCTAATTCCAGCTAAACAGCTAAAGCTTGTATCTCTGCTACATCCAATTAGAGGCTGCCCGAATTCCCAGGAGAGGTTTTCTAGGGACATTCAACAATGGCACAGAGTCACAATACAGGAGACATGGCAGGCATAAAAACAAAACAAAACTAAACAAAATAAAACTAAACATTGATGATAACAATGATAAAATGACTACTTGCCTTTGGGCCAACAATGATCAGTATATTCTGCAGATTCTCATAATGCCAGTCTGAAAGACACAAGTACAAGGACAGATGTAAATGCAGACCATTTTTAGGTGGGGGAGTGGGGGGAAAAGCCACAGTATTCTAACAAGCAGTAAAGCCGTATTTTCATAGAACTCTTGGCTTTCAGCTTTTCATTTTGTTATGTGGAAAGCACAATCTCATTCTAAGAAATGCCACGTGAACATCCTCATGTATCTCATCCTGACATTAATGGATAATTTAACGCCCTCTAGTGCTGTCCTATTACTAGAACTTGGCTTTATGAAACTTATGTATGATGAAATAAAGGATTAAAACCATAAAGTGCTCTTGCAAATCAATAACAGTTTTTAATATAGAAATTAGCATGTAGCACGCACGCACACACACATTTAATATTTTTTATATATATAAATAAAATAAACAAGCTATATGATCAAAAGCAGATACTGTTGTTATTACAAATAATACAAATATAACTACTACTAACAACAAGGACAACATAATCAACAACAGCAACAATAATAAGAATACTACTACTAATAATAATAATCTGGAGGGGCTTACACATCAATTTTAATTCTAGTTAAACTTTGTGGAGATACGCAAAGACACTGTTTCACCACAGGTTTTATTTCATTGACTCGCCTGCCAGCTTTCAAAAGTTGTCCCTTCACAATTTCACTGGACTGTGTTTGTTTTCTGTTTTTCATTTCCAGTGCATACATTAATAAAAATGCTAATGTCATGCATTTTGTGTTATACCTGAGAAAACCTCAACCAAATACAGCGGATCTTTGACTCTTCTGAGGCCACAGACCAACAGAAAGACGTGGAGCTCATCCACATTTTCACTCCTCACACCTGGAGAGAAGCCAGACATATAGAAAAGACACAATATCAAAACACTGCATAATGAACATCCCAAGTACATCAGTAAGTAATGAAAGCAATACATCACCCAAGGTCATGAGGAAAATAAGACAGGAGTGGCTAATATGATCACAGCAATGCAGGAGGGAAATTGTCTGCTGAAAACACTGGAAGGTTGAAGCTTAATCAGTATGAAATTCAGCATCGTAACTGCAGCGTGTGAGTGTTTGGGAGGATATTTGCTCATTCAACCCTAGATGAAAAATTAGCTGAACTAGCATAAGGCTAAAAACATCATACGCTTTGAGAACTTTGATTTAATCGAGAAGCAGTGCAGTGAAATCGGCTCATTTCCCAGAACATCCAACTCTTATGTTCAATCCTGAGATTAGTCAGAAACTGGCAGGCATACAATTGTGCTCAATGCCAACAACTCCTGTAATGCACCTTACCCTGCAAAGGCAGTAGATTAAAATTCCCATCCCAATAATGCTGCTCATTTAAGAGGGCAGCCCACCCACACTCACAGACACACTACTGTCTCAGTCTCAAACACCCAACCTGGAAAGAGACCAGGGAATTTAAATGGGTAATTACAATTTACTCCCTTTTTTACACAAGAAACTCATGCAAAGGTCGACCAGAATGACTTCCACAGCTGTGAGATGTGCAGCAGATCACCATCTCAAATTGGCAATGGATATTGGCCCAATGCATAAACTATCTTCTGTGTGGTAGTATGTCGACACTACGCCTAATTCAAACAAAATTACCAATAAAGCTTTGTTTTCCAGATATATGGTCAAAAAACACATTGCATGATGAATAAAAATTTGGATGACGGGACTCATTTAAAGGTTAATGAGAAAACATTCATTGTGAAAGAAATGCATGAATAAAACATGTATCATATCTGACTTGAGTCCAGTCCAGTGTTACTCAGTTCTGGTCCTCAGGACCCCGCCCTGCGTGTTTTATGGGCAACCCTACTTTAACACACCTAAATGAAATAGGGGTTGTTAACATGCTACAAAGAATTTGATGAGGAAGTTCAGTAGTCTGACTCAGGTGCTTTGAAGGAGGATCATGTCTGAAACATGCAGGGGAGGGGGTGCTGAGGACCGGAATTGAGAAACACTGGCCCTGACCATCTGGGTTGTCCAGGGCCTACAAATGACAGCATCATTATTATTTCCATTTTAAAATGTGTCGCATGGTGGCAGCAAATGGAAATAGGTCCAACTGTACCGTTTGAACTTATTACATATAATCAAGTTTTTATCCAAGACAGTCAAGTTCATTCTTTTAGATTTTCTCACAATGAATCAAAGGCTGTGCTGCTCAAGTGATTATTCCACGTACTTTGGACTCCTTTAACAGTAATATGATGAAATTTCCATGGCAACAGAAGACTTTTTTTTTTTTTTTTTTACCATCAAGATCAGGTAATTAAGCTTTCCAAAGTTGAGATAATTGGTGAAATAACAAACCAAATCCCCAACGAGTTGAAAAGGAAACAAAGAGGATACCGGGAAGGAGCGAAGCAGAGAGAAAAATGGCAGAGATTCAAACCCTTTCTTCCAACCGTTCTGATGGGTATCAGGAGATCCATAGCGAATGAAATGGATGAGATTGAGGCACTAACAAGGTCTCAGGTAATGCAGTATTATGTGCTTCACTGAGACATCGCTGCACGTGGACAGTGGACTAAGACTGTGTGTGAAGGCCACAACAAGAAAATCAGTGTAATGCTAAAGGGAGGTTGGGACTGCAGTGCTTTTTAACCACCGTTGGTGCCACCCTGGACATGTCACTGAAAAGGAGAAGATCTGCATGTCAAACTGTTAGCTGTGAGTTTACAACCAAACAATTTAACCCGAGTTTATCTGTGTTATTCTGGTCTTTTTCATATCTGGTCCTGCTGTAGACACAGCCTGTGATGTTGTCAGCTCTGTCACTGCTAGGCTACAAACATAGTATCCTAACACCTTCATTGGGATCTCTGGGGACTTGGGCGACCTCTGCCTCTTTTTACCAACATTCCAACAATTCATCACCTGCTCCACCAGAAAATAATGTTTGATTTATTTAATGCAGATGTTAGAAATGCATCCAGCTCTTGTTCTCATCTTTTCCTCCAAACCAATCATTTATCAGCAACCAGTCACCACATTGACTACAAAAACCTGGTTTAATGAAGCTGAGGAGGCTCTGAGATGATGCCTTAAGGCCTCAGACTGGAATAGCCTCTGCAAACCACATACAGATTACAGCAATGCCATGACGAAATGTGGAACAAATTCAAAATCAACTCCAGTGTAGATAACATCGTCCCAACAAGAACAATGAGATGCATTCCTAAAAACAAGGAGCTGCTAAATATAAAATGAAATAATGGGGAATTATTGAGGACAACAGCAAAACAACTCAAAATAAAGATTAGGAAGTGCAAGTACTGCAGGTAAAAGAAAGTCAGCTCTAGCAGAACAATGTGAGGGATGTGTGGACAGGAATGAAAAGGATCACCAGCTTCATGTTAAAGGGGGATCAGACTGATGGAAGTCTGGACAGAGCTAATGAGCTGAACATGCTCTTCGATAGATTCAATTCATCTCCTGCTTGCAGCTCAACAGACGACGCACCCTCCACGAGCCCACAGCTTTCTGCCACATTTCCACTCTGTCACCCCGCAGCTTGGTCATGTACGGTGGCCCTGAAGCGCAAGCCACAACTTCAAATAAAAAACATTTTAAATTTATTTTTATGTTAAAAAAAAGGAAAAAATAAAAACCACAACTACATTCATCTTCCGAACGAGGATTGTACCAGTGGAGAACATGAGAAAACATTGATTGGACAACGTCATTGACATCAAACCAGCAATTTTTCATGTCAACACAGCTACCCATCTCTTCCAGTAGGTTATGCAACTGTGTTTAATTTGTTGTTGTGCTTTTTAAATTATCGCATTTTTTAAATTTGTAGTTGTTTGCACTTCAGGGGCCCTGCGATGGACTGGCGAGCTGTTCAGGGTGTATCTTGCCTTTCGACCAAAGACCGCTGGGATAGGCTCCAGCTTCCCTGTGACCCTGAATTGGATTAAGCGGTTAAGGAAATGAATGAATGAATGAATGCACTTCAGGGATACAGCAGTCATGGACCTTAACACAGCCTCATCTCCCCTCACATCTAAATATAGAGACCTCCTCTGCCTCCACCTCGAGCCTGTTTGTCTAGTCAGATGAATAAACAGATGGAGAAACTGAACAGGAATTAGGCAGCATGTCAAGATAGTGTCAATCCCAGATTTCTGAACACCTGCTCAGAACAACTATGTTAGATTCTTCAGAATATTTGCAACACCAGATAAAAAAAAAAAAAGAGTTCTTCAGTCAGAAAATGTGGCCCTACCATGGACTGGCGACCTGTCCAGGGTGTACCCTGCCTTTCGCCTAAAGAATGCTGGGATAGGCTCCAGCTTCCCCGCGACCCTTCAATGGACTAAGCGGTTAGGATAACGAATGATGAATGAATGAATGACCCAGAAAATAGTTCCTGTGTTGCAAAAAACCTCCAGTCTTGTTCCAGAATCTGAATAATCCTAAGCATCTGAAACAAAAGACTACACCCAGTTACGCCAACATCTCACATTGAGAAAGTTCCTAAAAAAAGACTGTTATTTGCTCACTCCTTTCAAGATGGGCTTGGGGTTGAAGACACCATCATCTACCTGCTTCAGAGAGCCCACTCTCATCTGGACCAATCAGGCAGCACTTTGAGGATAATGTTCCGTCATTTTTTGAGTTCTTTTAGTACAATTCAGCCTGCGTTGTTACGTAAAGTTATAAACTCCAGGTGGAAAGCTCCCCAACTTCCTGGATTTATGGCTACCTAACAAACAAACCACAGTTTGTGAGACTAAAAGGTTGTGTGTCCGAGATGGTCAGCAACACAAGAGCACCACGAGGGACTATACTTTCACCATTTTATCTTCACACTGTACACCTCGGACTTGCAATGCAACTCTGAGTCCTGTCATCTGCAGAAATAGTCTGATGGCTCTGCAGTTGCGGGGTGAATAAATGATGGACCAGAAGATGTGTACAGAGAACTGGACCATCAATTTGTGAGATGGTAAAAACAATCACTTCCTCTCGAACACAAACGGAAGTGATTGTTGACTTCAGCAGGAACAGGGATAAACAAAACACTGTCTACATCCAGGGAAAACAAGTACTTTGGAATTCAGCTGGATAACAGAACAGGCTGGAAATGTTAACACATAAGCCACCTACGAGACGGGATGGAGCACATAGAGCACCAAGATGTTGCATATTTTCTGTAAGTCTATAATGGTAAACGCAATAAGCTTTGCAGGCATCTGTGGGGCAGCAGCACCAGAGACTGAAAGAGACTGGACAAAGTGTGCAAGAAGACTGGTTCTGTGCTGGGGATAACTTTGGAGCTGATCTTCCAGAGAAATATGCTGCACAAGCTGCTGAAAATGATGGAAGATTCATCACATCCACTACACAGCACAGCAAAGTAACAAGAAAGTGTGTTCAGTCAGAGACTTCTTGAACTCCAATGCATGATATTTGATTTTATCTAAAAAACAAAAACACAAAAAAAAGACTACAACACTAAAATGTCCCTCTTGGATAAAGTAATTTTCATTTAATTTAATGTTGCCCGGGTCGCACCACTTCTAAAGTCAGAAGGTGACCGAAAAGACAAGGATAAGTCACTGAAAAAAATCCAGAATATCTCCACAAATGTTTGTGCCAATCCCTCCAGAGGATGCTGACATATTTTCTTGTGTAAGGGCAGCTTTTGACATGCTGGTAGTGCTAAACCATTTCAGGCATTATCAAAGTGGGTTTGATGCTCTGGGGACCATGAACATCTGTACAAAATTTCATGGCAATCCCACTAAAAGCTGGGTGTGCTTATGAGTGGTATACACAGAAAACCTCATGTAATGAGAAGATTTAGACATCATCAACTTTAAAGCCATTAGGCCGATGTAGTGTAGTTCTTAACAAGACCTGAGAAAACATTTATGGATTTATGCAACATAAAAAAGCAAAGTTGATAACCAAGCAATATTTATGCTGTTTTAAATGCAGACAAATACTAAACACCAACATTTGGTGATGTTTAAGATGTTCTAACAACAGTATGTTGTGATAAGTGCCTTTCTTTTTATGGTTAACTATTTTAATCCAAAAAGACTTGAAGCATTTTTGTTTTTAAAAAGAGAAAACATGAATGTTTTATCTTTTTAATGCCGTGAGCAATTTATGTATCATAAAAAAAAAAGTTTGCAGCGCTGCACAAGCTGGTAAACAGAAACATTATTTTGACAACAGTACTTAAGACAGATACTAGCATGTGTGAACAAGTACAGTCAGAGTCAAGTGAAATCCCCTCCTGCCAGATAAGTCCAGATCAAGAGGCTGAAGCAGCTTTTTAATGCTATTAAGAGGATCTTAAAATGACAGCGTCACATCTGAGCCCTGACCTTGATTCTAGGGGCTGATTGTCAGAAAAGCTCTTATATCTCTGGGACGTATGAGAGGTTATCATTTTGGCTTATCACCGAAGTTAAACATCAATGTCACAACATCAGAACAAGGTAGAGTGAAATAATAAAGGATAGCTGGAAGCAAAGACATGTCAGAATGAGCAGAAAATGTGAAACACGTCTCACTTTTCCTTTTCAGGGGCGGGAGAAAAATTATAGAGCTCATTTGTTGCCGTGGCAGCAATATCTATCTCTCTGCTGTTCTGCAATTTATGTGAAAAACCTTATTTTGGTCGTTTGCATTTGATTTTATAAAAGGATTCAAAAAAACGGCATGACGCTTTAATCGATGCCTGTGTGTTAGGCACAGATCTTTTTGGGAGAATATATTTATCTGAATGCCTCCTAATAATCTGTTGGGTGCCACAGTGTGACACAGAACAGAGCATGCAGGGGGCATCAAGCAGCATCTAAAAAAAAAACTTAGGAAAAATCACATTTAATATCACAACTACCCTGATGAGCCACACGAAGATGACAAGAAGCATATCTCTATTTGAGGTTTGATAATAATCTGTTGTGTAGTAAAGATGAAGCTCTGAATATCTTTGGGGTTTCAGTGCATGTGAAACATGAGAATCTGACATGTTGCATCTTTTAAATCTGTACATCACAACAGCCAGATATGAGAGGGGCCATTAGAATAACAAAAACATCACTTTAGATTGTATTAAATGTTTAAGTCAATGCCCACGCATATGTGACTGTACAAACAGAAATAGCAACATTTGTGCTGCTGCTGTTTACGATTCTACAATCTTTTTGAGCAGTAACAATCTGAAAAATTGATGTTGCTATAATGACGACAAAACTTGACTTGAGAAGATGGTGTTGCTCCATCACTGCTCTTTAAACATGTGTCCAAACATTAATTTGGACCCTTAAAGGTCCCTGTTGAATCTAATAAACAGCATCAAATTGCTTCAAAGTTGCTCGGTTCCTTTCACCCTTCAGTGACCACTCTATGCGCCATATCTTACTCATGCTCTTAATGTCACTTCTAAAGGCACACAGTGGAGTCATAACACAACATATACAATCACATGCACATTGAGTGGGTTCATGGACTGACAGCTACTTGATTTAAACATTTATATAGAATGTACTCTAGAGTTTGCAGTTTAGAAGTTATTCATGCATATTCATGCATATTACACCAGATGGGAGGATAGAAAATTATATATATATATATATATATATATATATATATATATATATATATATATATATATATATATATATATATATATATACATAAATAAATACAGCAAGATTTGAGAGATTTGAGGAGAAAGAATGAACAGAATGCCTCCTGCTGTGCCATGAGCTTGTGTGAAAAAGCAGAATGAGAGCTGACAGAAGAGCATGGAGGTTTGGCAAAAGTGACTTATGTCTGCTGCTGACACTGATTTTTGAAACTGACAAAGCAGGTCATCAAGGATAAAATGCGGGTCGCAGAACAAATAATCTGTCAGTCTGCACAAGCCAAGACCCCCAGTAATGACCAAATGCTGGAAGTTTTTTTTTCAGTTTTAAGCACAGTTCCTCAGAAAAGAACATTTATAACTGTAAGGCATAAACTGTGGGATTAGTTTTCTCTGAACGATAAAGCTCTCTGCTGTGGCGGCTACATATGCAAGTGTTTGCCCTTTTTGCCCTTTGGTCCTTACCTATATTAAATACATCTGCCTGACATATACAAAAATAAATGGTAACACATACTAAACATCAAACAGTCCATGTGAAAAAAACTGGAACCATGCTCACAGCTTTAAAAACAACGAGTCAGATTACAGAATTTTTATCACACCTGAGTTAACACAAAAAAGTATAACAAATAGAGAAATGAGTGAAAAAAAAAAGTCGACTTGGAGCGATGGAGAAACATGGCGATAAATGACTCTGGGCTAGAGAGCTATTAATCAGTCGCTTCTCCCTGTACAAAGCGGCGGTCACTATGAACACTAATGTAGTTAAGATGGACATCATCTTACAATGTCCAATTTAAAGTCCAAGCTGGTTGTAGAGACAAGGGGAACATGTACTGAGAAATTAAACTGGGAGATGGAAAAGTGGAGGACAGAGGTCGGAAAAAAAAAATGCCGGTACTGCACTTAGCCACACTAAAACACCTGGAAATAATGTACATTTTGTCATAAATGGACCACTGTTCTACATGAAGATGGGAATGCACCATGACACATTTGGCTCTTATCACTCAGACCACACTCCAAGGTGGTCTGGGACGCACGCGGCTAGTGTTTTCAGCTCCATGAGGTCAAATATGTCCAGACAAAACAGGAGGACTGTGAGAGATTATTAATCAGATGTTTTTGTGTGGCTGATAGCAAAATTCACAAGGAGATCAGAGAAGAATATTTAACATAAAATATCTTAGTTGCGGAGCTAAAAGTACAAAACATGTTGTGAATAGTCACAGAATGTGGCAGACACCATTATTGATGTTTTACAGAGGATCTTTTTTGACTTATTGCAGTTTCAATATGTCAGACATTTTGCACTCATCCTTCTGAGCATATGTAGATATATACAAACTATTTCTGCTAAAATTTGAGACATGGCTATTTGATAAAACAGTCATTTAGTTGCAGTAGCTGAAATTGCTTGCTGTAGAAAACAAAACAAAAACTGGGGGAGTTTGTTTTATTGTGTGCCTATGCTCTCATGTAGCTTCTCTGTTCCTACAAAATGTTAACTCGGTAGTGGACATAGCTGGGATGACCATACAAGCTCTTTTGTCCACACATGAAATCGCCCGGCTGGAAATTCAAAACTAATCTGAGGTTTTGCACTATCGGAGCTTCGGGTTTGCATTGGATTGGCTTGTGGTTTACTCCCCACACCAACTTACTGTTATACACACTCCTGCAGCAGATGTTGCAGGAACAGGAGAGGGTCGAGAGCAGGCAGCAGCAGCATGACAGCGCAAAGACACCTAATCAATTTGTGCAAAACTGCAATGTAAGTGTGCATCTTGGATGACATTAAACCTTTCCCGGCCAGTGCAACACCCACACATTTTCAGCAGTTTTACCAAAACACCTTAATAAAACAAAGTGGAGACAAGCTACATGTTTTGGACAGGTGGGGTAAGAAGCTGTTCAGACGTCTTATGGTTTTAGATCTGTGTCCAATATAAAGCTAAAAAAAAAAGCAAATTAACCAACTACAGAAATAATAGCCATAGGTTGGACTTGGTTGTGATGCATTCCCAAAAAACATTTTTTTAATGTAGGCAATATAGATTCAATTAAAAGGCTTACCAAAAATGTGCAAAGGCCCATTGTTTTCTTGTTTTCTTGTTTTCCCCGAGCTGAATTAAGCTTTTAGTCATGTTTTAGTTAGCAGCACATTTGTATGTATCCACATTGTCAAGATGCCACTACACTACACCCAACCATTAAACAAACCTGAAATCCTTCCATGTAAACTGCATGTACAACGTAGTATTCCACCATGAACAGTAGCTGGAATGTCAACAACTCAAAGAACTGAAAGTACCTGAGGTCCTCAAGAATTCAGCCCAGCAGAATGTCCCCGCTGCTTCTGTCTGCATACCTTTAAAATAAACATAAGCATAGAAAGTCTTGAAGAAACCTGAAGGAGCTCATTTGAAAATCAGAGAAAAACATCACACAAGTCACACATGAAGTGATTTGTGCAATTCATATAAAATTCAATTCATATAAAAATCTTTTAGGCCGACAGGAAGGAACAACCTGCAGCGCTTACCTTGAGGCTGGACGCAGATTTTACTGCTTTGGGACACCTTTAGGATGAAAATAAAGAAAGAAAGATAAACTCTGTGGTTACAACATATGCAAAAACACAAATGCTGTGAAGTGTATTAATTATTTATGACAACGTTTATTCATACAAATTACACTTGATGGTTACTGCCTGTGCTGCTCTTGTTCTACGTCAGACAACAGAAACATACGTTTTATGGTTTATGTGCTACAAGCATACTTGGACAACATACAAATTTTATGGAGGAAGTAAGGACAGCAGCTGACAAGATAATGGTGGAACTGCTAAATAAATTAAAAGGGATGAAAAATAAATTTACTAGATCTTATCGCTCCGGATCTGTCTACCATGTTTGTGCCACAATAAAAAAAAAGCACAGCGATGCCTCTTGGTACCTGTCCTGTGTGTTTTCTGTCAGCATTTAGAAGGCAAAGATAAAGCTTGCCACTTGCATCAATCTGCAGTCCACAGCTGCAATCTAATCTGAAAATAAAACATTGTAATGTTATTTTAATGTCAGACTATAATGGGACAGGGCCCACTATTGTGTTTGAATTTATCGACTCTGTCAGACTCCAACTATTTGTCGATGTCGTGTAAAATGCCAGCAGGAAACTTTGTTTTGTTTAGGCATTGACAGATTCTCAGTCATTCTGGTCATAGTAACTCCAAGCCCTTGAATAGAGGCAAATATTCTTCTTTTTCTAGATACTTGGAGGCATTTCACCTCTCATCCAAAAGACTTCTTCACTTCTGACTAGTTGGTGAGGACTTTTGGCTTATAAATGTCAGAGAACATTTGTATGCTAAGTGACTCAGGTGAGTCACATGCGTGAGTGACACGCGAACAGGAAAGGGAAGTTAAACCAAACACACGGCTGTAGAAAACTACAAAATAAATCAGGAAACCAGAACTAAAGACAAAACAAAAATTCCACACCACAACACTTTAAGCAAATTCTGACAAATATATATACACTTTCTCCTCCCAACACATGCAAAATAGCGTGTTAATCCTCTATATTGCAATAGATAAGCTAACTGGATGCGGATGCGCTATTTTGCACTTTTGAAAGACACAACCCTCAGTGCATGCTATTAGTAAATCATTTTGTACATTTTTTGCATGTGCAGTGAGTTTGCAGTTCAGTAGATGCAGACCTTTATTAGATCCGGCCCTGATGATGTTGTTTGCTTGGAAATGTACCAGGATGTCATGTTAGGAGAAGATTCTTCTAAGTTTCTGACACTCAGATGTGTTCCTGTTCTAGTTTTGTCTGTTAATGTAGTTTTTTTTTTGTTGTTTTTCTTTAGATTTCCAAGTTGATTTAATAAATATCTATTCGAATACCGACAGGTTTGAAATTCTTCAGTTTTCCCTCTATCCTCATAGGCCTCTGCAGAGCTGGATGACATGTGAATGAGGGAATTCAGCCATTTGTTTCAGGTGTGTTGGACAATGGATGCATCTAAAAGATGTAGGGTTGTAGATTTCTGGGATCGGACTTGGGAGCGCCTTGTGAAATGCAACTTTGTGTAAAATAACAAAAAAAGAAAAGAAAATTTTCAGATAAATTGCCCAGCCCTGACTGTTGATCTGGTATTCCCAATGTGACCGGACAGCTGTGTGGAGGTGAGATGAGTACAGCAGCATGCTCTTTCAATCTTCTCTTATTTGTTACTAAAGCTTTGGAGGCACAGCTCATACACAACCCCGAGCTTTCAACACTTTCAAGATCTTTGTGAGCAAATGTCTCAAAATGTTCGCTTTATGTTAACTAAACTACTGCAGTTAGAGTACCCAGACACAAAAGAGGGATTTCATACCAAGAATAGTTCTGCCTCTTCTTTCAGTTTGTCAGTAAATGCAACGGCAAACCTGATTGGGAACAAAAAAAAAAGGTTTTCATTATCACAGCTTCAAACATAGACAGTTCAGCAAAACAAGAATTTTCATTAGAGAGAGAAAATTTGAGCAGTTTTACAAGAAATGACAATTTTGACAACAAAAGGGGGGAAAAAAAGGAGCAATAATGACAGTAGACACAAAAGCCTAAAGGCTGAGAAAGAGCAGAAGTGCTTGTGGCTCAGCAGCAAACGATGTGAGGATGAATATATAAAGAATACAATGAATACAACAAAAGTGAAGATAATATAGAGCAAAAGACAGCAGGGGATATTCATTTGTATGTGTGGGAGTGCATTGTTAAATGGGCCAACAGGCTCAGTGTGGTGACTGAATTTCATGATCAAGGTCTGTGAGAGGAGGCACAAACAGTAGGAGGTGCATAGATTGAGATGTCTGAAGTTGCAGGAGCTGGATCTCCCCATTTCTCCCAGATGGCAATTATGCCCTTTGACATACTAAATAAATATCCGACCATTTCTTGTCATTATAATACACAGCGATTTAGTCTGACGTTAGGTCAGAGGACTAGGTATTGGTAAATTTCCATTGTTAAAGGGGAGGTGAGAGTGCATAACCTGCACCGCTGGAGCTTGCATCTGCTCAACTTGATTCTTGTATGCTCAACATCAGGCAAAGGAAGCAGCTGAGATATTCAGACTTTTTGTTAAACAAATAACTGATGGCAGAATTAATAGTTGAAATGTTTAGGAATAAACCTGATAAAGGAGATAATTAGCTTCGCTTTGAATTTGTAATAAGTTTGGAATCTACTGGTACGATTGTTAGTATATTCAAGACAAAGCCAAAAAAAACATAAATAAATCACACAATAACATTAGAAGTTGTCTTGATTTCAAAGGAAGAATGTGAATCAAGATATTTAAGTGGTCACATTTACTTCCTGCTCGCACGTCAAGATGGCAACAGCTGCATCAAACTTCTATAAAAAGGAATTTTGCAAAACAGGTTATTGTACATAAACATGATAAAATGTTGAGAAATCAGTCAACAAAAACACTGCTGTTTCAAAATGACTGCAGCAGAGCTTTAATATTTTAACCATGTTTCATTTCTTCAAACACATCCAGCTGAACTTTCTCACAGTACTGTTACTTTGTCACAGCAAAATAAGAATAGGTGTAATCTGTGTGACAGGGATTTTCCCTTTTTCCCTACAACCATTAATTTGAAAGAGTTTAAAAAAAAAAGAAAAAGAAAAAAGAAGTTCATGTCATGTGTTGTTGAATCAAAGTAAAACTCATGGAGTCATTCTGTACTTTGGAATCAAGTCGTTTAAAAGAAAAGTTAACAGAAACGTCACCTGGCTTTCAGCAGCACCTGCTCCATGACCACACGCTTCTGTTCTACTTTCACATCTTCATTTATGTCTGTTCCACCAAAAATTACACCAAAGGGCACTTGGATGTCTATAGTGAAGCACAGACATAAAAACAGAAAGAAGTGACACTTCTGGGATGCATAACTGTAGTTTGCAGTTTCATGTGAATTTCATAAGCACAAGTAACAGGATGTTGTAACACCAGATAGGTTTATAAATAAAGAACAGCAGCTCGGTTACCCAAGAGAAGCCTGCCAGCTCTGAACAGATGAATGGCCAATGCAGCCTCAAATGTTGGATTTTGGGAGAACAGTTTTGCCACATCTGTGGGAGAGTGAAATTCTTCTGCATCTCTGAGTTCACAAGTATGTCCTGCTGATTCAATGTGAGACCTAGAAGATACAACACACTTTACAATGGATGGCGAGGAGCAGTGGAATGTCAAAAGGGGAGAATTTCAACACAAATGACCCATCCATTCATCTACAGCCACTTATTCTAATTCAGATTTGCAGGAGGAAAAGCAGGAACCCATCCCATTTGCTACTAAGAAAGAGGCTGGGTATCACCTGAACAGGTGACCAGTCAGTGCAGACACAAAAACTTAAATCTTAGTTTAGTGTTTTCATTTTATGCGTCTTATATCTTTTGCTGAATAGCATATATTTTGCCTCACTACATATACACAAGTCTTTCTTACAAATTTCTTTTCAAAATTAAGATTTTTAAAATTTTATCAAAGAATTGTCAAAATTGTGTTTTGTAAAATTAAAAAAATAGTAAGTTAATCATCAAGTCATTAAAAAGTCATATTGGGCAAAATTTTAATAAGAATTTTGAGAACTTGCAGCATTATTTCTGAATATTTTAGAATCCATAAAACGTAAACAAGCAACTAGTTTAAAGGAAAAATAACCATTGATTTTTATCCTGGAGAGGAATAAATCTGCTAGTTTAAAATTAGCTGCACATTGACCAACAGTGTTTTTCAACCTTTTTTTTTTGAGTGAATGCACTTTTTTTTCACTAAAAACACACAAGGCACAACACAAACCAAAATGTTTTGATTTTTTTTTTTTGTTAAAAAAAAGCCCATATTATTAATATGAACTCCATCTTGTCAAAGTGGCTTTCAATAGAAATAAGATAAAAACAAGAAAAAGGAATTTTATTATCTTTCATCTGGGCCCTGGATGAACACAGAGCTGCTTTTTAGACCAAGCAGGTGAAATTGGATCATTTCTCAGGGCACACCTGATGATCTATCACTAATGTGCCACGGCACAGTGGTTGAAAAACACTGAATTACAACAATCCAGCCTTTCCATTACTGTGTAAGTAAAGTGTATTTAATGGTTTAGAACAGTTTGTGTGTATATCTATATATATATATATATATATATATATATATATATATATATATATATATATATATATATGTATATATGTGTGTGTGTGTGTAAATATGTATGTAAGACCAATGCAAATATTGAACTGGAATACCGAGCTAACTTGCAACACATCTCAACCATCATATGTATAGTATGGTCTTTTTCCATTATTGTATCTTTTAGTTAGTAACATGTGCATTTCAATAAGACTGGACTTTTATTATAGTTGTGTTAATTGTAAGACATGTCTTACGTTGTAGTTTCGTTAAAGTGAATCATGTGATTGACCAAGTTACAATGGCTAAATACATGGCTGAGGGTGGCATATAAACAACGTGCAGATTTTTCAGTAACAATTCCCCCGTCATAAAATCTCCATGTATTAACTGTCCTGGTTCACAGCTACCAATTTACAGCTAAACCATGTCTCGCTGACTTATGAACGACACACAGCAGCCACTGCAGTCAATAACCCTTCACACTAATGCGAATTACCTTATTCTCTTGGCTGTAGTGTTATTCCCAGTTTTGGGGCTGAGACAGGCAAGAAAGAGTATTCTCATATCGACACTAAAGGCTGCTCTGACAAGCTAGCTTATTAAAACGTGAGTGGGACTATACAGCAAGCTGGACCTGTGAGTTTCATCGGGCTCGCTAAAATTAACTATCGCATTTCCTGGACCCATGCCCGTAAATTACACGTAAGGTAAAGCTAACAACATGCTACAGTACGGCTATGTCATCTTGGCACTGCATCACGCTGGAAATGTTTACAAGTCCGTCTCCCATACTACTCCCTGGAAACAAATGTCTGTGGCGACGTATAAGTGATGTTACGTTGTTTTGTTTTAATCTATGACATTGGTTTAAGGTTTAGAGGTGAAAACAATAGAAGTAAACCCCTATTTTTAGACAGTTCTGTAACGCTCTGTTCCACTGTCCGGAAAAAAAAAAAAAACCCACACGTCTACTTCCTCCTTGTGACGGTAGACTGCATGCGTGAACAGAACTGACTACAACATCATATGGATGGCCCACTGGCCATCTCTTTTAATGGGAAACGTCGTTTGTCTTTTAGTTATAGATCTTCTTCAGCAACGCAACGGTGACAGTTGTGCTGAGCTGTATGTCACGCGATAGTACTGTGACACTTGTTTTGTTTTTTTGTGGATTTCCAGTTCAGTTCAGATAAAGTATCAACTGACGGGAAAACAAACGAAATATTTGAACAGTTAACATTTACTGAATTATCTGAGGTTACCGAGGATCACTGACAAGTGTTTCAAGAATTAAAGGTAATGTAAAACCAAACACCCAGCTTTCGTGCTACAGTTAGCTCTATGTTTATACTAAATGCTTGTTTCACATATTATTAGGAAGGGGCTGTGTCTGACTGGCACTTAAAAGTAAACTTGCTAAAACAGTGGCAACAAATCTTAGTTTATTTGCTTAACTTTTACTGTATTTTTCTATAGGTTTGAAGCCACTCTTCAGGAAGACATCCATTCCCATTAAGTTGGTTGAGAATGGCTACCAACAGGGATGCCAATGAGAGCACCCCGCTTTTGGAGTCAGGAGACGCACCTTTACCACAATCTGTCTTCCAAGGAAGGAGACTAGCTTGTGCAGCCATCCTTCTGGCTGAATCTTTGGAAAGGATTGCATTCTATGGCATCACATCCAATTTGGTTCTTTTTCTCAATGGTAGTCCTTTCTACTGGGAGGGCACTCAGGCCAGTCAGGCACCTCTGATGTTCATGGGAGTAACTTACCTGATTTCCCCATTCGGAGGATGGTTGGCAGATGCATATCTTGGAAAATTCTGGACCATAGTTTCCAGTTTGATCCTATATTTCTTTGGCATGCTGTTTTTCCCTTTCATTTCAAATGAAGACACCAGAATACGTCTGTGTGGAGAGGAGATGGCATTTCCTGTGCAACCTTCTGAGTGTCTGAGCACTAACAGTACTCCTTCAGGAAATGTAACCTGCCCCATCCGCGCCCCTTATTGTGGCCCAGTTGTCTACAGTGGACTTTTTCTGATTGCATTAGGTGTGGGTACTGTGAAGTCCAACATCACTCCCTTTGGAGCAGATCAGGTAGAGTATAAGCCAAATAGCTTTCAAACATTTCACTTCAAAGCTTTTATTAAAAAGTTCCTTGTAGGCTAAAAGGTCTGTGTATTAAAAGATTTGCGATCATGACTATGTAAAATTGGGCATGCAGTGTGACATCACAGAAGCCAGACATGTGACTGGATATCTGTTGTACCATGTCATTTCACTGACATGCATGGTCTTCATCATTACTGCCATTTACAAGTAGATTATTTTGACATATCTAACCATGCAAACCCTTGGATCATATTTAAAACAGGCAAGTTATAAAGAAAAGATTGTACACATGACCAGTATCTCAAGGAAAACCAGAAAGCAAACATTTTGACCTCAATGGCTGGCTTGGTGTAAATGTGATGCATATTTTTCACCAGTTTGTCAGTTCTTGACAACTTTATATGACACTGCTTCCCAATTTTTGAAAGTCCACTTTATATAAATCTGCGCTCTTTGGGTTAAATTTAATTATAATTTTTTTTTTTTTTTAATTTATCTCAAACACATATACAGTACAAGTCACATTCAAAAAGTCACATTCATGTAACAGTGTAACTTGTTTGAAAAAGAGCAGTAGGAAGCTCAAGGCTTATTTAGATACTACTCCTCATTTACAGTCTTTTGTTTACACAATTATATAGCAAACCTTACTGAATCATCAGCCAACATGGTAACATGACTTCTGTAACATGGCTTTACCTCGCCTGTTTGGATAGGTAGCCTCACATTATCTTTCAATAGTTTTTGATAGAATGCTGGAAGTTGGAAAAACCTGAGAGAAATTACAATCTGTGACACTTTCACTTGCTTCATCCAAACTGCAAAACTATTCTCTTAAAAATCAACAGTTTTCACCAAGCGTGGCTTTTGAGGTCTTCTTAGTTGAGTTAATTATTTCAGCCTCATTATATTATTTTTTAAATATCTGGTATTTCCCTTTACAAGCTTAAGTTTTACTCCAATGGTATGTTTGGTATTTTATCAGGAAAAGTTTCTCCTGCTGGTAAAATTTGTGCTATCGGTTGTAGATCCACTTTGACGGTTGATATCCACTCCCTTTTTGTGGAGGCCTCATAAACGTGTAGATTTTGGTGTTATGATGGTAAACAGAGACCTTGTAAGTCAAATGTTTTAATAAGACAAGTACCGCTTGCCATTCCATAAGGAGGTTTAAGTAATTAACTCACAGTCTGTAATTCTAATGTTAAGGATATGTAGGAGAAAAGAATGTGAGTGTTGTTACAATTGCCGTGTGATCTGATCTGTTCCTTATATAAACTATGGCAGATACCACAAATTCTCAGTTTATGTTATTTGTACTTTCATATCACCAGTGAATGCACACAGTTTCTAAAGGGAGCTGTTTTATTGCTACATATACTAGAAAAGTTAAAAATTTCAATTGACTAATTATTTCTCCTTACTAGGATGTTATAAGCAGATTAGATCGGAAACTAGTCGGTGACAAACCTTCATCACACAAACACCAAATGTCTTCATTTACACTGGCAGTAATAAGAGAGAGAACACACATTTGGGTTTTGTGATAAATAAAATCACATTCTTTCTGCAGAAGACCCTTGGTAAGAAACTGTCATACAATGAGACTTATAATCAGTATGTCTTCACAATCTAGTCAGGAGTAGATTATGCTTTAGCAAGGAAGGAGCAGGGTAAATATGATTAGTACTTGATCCCATTCCCTCCTAACAAGATCTTCACATTTATGTCAATGCCTCCTTGCATCATGGTCAAACACTCAACATTCGTTTTAGTAAAACATTGGAAGAGACTCAAAGTCATGAGATACATTTGCTCAGTTATTATCCGTGTAGGATTAATCAGTTAACCATAAGCGTAAAGTTAATTTTCTGTTGATTTGAAGCCTGAAATGTGTCATGTGATTGCAAACGTTTTCTACTAATCTAATGATCAACCAGTTACAAGTCTGCGCTGTAAATACTTAAGTGAAACTAAATATTTCCTGTTAAATGTGGCGTGATTCTTGTTCTAGAAAAAACAGCACCAGACTTGTGCATGAGGTTTTGCTAAGGCTGCACTATGCACAAGAATAGCTCCATCTGTGTAGTTAGCTGGTGATGGATAGATCTTATCTAGACCTGTAATCCGAGCAGGATTCACAGGGGAGAAAAGCTATTTCTACCTTTTCCCTCTTTCAGGTATTGTGCTTGTCTGCCCATTATCAGCAAAATATCTATTGATCCCATTATATATCTTTTTAAAAAAGGACAACATGTGATAACAATATGGTATATTAGAGCCAACATTACTAAAGGAACTGGAACATTGTATTAATGTAAATAAAAACAGAATGCAGTAATTTGCTGATCTCATAAACTGGTATGTTTTTCACAATAGAACATAAACACCATACAGTACATGTAAAACCTAATTAGTGGCAACATGTTCATGCAGCTGTTTCATTTTAGTCCCACTTTTTCTTATCCAGCATTCTGTTGCCCGTTTCCCAGCTCTTTTAAGAATATACAGTTCCCATCATATTCAAGATAGGTACATTTTTTGCCATTTAATTGATTTTCTATGTTCTAATTTGAATAAGGGTTTGGGTCTATGAAAATGCAAGTCATTGGATTTGTTTGCGTTACATTTTGGCTTCTGAACTTTTCTGAAATCAGAATTGTAAATATTTCTCCCAGTCTTGCCTGAATAAAAACTGCATGCAGTATATTGTGTGAAAACTAAACTAAACTAGATATATAGGTAGAAGCTCCAAATTATGATGTGCTCTGTGTGTATTATTTAAACCCTGTCATGTTTCAGGGATCACCAACTCCAGTCCTTGAGATCTGCCATGCTGCAGGTTTCAGTATTTTCCTGGTACAACTCAACTGACTCGAATGAAAAGGTTCTCCAACAAAGTTGTCATCATCTTCATCCCCAGCCTGTTAATGAGTGATTGATTTGAGTCCGGTGTGATGCAACAGGCCCTGTGATGCACTGGCGACCTGTCTAGGTACTCTACCTTTCGCCCAATGATTGCTGGGATAACCTCCAGCTTACCGCGACCCTGAACTGGACTAAGCGATAAAGAAAAAGGATGGATGGATGGTGATGCAACAGGAAAAAACTAAAACCTGCAGAATAGTAGATCTGGAAGACTGGAGTTGGTGACCAATGTAATATTGTAATTGTGCTAAAATGGTGATGGATTTAATGCTTTTTTTATTTTAGTAAACATTTTACAAATACTAACATACTAGGGATAATCAGTTGTGCAGCTATCAGTGCAGCTTTTGTGCTCATACAGTAAATAAGACTGATTATTATTATTTACTTGACCTGAAAGGAAATGGATAATTGCCTATGAGAATCAGCATGTTTTCTTGTGTAAATTTGTAGCTGAATTTAATTTTTAACTGTATTTAAAGTGGAACTATTATGTGCATTTCAGGCTTATTTATTTTTATTTCTAAGACCAGAAGGGCTGGGATTGATCGAGTTATTGTCACAAATCACTTTATTTACTTCAGACCGACCCTCTCCGTAGGTTGTCAGATCAGCCTGTGGGCAAAACGAGTGGATTGAGACTCTTCCGCATTAAGCCCCGCCTCCCGCCTCTGCACTACATCGGGAGCGCGCACCACAACTGCTTTCGCCGTCATTGTAACATCTCATAAACAGAAGGATTAGGCTCATATGAACTCAATGAAAAAGCAAAATACAATGTCAACACATAGCATACAGCCCTACATGTTGGAACCTGAATCAGAGCCTGAAAACGAAGTGAAAAACAGCAACGAATGCAGCAGGATGTCTCTCATTGGTAAACTCACCAGCCATCGTTCGAAATAACTTTATCCGACGTTTTCCACTTACCTGATGTATTTGTACATGCCCTTGTTAACCAGTAGAAGATAACCAATCACCGAACTTTATCCCCCGGGACGTCACAAGGATTTTGAAGTAGAAAAAACTCTTGTAGAGAATCAGCCAATAGTAAGGTTACAAGGTTCCAGCAGCATAGATACCGCACAATTCTCCTCTTTAAATGAGCCCCCTTACTATAACCCTGGTCAAGTGAGTCCTACTGTAAGACAGGAATATATATACTATATATATACTGTAATCCATCAGGAAAACCTTTCATTTAGATTTAATTCTACTTTCTTAATTTTGCCAAAGCAACAAACTTGTATCTGAGTACACAAAACACAATTAGTTGGAAAGCTGATATATTTAACTTGTCAAATGACACTACAGGATTTGCAGCTATATGAAAAGCCATGCAGATAAATGGACCCATGAAAGTGATGTATATTTCAAACAGAAGGGTCTTTATTCCCTCTTTGCTCTGTAGAAGATGTGAACAGGCCACAGTTTGGTGTAGAGTCAGTACAGTACTTGCTGCTTTCTTCTGGTTTAAGAGCAAACCGGCAGATCTTTGCGTTTGCATCACATCTGGTGGCGATACTGCATACTACCTCAGGCTGCTTTTTCCTTCACACACATTTTTTTCTAAATGGGGTCTGGATTCCTGTGAGTCACCTAGAGGTTAGCAGGGACCACTCCTTTTCCCAAGGAAAATGTTACTCTGTGGGACTTACAGAGTTCTGAAATCAATGAGTGCTGGTTAACATGTAGAACCAATGGGCCACATTCCTGTAGATATTTCAAACTCATCGTAACAGAAACAAAACAACTTGGAAACAAATTTCTAATGTAGAAGACAGAGATATAAATAGATGTCCAGTTGTAAGTGTCCAGATAAAATTAAGGCTGGATGCACTTTTGAAATTCTCTAAGCCCAGGTTTAGCTTCCTCTTCCTACCATACTGCATGTTGTCCTGCTACAAGTAAAGCGCTGAGATTGGGAGGAAAGCGAACATCCCTCAGGCATTGACAGTTCTCTCCATGCTTGGATGGAGAGCAAGACAAATAGGTTATACCTTGTGTTGGTTGTTTTTGTATGATGAGAAGTTGCACTCTTGAGGACAAAGCTAAACAGAAAACGTCTGCTCGCTTCATCTTGATACTCATGACACAAAACTCATCAACAGAATGAAAGCTCTACATAGGCTCTCAAAGGCAACTACAGTTATAATTGAAGTCATAGTAACTGATAATAACATTAACTTATATTAGAGCCTTTTGAGAAAACCAGAACTAACTAATGTAACTACCTAACCGGACTTGGTGGTGAAGTTATTTGTCAGGTAAACAAGGTAAACGTAGTAAGAACTGAGAGATGACAATTCATTTACATGAAGCAAACATGACGAACTTGGGTGTCTACAGTCAGCTAATATGGGGTCTGAAATTCTTTACTTCCCTTTGTGTTGTACGGTAGGAATCCACTGATGGCCTGGTATGAAAACTGGGCCAAGTTTTCTTACATTCACCCTTTGCCAATGTCTGCATGTGTGTCCTGATTGGTGGTGTTTTCTTTTATTGTTTGTGATTATAGGTGAAAGACAGAGGACCTGAGGCCACTCGGCGATTCTTCAACTGGTTCTACTGGTGCATCAACCTTGGAGCAATCTTGTCTCTTGGAGGTGTGGCCTACATCCAGCAGAATGTCACCTTTAAGGTTGGCTATGTAATTCCTACTGTGTGCCTCGGAGTGTCCTTCCTGGTCTTTCTCCTGGGACATACAGTTTTCATCATGAAACCTGCTGATGGCAGTGCCTTCTCAGACATGTTTAAGATCTTGGGCTTTGCCTTCTGCTCACAGAAAGTGAAGGAGCCTAACCTGCTTCGGTGAGAGAGTATTTTAACATCTCTTTGTTAGTGATTTTTGTGTATATTATGTAATGATAAGTAAACTGTATACAAGTAATTTTTCAAGAAGCTGAAGTGGTAAAATCCCCTCAAAGACAAACCACATGCGCATATAACACTCATCTGTTTAAATATTGAGTAAAGTAGCTTTGCGATAAAAAGAAATCCAAAGTGAAATTAAAACATTTTAAAATCTTGGACATATAAAGTACAAAATTAAAGCAACAAGAAGATCTTTAATTCGGATTTTACTATGTCAACTGTCTAAAATGTTTGATTTTCTAGTAGTTTGTTTCTGATGTGAGTTGCTAGACAGCTCGTGGATATTTGGATACACCTTTAACTTAAATCCGTTTTGATCTCTCTCTATTTTCTTGCATTCATCTTCAGTCCCTGTGGTAAAAAGTTATTCTAAAGTGCTGAAACTTGACTTTGAACCAAAGTAGCTCAGTCGGCTCAAAAACTTGACATTGAATATTTTAAGTTGGACAATCCCACAGCCTTTCAAGAATTCCTTATTAAAGCATTTTCTCCAGAGATGAGGATTATGGGATTTAGTACAAAGTTTCTTTCCTATCTCTAGAAGTGCTATTATTAAAGGGTAAGATGTTTTCAAAAAAAGGCTGATTAAGTCTCCCACTTCAAGAGTTAATGCTAATTCTAGCATATTTTGCATTTAATGATATTTTTGAATGAATGTTATACTTCCAATCACTGTATATTTTTAGAGTATTTCAAATTTTTCTCTCTTTTTTTCTTTTTGTCTCTACAAAAGCAACAAACCAGCACTACTTGATAGTGCAAAAGTGACCTATGGAGGAAAATTTCCAGAAGAGAAAGTAGAGGAAGTAAAAGCGCTGATGAAAATCCTCCCAGTTTTCTTCGCCCTTATTCCATACTGGACTGTGTACTTCCAGGTAAGATACACTTGTATCTGTAAAATGAGCAAACATGAAGACATTTGATTTGCCAACACAAGCTTCCTCCATGCAGATATGCACAAATATGTTAATATGTGGGAAGATTATTTTCTGCAGAGGAACAGCTTTGCACCAGTGACCCTGTTGATCACAGAGTGGAGAATTACTTCATGCTGAGACTAATCTCCTTATTGTGTTGTAGATGCAGACAACATACTTCCTGCAGAGCCTCCATTTGAGGATTCCTGACACAGCCTCGAACAACACTACTGACTCCCATCAGGTAACCAAAAGTGGAAACGACTCCAAGTATCTGTTTCTTGTTTCATTAAAAGAATATAGATTTTGTTTGATCTTTCAGTTTAGTAATGCTACAGTTATAATGCTAATACATATGGAGTTAGACCTGCGTGGGGCGCTAACCTTCTTTTTTATAAGTTGTTTTGTGATACATTTTTCACTGCTGAAGGTAAAGGAGTCATTTGGTCACTGACACACAATGGTAGGCAACAGTTGGAGGCAACAGCACAGGCTTGTAATGCCTTGGGGATTAAGGCAGAACTTTACAGACTAATACCTTGCAGATTAGCAACCTGCCTGTGATTGTATCTCTCCACAGCAGTGTCTCCACCTGATGCTTCCTGTCGATTGTTGCTGGAGTAACTCAGTCCCACAGATTATTTGTTGAGTTCTTCTGGGTTTTGATGACTCCCCCAACCGGCCCACATAATACGTGATTCCTCAAAAATCCATGAAATGGCAAAGACCAGAAAGTGTAATGTTTACACAGTAGCATGTCTGTTCTCATTACTGAACAGGCTTGTTCTGAGGTGTTAATGAAGTGTTCTGAGTTCAAGGAAATGTGAAGTGAAACACTTGTCTGTAAACCACACAGTTGTCACATATATGCCGCCTATATATTCTTATAGTACATAAAAAAATGCACTGTACCTTGTAAAGGTAACAGACATATTTCTTTACCTATTGTTGCTCATCATTTTGTAACCATGTTATAGAGCAATATTTATGCTTTGCTTTTTTTTTAAAATTTTTTTTATTTTTCCCCAAAAATGTTTATTTGGTTTCAGAAGAGGAACTAAGCCCTCTCTGCTACCAGCTTTGACACTTCTCAACATCAAAAGGGAAGTGAGATTAGATGCCTCTTTGATTTGCTCCCTCATCTTACCTGACACATTTCAATGGCTAACCTGAACAAATACGCTCTACCCAAGTAAATGTTTCCCATACTAATGATGCTGCCTTAGAACTGGAGACAGGACTCCAATGTTTTGCAGCTGCTTACACTCAAATAAATCCATAAGGCTGAATCTTTTCATGGAAAATGATAATAAATTCAGACTACCTTTATAATAATGATCAGTCACAATGTACGTTTATGTTCATGCCTCACACAATTTCCAAAGTTAAGACATAATTCTGCGACAAAAGTCACACATTTTTATAACTTGTAAAGATTTAAAGCGTACAAGGATTTTTACATTTTATTTTTTACTTTATCCAAATTGTTTTTCATCTTTTTAACCAGCAATTTATGTCATATTCATACAGTATATTGGTCTGTAATGGCCGCATGTTTGCAGTTTTTTTAACAGAGATTTGGATTTGTTTGGTTTCCTCCCATGATTCCTATTAGGCTTTCTCTGGCAAAGATGTTGTTTATGTAGAATTTCCTGTCATTTTTTATCACAGTAATGTGCAAACAAGAAGAAAGCACTCTCCAAGGAGCCATGTGTAGATTGCTAGAAGTTACCCCAAAATTGAATTTGAGGTTAAATGAAGCAATCAGAAGTGTTACACCAGAGACACTTAAAGGAGCCTGGATTGCATTTGGAATCTGAATGGCAACAACAAACAAACAAACAAAAATGTTTACACTTGTTTTGTTTTCTTAGTGATACATTCCCTGAATTTATGGGTGCTTTGTATGCTTATTGGAGATTTATTATCATTTATTAATTTAATCTCTTGTCCTGGCACAATCCAGCTACTAATTCCAGATATCACATTTCATATCAGTTGATGCAGATATGAGCTATAGAAAGCTTATTTTAAGCAGAGTTTGCCATATACTGTATATTACTTCTTTTGGATATTCATGCTGTTGACAGAAACACTACCAGTGCTATGACTTCTCCTGCTGGCACTGCAAATATTAATCCTACCATTGATTCAATGGCCTTTTATTTGACTCTGTGCTTTCTTCACCTGTTAAATGAATTAATATTTGTTCATTAAATCTTGTCTGGATTTGACCACCTGGGGGTGCCAAAGCAGTACAGAGACTGTTCTCCCTGAACACACATGCAGACACATATGCAAACACAAACACTGTGAACTGTGTTGGAATGCACTTTACACCCTCACTTGTTTTCATGCTTTGTTGCTTCTTGTACATATTTATCTAATCTGTCTCCTCTGGACCCCCCAGATGACATTCCGCTTCCCACCTGCATGGCTCACCATGTTTGACGCAGTGCTCATCCTAATGCTAATTCCTCTAAAAGACAAAGTGGTGGACCCTATCCTGAAACGCCGTGGCCTGCTGCCCTCCTCCCTGAAAAGGATTGCAGTGGGGATGTTCTTTGTCATGTGGTCTGCAGTGGCAGCCGGTGAGTGCAGTACCAGAAATGTCCTGAATTAAACTACCACTTACTAGAGCCAACACCAAAATATCTACGTTCTTCTGTGGTAAATACCACAGTCAGTACTTCAGAGGGAAAGACAATGACAAACTTACTTCTGCATCTAAGCTTTTTTTTTTTTTTTTTATTTCCACGCTTTTTTTTTTTTTTTTTTCTTTTCTTTAAGATAGTCATTTAAATGCAGTTTGACAAGCAACTTCTTATCAGTCCTGATTCTTACTTCGGCATTTGGATTATCCATTGTACAGCAAATAAATACCTGTTATGAGGTGCATTTTGTGGACATTGGCAGATTGTTTGTCAGTAGTATATAATCTGTCACTGAATGGAAACAACCTCCTCCATCTGGCAAAGGGAAAGCAGCAGAGAGGTTGGACCTTTTCCCTGCACCCATATTTAACTTCTTGTTGATTATTTTGGAAATAAATTCTCAGCCAGAATACCCGGATAAATGCATGGTGAGGGGGAAAGGAGAGGAGGTAAAAAGAAGGTGCACACCTTTAAGAATCAAGTTTCATTGTATTTTCAACAAGCAATCATTTTATTCGATTTTTTTGCAGCTGCACATCACATCTTCACACGTTAGGATGAAATGTGCACTAATGACATTGATATTTAGATGTTTTTGTTTAGATATTTAGATATATTAGCTATTTAGATATTGATTGGTGGTCGACTACCAAACATTCTCTTGATCAAATTTAAAAGCAGTAATAAGGGGTCGCAGTATTGTTGTTTCTGATAAATAAAAAATAAATGATAAAGATGCTAGTTATGAATTTTACCCCAACATACCAGTTATGGATCCAAACAGCCTTCCAGATTAAAAACCAGCATGAACAGCCTAAACCGTACCCGTTAAATGTGTTTTACTGTCAACACAAACAGAATACGTTGCCAAATGTCAAAACAAAATTTATTTTGACATGTGGCAGAATCTAACCTCACACCATGAAAGATATAATTGGTTTGATCTGCCAAAATAATAGGTGATACATGCCACCTTTATTTAAATGTTGTTTGGGGTTTATAAACTGAATTCATGCTTCACCGATTTCAAGGGAGCAGTACGAATTTGAATGTAGTGGAGAGAAGAATATCCTGAAATAAAATGTCATTATTGAGCTTTATTGTACCTTTTTTTTTTTTACGGACAGGCTTCACACATTTTACTGGACATTTATTAAAGGCTGTCTTACCCCATCAAAAGCATCCTTTTCAGTTTGTGTGATGTGATACAAGCAATATTTAGTAAAATGCAATGTGTCAAGTAGCATTTTCTTTTCAGAGTGTGTTTTTTTCCTACTAAGGATGATGAGCCAACAAGTTCATTTCAGTTTTTAAAAGCTTTTCTAATATTTATTTTCCATTTAGCTTCATGGAAAAATATGCAAACCTTGCATCTGAATTCAGGTAAAATACTTTTGGAATACTGCAGAAAGCAATTTAGAGTTCTGGGAGTGGAGAGAAAAGGTTTAAGATGGTGCTGTGGAGTGGGCATTGGTCACAGAAGAGAAGGTGAATACACAACTAGCGTGCAGTTCTGACCTGGATTTTAGGAATCACATCAGACAACAGGATAACATTTATACAGTACGCTGCATTGCTGGCTTCATAATATTACTGTATTTGCAGCTGATTTGAATAGTTTTCTCAACATTTATTTATACTACTTTACATTCATTTAGTCCTTAGAGCTACCTTACATCATAATTACATTTAGACTTGCATCCTTGGGTGGCTTTATGTTGTCTGCAGCAGTTATCTCTACCCTTCTGATAGCTGAAACGATGCTAAGAGACAAGCACATTGATTATAGTGAATATGCCTGTGTGCTGTCTTTTGCACAGTGAATATCCAGTTGTCAGCCTGCCTGTGCTGCTCAAACCACTGCTGCTCAGCGTTAGAATCACTTTCGTCACATTGTGTATGAAATGTGCTGGAGTTTGGGGAGATTGGTGCAGCAATATTTCAGATGGTTTCATCGTGCTTGTCCGGACACGTTTCACAGTATGAGGATAGTTGCAGTTCGGAGAGGGTTGAAGACAAACTGTTGGGCTGTCTGTGAACATTTTATGATAATTTAGTACTTCTTTTAAATTTTATCACCTTCCCTTTATTTTAATTACAAACTGGGTTAAAGCTCATTGACTTTTGGGTTTCTAAAAACGTCTAATTTGTTATAAAAATCTGGGACATAGCTGCTTAGGATCATATTGGGTTGTCTAATGTGTGATGTTCAGTTGGAGTTGTGGGGATGTGAGTATAATGTGCGAGACTTGCTCTGGGCAAACCAGTGGCTACACTGCCCGAGATGGACAGCTGGTATTATTGGATATCCGGATTACAAGGCTACAACTCCCCTCAAATATAGCATTAAGTGTAGTTATGATCGGAGGCAGTCTCTGGGAGTTATCTAGAAATAGCTGCTGGGTACACGATAATAGCTATCGAATAAAGCTTTAAAGAGGCGGAAGCAATTGATGACAACTGCTTGGCTGTTATTATTGAGCTGTCTGCACTGCCCCATTACTAACTGCCAGAATAGGAAAGCGTGCAGATGTGATCTTAATGAAGTGGTAGGAAATCCCTAAAACTAGCTAAATCCTTAATGGGCTGTCACTGAACGGCTTGATGCTGGCTGCATTTGGCTGTTTGTTGGTGCCATGCATGTCAAAGTAATGAAACAAGTGTGTCTTCATCCCTTTTTCTAAATGTCTTACTCTTTTAGTAAGTTTGTTGCTGCATTATTATTACACATTTGTGTAAAAAAAAAAAGTACATTCTGTTTTAATTGTAAGATTTTATGTGTTGGGACATAAAACCAAAAGCCTGCTGATCTTTACCAGGTCTTAAAGTAGATACATATTGTTTTGCTGAACAATATTGCATAAGATATAACTTTGTCATTATTTATTTAGCTACATCTAAGCCAAAGTACAGAAGCAGTTTGTGAAAACAAACTACAGGAATGAAAAGGATCAGCTAGGTCCTACTGCTGCAGGGATTGTAAGTGCTTCTATAAAGCAGACATTTTTACTGGTTTGGAGCATTCGAATGTATTTAGCACAGTACCAAGGAGGAAAGACATCAGCAGTGATTTTACTAAAAGGAAATGTTGCTGCAGTTCAAACTGGGCGAGGCCATAAAAGGTTCATGTCACTGCATTTGATGAAAGTACTGAAGAAGTATAGCTGGTTAGATAGGATTGCCAAAAGGAAGTGGCTTCCCTCAAAGTTGCAACTAAACAATCCATAAGACCACTTGAAGAATGGACGATGAGGCCAAAGGGAAGGTGTTTGGCCATATTGCAGAGCACCATGTTGAAACAAAGCACAGGACATCAACACAAGCGTCTCTCTCCAACTGTCAATCACAGTGATCACTTAGACTATTTTTTTTTTTTTTTTTGCAGTTCCAGGACTTGGGAACTGCAGCCACTGAGTCAGAAAGGAATTCCTCTTTATACCAAAACATCCTAGAGTTAAATGTGATGCCATCTGTCTGACAGTAAAAGCTTGGTGTAAACTGGGTCATGCGATGAGACAGTGACCACATAAGCAGCTGGGATTATACATCAGAATGAGGAAAAAGGAAAAGAATCAGCCTCTGCAGAGAAATCTTTTGAAGAGAAATTGCCCCAAAATTCTCAACAATGTATAAATTGATAACATCATGCAGAAAAATAAATATTATAATTTATTGCTATTGAAGGTGGTTCTACAAGCTATGTAGTCACTGTTTTTGTTTTTTACATTTTTTTTTTTCTTTTTTGTATTTTGGCTTTGGCTTTTGTTTAATAAATCATTTTATTTCCAGGTTAGGACCTTTTTCTTTCTTTCTTTTTTTTTTTTTTAATATTCTGATTTATACAATCTTAAAATTGAAACAATGTAATGCTTTAAAAATGACTATATGTACATATATGTCTGTGTATGTGTCGGACAATAATTATTTCCCCCCACCTTTCAGCCAAATATGTTTTCTGTGTCTACCCAATCAGGTATTTTGGAGACCAAACGCCTGGAGATTGTCAAATCAAATGGCCCCATTGACCAGGTGTTAGGCAACGTTATCTACTATGCAGCAGATTTACCCATATGGTGGCAAGTGCCTCAATATGTGCTGATAGGAATCAGCGAAATTTTTGCCAGCATTGCAGGTACGATTGTTTGACACTCACTAAGGAATTTCTGTGTTATAAACTTCTCATTTCACTCTGTAGTGGGGTAAATCTTGTGATTCAGACTAACAATGGTATACATTTAGTATTCATGTCTCAACACTAAACCACTCTCAGAAAATGGTAAGGTAAAACCTGCAGCACTCATACTTGTAAGGAGAATGCAGTAAGGACTAATGCCTAAACCCCTTTTGAACACTTTGATAAGTTTATCAGCATTTAGACAATGCATAAAGTCACTTTTTGACTGTTTGAACCAGAACACTCCAGTTATGTGATTGGCATTACTGTTTGCTTGGTTATAGTAGACTATGAGATAAACAAATATGCAATCACACACAATAAACTTTCTTAATTTATCCCTGATTATGCATTCACACATGCAGCTCAATTCATGTCATAAACCTTTCACCTCAAAGTTAATCTAACCATGGTGTTATTCTTAATCCCAATAAATTTAAATATGTACAATTTAGATATGTACAATAGTTATTACAGTATACCACCTTCCTTCAACACACACAAAGACCACATAGTCATAAGAAGTAATACACAGAAATTATACCAATGCACAATTCTACACTTTTATCTTGTAGTTATCCATTTACATCTGAGTAATTCATAACATACCAACCTGTGGGGGAAAAATAAGATGCTGTGTAAAATGTGAATAAAAACAGAATGCAATGATTTGCAAAGCATGTAATCCCTGAATATGAGAAGATTTCATCATCTGTACTAGATAATATTATCAAGAAATACAGAGAATCCACAGAAATCTCCAGACACCAGGGACAAGGATGAAGTCCTAAACTGAATGGTCCTTAATGCAGATGGCACAGTTCTGAAATCAAAATCCCTCTTTGTTTCTCATTTAAATACATTTTTAATATACTTCCATTGATGCAGCATGCACTATGTTTGTGGTGCTTCAAGTTTTTATTTCTTTCTTTAAATAGGGCAGCAGCATTTGGCTGTTATTATAATCTAATCTTTTTTCAAATATATACAACTTATTGATCTACACATCTATCTTTTTTTTATTTTATTACATTGAAAAGTGCAGTGTAATATACAGAAACCACACCCAAAATCAAATAGTTTTTATTCAACATTTTGGTTGTTATAAGTACATCACCTTGATCATTCAGATACATATTTATGGGGGTCACCACACATGTAAGTCAGAGCCAGTTAAACACAGCATCAGTAAATATAGTTCCATCTTCTTCCACACATGCAAATAAATCTGATATTTCAAGAAAAAAAAAATTAAATCATAACCATTCTTGGGTCCTCAGCTCATTTAAGATGGACTGTTTCTAAATTCTTAATTCTTTTTGGAAACCCTGGACGTCGCCTTCTCCATCCAGCTTAAAAAAAAGTTTTCAAAACCCAAAGTGTGAGAGACATTATTGCTTATGTATAGGATCACTTTCAGATGTGTGAAGGCAACACTAGTTTGAATTAAGTACAGTGCTTCCTTCTTCGGAGCAATTTGTAGGAAGGGTTTGTCTATTTATCCTTTTTTTTCCCCAGAGATGATGCTAAACACACTTTGTGACTGTTTTACAGCAACATGGCTGCATCCTGAAAGAGTCCAAGATTAAAAGTGGCCTTTCAATGGTCCTGACCTGACCCCCGCTAAAAATGTTGGGTTTATTATCAAATTTCAAATATCACAAAGAAAACCCTGAACTAATGCTGGATGATTAATCATTTTAAAATCAAAATTGCATTTTAATATGCTGCAATTAATAAATCCCAGTGTGAACCTACAGCGTCCGCAGCTTTACAAACCAATGCTCTTCAGTTGTTAATCGTGTTTTTTTTGTTTTTTTTTGTGCAACAAAAGGAAACTTGATGTGACAACTAGACTCAGCTGTGAAATTGCATGATATTTTCTAATGTCATTATGGACCAATTTTCTGTAAATGACTCAAATGTGGGGCTGCGTGGTGGAGTAGTGGTTGGCCTCATGGCAAGAAGGTCGCTGTTTTGAGTCTCAGCTGGGGGCATGTTCAGACAGTGGCCTTTCTGTGTATAGTTTGCACATTCTCCACGTGTATACGCAGGTTCTCTCAGGGTTCTTCCCACTGTCCAAAGACATGCATGTTAGATTAATTGGTTACTCTAGATTGTCTCTAGGAGTGAATGTGAGCATGAATGGTTGGTTGTATCTTGGTATTGACACTGTGGGTGTACCTTGCCTCTCGCCCAATGATTTCTGAGATAGGTTCCAGCTTCCCTGCAACCCTGAAATGTGGAACAAGTGGTTAAGAAAATGGATGGATGGATGGATGGATGGATGGATGGATGATTCAAATGCTGTGACAAGAAACAGAGGGCATGAAACAGTCCTGATGAAGTGAAAAGAGATGGTTTTTCGAAGTGGAATCTCTCTAAATAATAAAGTTCAGATCTTGGTTAACTTGTCAACATTAATGAAATCTACAAAGAATACCGGATCCATTTTAAGTGATGATATGGCTCAGAAATTTCTGCATTGAAGGTAGATTTAGCTTACTCAGCTGCATCTCTGCAATGGACATTAAGTTCAAGTGTCTCCATCTTCACCTCACACGCTCGCAGGAGTTTTAAAGTGGAACTATTATGTGCATTTCAGGCTAATTTATTTTTATTTCTGAGCCCAGAAGGGCTGGGAATGATCGAGTTATTCTCACAAATCACTTTATTTACTTCAGACCGACCCTCTCTGTAGGCTGTCAGATCAGCCTGTGGGCAAAATGAGTGGATTGAGACTCTTCCGCATTAAGCCCCGCCTCCCGCCTCTGCACTACATCGGGAGCGCGCAACGCAACTGCTTTCGCCATCATTGTAACATCTCATAAACAGAAGGATTAGGCTAATATGAACTCAATGAAAAAGCAAAATACAATGTCAACACATAGCATACAGCCCTACATGTTGGAACCTGAATCAGACCCTGAAAACGAAGTGGAAAACAGCAACGAATGCAGCAGGATGTCTCTCATTGGTAAACTCACCAGCCATCGTTGGAAATAACTTTATCCGACGTTTTCCACCCACCTGATGTATTTGTACATGCCCTTGTTAACCAGTAGAAGGTAACCAATCACCGAACCTTATCCCCCGGGACGTCACAAGGATTTTGAAGTAGAAAAAACTATTTAAAACGATGCGTTTTTCGTCGCCATGGAAACCGAACGGAGAGTGTGCTGGAACTCAAACTCAAACTCAAACATGCGTTTAGGTGATTAAAAAACAGTGCCGTTCACATGTCTGATGAGGATTCAGCACTGTAACACTGTAGAAAGCTCAGAAAACTCAAAATACCATAATAGCACCATTTAAACTGTTATTTGGAATTTTGTTGAAATTCACGTAAAATATGAATAGCTTGTTTATTTTTGTAAGCTTTACATCAATGTTAAAAAAAAACAAAAAACAAAAAGTGCTGTTTACATTTACACAATTCCCAACAGTGCCCAACAGAGCAGCTGTCAAACTGGGGTTAAGTGCAGTGCAGGAGTACATTTGTGCATCTAGCATAAAAAAGAACATGCAACCAAAGGAGCTGTCATAACAATATGTAGAGAATCAGCCAAAAGTAACGCTACAAGGTTCCAGCAGCATAGATATCGCACAATTCTCCTCTTTAAATGAGCCCCCTTACTATAACCCTGGTCAAGTGAGTCCTACTGTAAGACAGGATTATATATACTATATGTATACTGTAATCCATCAGGAAAACCTTTCATTTAGATTTAATTCTACTTTCTTAATTTTGCCAAAGCAACAAACTTGTATCTGAGTACACAAAACACAATTAGTTGGAAAGCTGATATCTTTAACTAGTCTTTTACCTTATCCCCCGGGACGTAACAAGGATTTCGAAGTAGAAAAAACTCTCTAAAACGACACGTTTTTCGTCGCCATGGAAACCGAACGGAGAGAGTGCTAAAACTCAAACTCAAACTCAAACATGCGTTTAGGTGATAAAAAACAGTGCCGTTCACATGTCTGATGAGGATTCAACACTGTAACACTGTAGAAAGCTCAGAAAACTCCAAATACCATAATAGGACCCCTTTAAGCACATATTTTTGCCTGCTTTTCAGGTGGCTAAATGACATTTTCTGACATGCACTTTCTGTCGGCTGTTTGTAGTGTGCATACTCATGTCTGTGTCTGCACACATCAGGGTGGAACTCTGGCGTGTGCAGTACTAAAAGCATGTAGAGAGAGAGATGAAGCACTGCAATGTAAAAAAAGATAAAAAGCATCAGGCTGTTTAGTTTTTAGTTTAATGGCAATGTATACAACTTTTCTAGAGGAAATGTAACCTTCACATTTTGTTGTTTTTGGCCACTGGTTGCATCTTGCAGTTGCAAAGTGAAGCTGTTCATATCTCCACTTTCATCCTCATGTTAGAATATAAAAGTAGTTCATATTGAGATGGCAACTCATTTGATAATCCTCCTTTTCATGTAAAACAGATATTTCTTAGGGAAATCACAAATTAAATTGCAATATTTTAAAAATCAATATTTTAAAACTATGTCAGGTTGAACAGCTGATTCCAAGTTTTAAAAAATGTGGCCCCTTCATCTCTAAGATACTTGGTTGGTTTTTATACAAAAAGAGATGATGGGGCAGATTGGTATACATGCTGTGGTCATAATTATTAAATAATATTTTCAATGGTAACTGATTTTTCAAAAATGGTTTAAACTGATTGCAGATCAATTCTTTTTTATTTAGCTGGACGTTTCACACAGTGCCAATATATCATTGCAAATGGAGCTGTAAGGTTTAATGTTTTTACCAGAATACTCCTATTTGTGTGTTTCATTGTGAATAGTCTTAATCTTCTTTCTACTTACAGAAGACAGAGGATTTCTTAGAAAGCAATTCTAAAACTATGTCATTTAAAATCACAACACTGGGACCAACTTCTCACTGAAATTTTATAGGAATGTCCTGAGATGTGTTTTAAATCCAGTATTAGTATCTGTTGCTGCTGACTATCAGCCTGCGATGCATGATTATTAACGACTCCCTGTCTATAATCCTAGGTTTTATGATATTCTTTTATGGGTGTGTGTGTGTGTGTGTGTGTGTGTGTGGGGGGGGGGGGGGGGGGGGGGGGGGGGGGGGGGGGGGGGGATGATTAAAATTCTAAGAAGAGCATAAAAAGGAGGTCAAATGAGTTGATGCTGGAAGTGATAACTATGGGGACCCTCATTTCTTGCGAACCCTGGCCTCAAGAAGGAATAAGAAGGTTTGAAGAAAGGAATTTCATTAGGAACCATAAGAATCAGGATCACATAGTTGCAGTAATTCTATAATGTAATAAAACTATGAAATGCTCTCATGCTTTTGCAAATAGAAGCTACACATGTTAAGAAGAGAACAGAAACAACAGCAGTATTATTCTTTATCCAATGAGAAGAGTTTATATTTGTCAGAAATGCACTAAATGTTGAACTTTAATCCTGTTGATATTTTTGGCCTTCATAGTTTGATCAGGGTCACTCTTCACCTAGACCAGAAATCCCCTTATTTCAGACCTAAACCTATAAATCTAGAATGTCTTAAAAGCTTTTGTCCCATTAATAAATGCATGATTTAACCTTAATAAATGTTTTAGAGGGCCGGGACAGTTTATTAAGTTTAAAAAGACTTGTTTTTGAAAAGAAGCACCTGTTGCTACACAGCATCATGTCCTGTTTTACATATTGCATCAAAGCCAAACTGACTTGGATATTTTTTACGCAGTTTGAAAATAAACTTTCTGTAAGTGCAATTGCAAATATTGAGCCAAGAAAATCTTTGAGAAAAAAAAAAGTGATTTTTGATTATATAGCTTTTATGACACGCTGTCTTGAGATTTTTCTGCTTTTAATGATCTTTTATTATTGTTTTAGGACAGAAAAGGGGGTCAGAGAGAGAGAGGGTTAAGCTGGATACACAAAAAAGGATTACTGAGCTGTTTTTGTCTCGATTTTCCTTCTTCTCAACCAAAGACGGCAAATGTCTTATTGCCTAAAGTTACAAGATTATCGAATAAAATTATTCTGTGGTCTGAGGTGTTAAGTTGTTCCAACAATCCACTCCAAAAATGTTCAGTCCAACAATCTCAAGTTAAACAGAATGTAGCCTATAAAGAGCACAAGCTGACTCTGGAAGAAGGATGCAGACGAAAACAATAACAAGCTATGTTTGTAGCTGTGTTTCTTCCTCTTTGTTAGATCATGTTTGACCACATAAGATTTGTGGCTCAGAGGACTAGATTCTAGATCGCTTGTAGGACAGAATCATTTTGTGTATGGTGTGCTGTGCTGAGATTATTGGAGGACAGCTCATACAGTACGATCAAAACTGTTCAATTCTTGATTTTATTTTTTTCTATCGCCACATTTTGAGGAGATGGAAGTCTGGTCTTCCCTGCTCAGCCTGGTGCATGCGAGAACATGAATAGATGTATGGAAACTGTAAAACGAGTTATTTGTATACGTTGTGTGTTCAATACACATAGTACATAGTATATACTTACACTAACATAGTGTGAGCTCTAGTGTCCTTTATTGGTCAGTGGTAGGTGAGAAAGTGTCTCAGGGAGACATTAGAATTGAGCCTTACACCTGGTTGCATATAAGGATTACGTGCCTTACCAGGTGAATTTAATGCCTTCGTGAGCATTCAGCCCCAACAAAACCCGTTTTTTTTTTTTTTTTTTTGTCTTTCGATCTGGTATATTTGGTCCCGAAGTACAATTTTTTTTATGATTTATTAGTTGTGTTGCTTTGGTCTTTTGCTTCTGTCTGTAATACCTCTGGCAGAAGCAAATGTCAAATTTTCCGCCTCGAAATCTAGCTTGGGAGGGACAGTCGAGGAGAATCTGTAGCTAGCTTTGCGGTAAACTCCCTTCACTTCACCCAGCATTGGTGAGGCAGACACAGGACTCTGCTGTTAACTGGAGGAGCTGTGTGGTGTTTATTGATAAAGCTTAAAGCAAAACATTCACAGCTAAACGTGCAGCTAACTTACTTTGCTCCAGGTGCAGCGGATGTGTTGTGAGTGTTTCTCTCTTCTCTCTCTAGCTCGACCATTCTTAAAGGGACTACGCTCTTCTTCAGCACCGTGTCTGTACATTGACAAATAACTCTTGCAATTAGTTTTATCAGTCGAATCTGGCAGGCCAGATAATATTGTCAGTGTGCCAGTTTTGTCCTGCAGGCTGCCAACATTTTATCACTTAAAAGACAGAACAAATAATACAATGCTTACTATGAACTAGTCTGCAATTTTACATGTTTTGAATAGCAGAAGTTACTTGTCCTTCTCTTTGGGCTCCCTTGTGTAGACATTGTCTAAAGGCCAAAAGATGTTTTTTTCTTTTTTTGTTGTTGTTTTTTGTTACATCTGTTTTGCTGTCAGCGCCTCACCATCAGTCATCTTCATCTTCATCAGAGGATCTGTTATCAGAATGTTCTTCCATGTTGTCTACCTACTCTGACAGTTTCTCCTCCAAATCACTACCGACCTCCTCTTCTTAGAAGATCAGACCAAGAGTTTGTTGCACATTATATCCTGTTGCCTTGATATCTGTAACTTATATAACAGCTATTATGATGTCAAGAAGAATGCCCCCCCCCCCAAACCATCATACAAAAAAAAACAAGGGGGAGAAGAAAAAACCCACCGCATAGATTAAAAACAAGTACAACACAAAATAAGGTGGGAGGTTTAGTGAATAATCACCAACTTAGTTTTTGTCTTGTGATGCCAAAAAAGGCTTCCAAATCTGCTCCATTTTAGCCATGGAGATAATCTTGTTAAGGCACCTTTCAGAACATGGGGCTAACCCTAACCAAGAAGACTTTCAGTTCAGTCAAATCATTTTTAGCAGCAAACATGCCTGTTTTGTGAGCCTGGTTTTAGTGGAAGGGCAATGTTATTGTTAGTTCCACGCAGCCAAATATGGCTAATGTGCACACGGGTTGCATGTTTAGTTTTTGGAAATCGCTTATGCCTAAAGTTGTATAAAAGTGGATGTTACCAAAATTAATGTGAAAGGGATCCTTCATTTAGTGCCATGATCCATTCTGATCGTGTACAACATTAAATTAGATCAGCTTATATCTAGAATTAGCTAAACAATTCGGAGCACTGGACAGGCTCTCCTCCCAGGGGCCATAGGATAACGATATGCTAAGATCCATCCTCCATACATTTACTGTGGGCTATTTCTGTGTTATAATATACCCGACTGAAATCTGCTTTGTATTCAGTGTATCCGTTTGGAGTTTTTCTCTTTATTTTATTTTCTCCTGCATTTCTCTTTCTCTGTGACCATGGCTTGAGGCTTCAATTATCTATGTGATTCAAGTTTGCTAAAGCCTCTTGTCATGATTGAGTCATTCTCCTATTACGGTGGATCATGTTGTTGTGGGCCTTTCCTTATACTGTAATACTTTCCTTGTTTCCAAACCAAGAGGGAAGATTGAGCCATTAATATTTAAGGCTTTTTTTCCCCTCTCAACCCTCTCTAGTCATTCCTGTCACTTCAGCGTTTTTATGGGAATGAGCCTTCATCATCTTTAGGCTTAAAATTTATGGATACTGCAATTTGCGTAATAAGCTTGGGTATTATGTAGCGTTTGATCCAGGCTTCCGTAGAATATTGGAATCCATACAGATCTAACATGGTCTTATGAAAGTCAACTCCAGCCTATAGGGGTCTTTAGAATAAACACATTTGCTGCCCATACCATCCCATAGGGCTTAGTTCAAGAAAAATTGGCTGAAAGAATTGCGACCTTTGTCTGCTAAAGATGAATATTGCTTTTAGTTGAAATCTGTTTGGATAAATCCGTTAAATCCAGTGTTGTTGGCCAGCAAGTTATTTTTGTTCATGCACCAGATGTTTGACTGCTCAGAATAAAAAAAAAAAAAGCAAAAATTATTTCTTTGTTTTTGTTAATCTTTAAAAAAAAAACAAATAAAAAAACAGCTAAACTAACCTTAGATGTACTTATTTTATTATTATTAATTTTTAACATAATTAGCCCATTTATTTTTTATTGGAATTGGCCCATTTAATCAATTATCCCAATATAATTATCCCATTTAAAAGTTGTCTGTCTTCTTTTTAAGGAAAGTGTTGAAAAGCCAACATATTTATTTGCAACTTCTTAATCTCCCCACACAGATATAGCCATAGGGCCTCATCTGAAGGATTGTATGTATGAGATGCCATGAAATGGGCAATGTCAGCTTGTAGCAAGAAAGATCTTTAGGCAAAGAGTCTCGGGTTTTATGCTTTTTTTGTTTTTGTTATTTTGTTTCTGTTTTAACTCCCACGCTTATTTTTCTCTTACATTACATGCTCATTTTCTCAGTCCCTTTCTATCATGATACAATGCAGAGTAAGTGATGTGTTTCAAGCTGAGTAGATACACTACAATGGCATCACAGACCAGTGTAACCAAAGAAAATAAGCTGTTAAGCAGCTGACAAGGAAGAATTTTTCTCTCGAACACAGCATACTGAAAATAGAGCAGTCCCTTAGCATTATGTTACTGAGACAGATAAAAACTTGTATTATATAACAGTACAATGTCTCACCTTGTCTCTCCACTGTAGCCAATATGCCATCAACAGTTCATGTTTGTACGTTCAGCAGAGTATTATTACACCTTTATTACACTGATAGTTTCCTACATACCATACTGAACACTGTACTGTTGTCAAAAATGACACTTGAATGACTTCTTTATTTCTCAGTTATATCAATATATTTATTGTCTTTATTGCAGGCCTGGAATTTGCCTATTCTGCAGCTCCTAAGTCCATGCAGAGTGCCATCATGGGGCTTTTCTTTTTCTTCTCTGGGATCGGCTCCTTTGTTGGCTCTGGCTTGTTGGCTATTGTGTCCCTCAAAGAGATCGGTTGGATGTCATCCCACAAAGACTTTGGTGAGTGTCACAATAAAGATTTAGAGGCCTCCATTAATTTAATCAGCTTTAATTGATGTCTTATATTAACACAGTTTTTAAATGTTACAGAAGTGGCAAGTAGTAATTTACAGACGCAGCACTCTTCTTGCCAGAGTGATGGCACAGGTTTTTAAATCTTAGTGTATTGGTTTTCATGCCCTCACCTTTACTGTTGTGACTTCGCTCCTACCATTAGTCATGCATCATTTTGACTGTTGCAGGAAACTGCTAAAAGCTTTAAAGACCTGCAGTATCGTATGCCAGCATCAAAGAAATACTTAGTGCAGCTGAGTGGCTTCAGTTAAAGAAAATATTCACCTAATATGGCCAAATGTTTTCATCACAAAATGATTGCGACACAGTTTTCCAAAGGATATGCAATCCACTGGCTTTACAGTTCTGCTGCGAGGAGGCGAATATAAAAAGCCTGATGTTAACATTCTGTTTCAGCATGTTTGAATTCACAAGGGAATTATTGATATCGATTCAGGATACAAATGTTTAATTAAAAAAAAATTGTTCATAACGTGTTCGGATTTAAAACCTACTTTCGGAGTTTGCAAAGTAGACAGAGAGGAGGCAACACCGTAAGCAACCCTCTTGTTTTTAAAGTGTTTCACATTTTAAATAAGCATGTCAGACTGACGACAAAGGGTTTGTGTAAATCTGTCAAGTGGAAGAATGAATAGGGTGGCAGTGGCAGCAGATGGATGGGCTCCCGAGAAAGCAGAGACTCCCGACCCAGATGCATTTTTCCCTGAGTATGTGGTAAATAAGCCAGCAGTGTAAATTGTTTATCCACAAACACCTAATAGCTCATTAATACAGTGGGCCGACAGGTAGAGAGGTACTTTTGATGATGTTAGCACTTGAAGATGCTTGGTGGGCTTCATAAATCCATCCTTTGCGGAGCCTTGCGTCACCTCAGGGGAAGTAAAACAAAAGCAAGAGTTGCAAAATAAAGCAAAACATCCTCCTGACCATCGATAAGGAAAAAAAAAATGCACAAAGCTTTGACATCAAGTAGAGTCAGAAATTATGCCGTTTGTGTTTGTCGCTGTTTTTTTTTAAAGTTTGTTGGATGGTTGTGTCTTCCAAATCTTGTGACTCTGTAGGTGGAATGGTTTCAACTTATTTCCATGGCTGTAGGCAAAATAGCGTGCATCTTGGGTGAGCCGAGTTCTACTGAGCCACAAGGTTCCTGAAGACAGACAGCAACATTAATCACAGGCTGGGGGTCTGATTACACGGCCCTGCCCTGCTTAAATAAAGCTGTCCCTGCAGCGATATACGGAGACGGCGGTGATGGTTTGGCATCACACTGGTGATGCTCAGCTCTCCTGTTGTGCTGTAGCTCCATCATCCCGCTTCTCTGAACAAACTGTTTGGCAGCAGCGGAGGTGTAACATGACAGTCCACTAAGTTTGTTCTTAATAATTATTTCCAGAGAGAAAAAAAAACAAAACATTCATTATCAAAGCTAAATTTCCCATCTTCTGCATATTTAACCCCAAACTTGAACCTTTCTTCCCTAGGTGGTGCTAATTATCCTATAAACCCACTGAGACTTGATGTGACATGTGTACACCTGCACACATGTGCTGAGGGCACCTCAAGTCTTAATGGATTAAGAGGAAAACCATTAAATCTAAGGCCCACATATGTTTGCAAGTAGCCTAAGATCAGAGTGGAACTTTTCTAGGGAAAAAAAAAAAAAAAGAAAAACACAATTTTTCTGTATTTCCTGTAATTCGTGTCTGGTGTACTTGATTGGAGCATAAAACTGAAACATTAAACAACAATTTCTTTTAAATTTTCTCATTTTGTGGTATTCAGAAGTGAGTGACCATATGTGCAAATCTCTGTGCAATCACCACATCTAACGTTTGACCCAAAATGATTGTATTCTTGTGATTAAATGATTTATCCTCAAGATCCCCTCAGCACATCATTTGCAACCTACATCTGGTAGAGAAGGAATCCATCCCATGCTTCTATTGGTATATTTTACAATTGTTGTATAACTGTGGCACCTATTCTATTCACATCCAGCATGCAGCTGCTTTAATTTCATGAACTAAGTCAATTAAAGATCAACCTTTAGTCTCTTTACAAAATTATCTTTCAGACAAAAAGAGGGGAGGAGGGTGTCTCTAGAAGACAGCTCCTGCATTTTAATTTGCTCCTCTTTTGTTGGAAGTGTAATTCACTCAAAGTAGATAGTTTTTTGTGAGCCTCTCAGGTCACAAGACAGGAAATGGCCTTTTCTTTGGCCAGTGTTCAATTCCTGTCTGATGTTTTCCCAGATGTCTGGGACGTGTTCAGATATTCACTGTGAGCTGACATTCGCACATCCCATTGGGTCACACTCAGCAAAATGTCAGGGTTTTAATGGAAGTCTTTAATGTCAGATCTGGCAAATTTAACATCAAGTCTTATTCTCTGTGAAAGTGCTGCATGAAAGCACCTCAGAAGTAGCACAGTGCCCATTATATATTTTGTTAGCATAAGGTGCCCATTTTCAACTCCAGCATCAATCATAAAGTTTTAGAAGGCCAGAGGAGAGCTGCAGAAAATAACTATATTTATAGCTGAAGCAAACATGCATTGATTCTTTCCCTGATTCCACTCTAAGACAGAAGATAGCACTGAAGGCGCTCAAGCATCAAAATGTCGGGCCATTGCACCAAAGGATCAATTGATCCATTTTCAAACATTAAATTGATATCTTATCTCAACTTACGTGATCTGAACAGACCTACTTAGTGGAAAATTAACCTGCAAGATATTTTCATGAAGATATTAGAGGACTAGTCTCTTTGTTGGAGCATATGATGTAATCAAAAGCTTCTGCGTTTCCAACTCGAGATGTCTAGCAGAACTTCTGAGCACAAACTTTGTTTCTAGCTTGAAATTAGGCTTTAAAACAAATTTATGGGCTTGGTTAAGTTTTTTTGTTTGTTTTATCTTACAAGTATGTCCTTGTTTGGTCTTTTGTTGGTGTAATTAGCATTCAGTATTATCTGAAAGCACTTGGCAGCCAAGTGGACCCTTGGGGTGGACAATGTAAGAAAAAGGTGAAGCCTATATATATTTATGTGTAATGAAACAGGAACAAAAAAAAACTTACAATGTTCAATACTGCAACAATAGTATTTTCTTCTCCCTAAGTTCTAGTTAAAAGAGATGCTCTGAAAAATGTAACACAGTTTGGAATTAAGTCAGCTGTCAGAATAATACTGCAATAACAGTATATGTCAAACATATACAAATGTGTTGAAGTCAGGATCTCGCAGTGCTGATGTTCATTATCTGCAAACCCAGACGATTGTTTAATATGTTGCTGTAAATCCTCCATATTTAACCTTAAACAAATCAGTTTCTTTTCAGTGTTCAAGATACTACTGACGAGCTTGCATGTAAATGTTTTCCCTTGCGTATTGTAAATGCTTTATGTTGTTGCTCTTTGTAAGCGATACGACTTTGTTACTTCAGACTGTGTCAGCAGGAGCCTTTTGTTTTAGTATCCGTCAAAACAAGTTATCGACTGAAAAGAATCGCTCACTTGCTGCAAATGTGTGTTGTCTTGTTCTTTATGAATTATTCAAACCACAATTTGGTTTCTTTAAACCTTGGACAGATTAAGATGACAACGAAGTAAGTGAAAACTAGAGCAGGGGTCAAGTGTGTGTCATGTTTTCTGCTTGCCACTCATTTCATTAACACTGGCAGCACTTCGGAGTCATCAGGCAGCCTTCTGTTTCTCAGGCAAAGATTTCAGACTCTGGAGATGGGCCAGTGCTCAAAGAATTGACGGAATCACTCCATTCTTAATTATCCACAAGAACATGCACACAACACAGCGGGATGGGATGGGGGCATCTAAATGCTCGATACTCATGGTGAAATTAAAGACTGTGTTCTGCTCTACCAGTTGCGACTGATCATGCAAAGTAGTGGGATCACTTTCCTGAAATGAATAAATCCTGTTCTTTGATCAGGCGAGCATTCTCTGTTAAGTCATTTAGCAGAACAACTCGGGATACTGAGCTTCTGCATAGCTTCCTCTGAGTAAGGTAGTGGTTTGGTTTAAAACATGCATATTTTAATCAGAGCTGCTGATGTTCAGCAGTGTAGTTTGGAAGACACATGTATATTCTTGAAAAGCAATGAGGTCAGTGGTGGAGTGATGAGGCATTAAGGTCAGTGATTCTTGTCAGTCAAACCTGAACAACCATTAGATGAAAAAAAAAAAAAAAAAAAAAAAACCAAGAGATTTGTCCCAGGCATTAAGTGTTCCCAGAAGATAAATCCCAGCAAATCCTGCTTTTTAGATCATTTCACGGCTTTCAAAACATTTTTGAATAGTTCTATTGTGCTTGGTATTAATTATTCATGGACAGGGGTGATGCTCAATATTTTTTATTTCCATTTAGGTACTTAGAGTTCTTTTTTTTTTTTAAACCCATGACAGCATACAAATAACTATAATACATGGTATTGAAAATATAATTTTTCTTGAAATAATCATGGCTTGTTTGGGTATAGATTAGGAGTGGGGAATCAAATTTAAAAAAAAAATTGGATTTTTTATTTCAAAATTTTAAAATGGATATTTTTGTTAAATATTATTTATTCAAATAAATAAACATAATGCATTATAAAATTTTTTTTTGTCATTTCTATTGTTTTTATTGATCTTTTTACTTGTCTTCTTGGGTATTACAGCAGCAGAATGATGGTCTGGCTACTGTGTTGTTTTTTTTACCTAATTGAAATTAAGAAGGATTACCAGCAAAAAAAGTATTGCACATGTCGCAATTTAAATCTTAATAATGTCTCAGTTCTTTCTAGCTTATAGAAAAATGAAGTTACTTGGGAAATTAGCACCTTTTGTTACTTAAGTGATCGTGATTAGAAAATCTGTTTAAATTGAGAATCGATTCTGAATCGAACAGTCACCCCAAAAACTGGATCGGATTGAATGCTGAGTTGTGGTTAGATTCACATCCCTCGTATAGATAAGACTTCTTGGTCCAGTTTTTGCTGTTCATTTGAAATCTTTGGGAAACGTTGGTAATACATTCGAGTAAGTGAAGCATATGTGTCTGGTAATAGTTTCACAAAAAACATGAAACGTGCAGCGATAATAAAGCAATGCTTTTTTTTTTTTTTTTTTTTTTTTTTTTTTTTTTATAATTAAGCCTGTTCATATTACCACAGTGTAATACAAGATGGGAGCTGGTCAGTGTGTAAACTACCAGTTTAGACTGAAACACTTTAACAAGAATGTTTTATAAAGCATTCAGACATTATCTACAATTTTCTCCAGTCTTTTCATGACTTTAGGTTTTTATTTTTCTTAACCTCCATTAGATCAACAGTCCAAATAAATCACTCCAAAGCAAATACATGCATTTTTATTGGGATAAAATGAATATATTTAAAGCAATAGGCAGCAGTAAATCATTCTGCATTGATAAGGAAAGCAGTAGGAGTAATCTGTACAGTAGTGGTTTCTGCAGCTCCTGTATGCTGTATGAAAGGTTTGTCCTTCTGGTCATTAAACCCTTGCAGCTATATGAAGGGAAGATGGATATGTTGATAAAGCCACTGCTTCAGATGTGACGAGTCCTGAACCAATATGAACTGCCATTTTGAACGTCTGCTTTGTTTACCTTAAATTGATTAACTTTGTTCACAAATTTAATCTGTTCTTTACCCAGGTGCGTTTGTTTCTCTTATCTATTATATTGTAACAACTTACATGATTTTTCCTTATTTCTTGCGCATAATTTATTGACTGTGCAAAAATCCTTGAACAATACTGTGTGTTTTTACAAGTTTACAATACTTTCAACTGCTTAAGTTCAGGATTTGTTGGCATTTAACTTGTAAAGATAAGATGTTGCCATCTTTTTTTGTGGATGTAATAACTATAATCCTGACATCTTATGGTAGAATTATTATGATTATCAACAATATTTATCTAAAGTGAGACAGTGTGACAGTGCGTCCTCTTCTCAACCTGCCACATTGCATCCTTGTGTTGTTCCATTAGTTTAACATAGACAAGACTGACACTAGAGCGGGTCTTTTGCATTTTTAACCACCAGATAGTTTAGTTGATTGCAATACGCAAGTTATGCCACAGGGTGTCACTAAATGCTGCAATCAGAGGGCTCATTCACATCAGCCTTTTTGATTCTAATCTGAGTCTGCTGGGAAAGTCTGCTTTGCTTGGGGAAATGCGAATGCGCCAAACAAATTCTGATTCGGGTTACAGAAGAGGACCTGGTCCACCTACAAATGCAGCTCTCTGTCCATTTTAAGCGGACCAAATACAGGAAGAGGACTGGATTAAAAAAGTCACTTCCTGCATTTGGCATAGCGTTGCATTACGGGTAAATACATAGCGATTGCGTTAACAATCCTCTGCCTCGTCTGTTCATACTGCGTCCACTGTTGCACTATTTGTATTTCTGCTGTGTACTTGCATAAGACAAAATAAAAAACCCAAAACAACGATAGTTTCCTGCTCCATGTTTAGTTTGAAAGAGAAGGAAACTGAGTTTTCTTCTACAAGTGGGTGTTGTTTTCTCTTTTGCTACATACTAGTGCAGCGCCACCTTTGGTGGGAACGGGAAATGTTATTGTAAAGGTTTGATGCATTTGAGTGCAGCGTGAACACAATTTTGATCTGCGTGGATACTACCCCTTACAACTGAGCCGTGTCCCAAATCGGTCTAGTGGACTATCCTGATGTAAATGCACCCTTAATCTGCTAAAATCTCTTAGGATTCCCAGTAAGCATAAAACGTTTTACAAATAACTAATAAAATATTCAGCAAATAAAAAAAAGCTGAATTATTGACCATCAGGTTATTGGTCTAGCAGGCTGCTGACTTTAAAGTGGAAATGAAACAGTCAAGCAAACTAACATTATTTATTAGACCAAGTCATAATCTCATTGATAATAATATTTCAAACATGACAAATATTAACATATACAAGAAAACTGTAGTTTAGTTTTATCTTTTGTAGCAAGAGCGCCGCCATCTTGCATTACCGTAAACTGTGACGTCATGGGGTTGGTTGGTTCTTTGCGAGCTGAATGAATCCATTCTACCTGAAGCAGTAACACAATTAAGAAGAGTGGTACAATGAAGGATGGAACTGAAAGACTGAGTGAATATAATAATCCCATTGCCTACACTTTTGAGCCGATACATTGGGTGAGTCGAGCAGTGATGAGGAGGGAGGAGGAAGATGAGGAGCCGGTGCTTCTCCATGGGGTGGAGCGGGTCGGCACAACCACCTGGTAGTGTGTTATTTAACTTCTCCAATACACCAATCTTGAATTGGGAGTTTCCTTCATATCCAATTAAAATCAAGCTTCTATTTCCAAGGCTTCTCATGTAGCGTGACAACCCTGTGCAGAGGAGCTAGTAGCAGCTGTCTGTGAAAGACAACAGATTGCTGCAGGACTTCACATTTACTAAGTCCCAGATACTGTAAGACGGAAGCTTTAGGTTACGTCTTACATGCACAGTAGGAGGTGAAAACATGTTCTTTGACAGCTGTGCCACAATCTCCTGTCTTTGCACAAAGCGCTCATCAACAATCATTCGGCCTACAGTACTTTCATGTCCAGAAAAGTCGTAAAGAGCCTCATGTCACGCTGTTGCCAACCAAGTCAACTGGTCTGCCTCACATGGTCAAGAGGACAAAAGCTGCTCTAATACCAATCCAATTGTCTTCAGTGAAGGCGATTGTATTGTTGTCAGCTTTGCCCTTCATGTAAACCCCCTGGTGAGACGAAAACAAGATTTGTTCAGAGCTTTTCTCTTGAGCTTCGTGGCTGAATTAGGACAACCACTTCAGTCAACAGTCCTGCAAATGCTAAGACACTTAGGTTGGTTGAAATCTCCAAACACACTGGCAAAAAGTCGTAAGAGAATATCAACTAATACCATCATTATTACTATTTTTAGGGCAATCTCACCATATGACCTTATTTCTGTCAGCCTCCACACAGTCTGTCTTCACCTCTCTAAATCTAAACAAGTCATATTTCAGTTCTGCAACTCACAGTGGAGGCATCAATCTATTTTTTTCCTCTTTCTGTCGCATCCCAGCCCCATGAGGATACAAGCGTCTTTTTATTCCGATGAAGGACCCCCTGACTCGAATCACAGCAGAAAGCCTCCATTGTTCTTGTTATTTTTTGAAGCTTCAGTTTTTCATCATCAATACGTCCTTCTTGTATTTGCATTGATACAAATTTTGGGTCAATTGTCTTCATTTCCAAAAGGTTTCATGGTAGTACGATGACATGTAATAAGCCCCCTGCCTCTGCCATTTCATAATTTCTCACAGACATGTGTTTTCCTGTCACTCTCACTTCAAACCACCTTTTTATGTCTGACAGATTCACAGCACCTTGCCACACTTGAGTGCTTGCGGCCATTTACCTTTTGTCTTTCTTGTTCTTTTAACACTGAGTACTTAAAAGGAAACTTCCTGCTGTCCCCATCTGAATCCCTTCTAAGTCACATTTCTCTTCTCCAGATTTACATTTTTATTTTTCAGTACTGCTCACAGTTTTATCAGTGACATATGGATGCTAATTTGACTGTTTGTCTAAGTTAATGTCCTTGTTTTTCCTCCTCCTCCAGGTAATATCAATGACTGCTCCCTGCATTATTACTTCTTCCTGCTGGCGGGCATCCAAGGCGTCACCTTGCTGGTCTTCCTTATTGTCTCTGTTAAGTATGACAAGCAGAGGGGCAAAGCAGGATACCAGCAGCAGAGGCACACATCTTTTTGACCTTAGAGCACATCTCAGTAAGCCCCAGCACACCTGCCTTCTGTCACGTTACTCAGTGCCCAAAGATCCTGTGGAAGAAATTATTATTATATATTATTATCATAACAGTGTGTGTTTCTTGTGATTATCCCATAACAATATACACTTATTTATGTTTGTTTTTGCCTCTAGGTGCAAATTCTTTTTACATAGCAGTTATGGTTTTACATCAGTGCATGACTGTACAGGTTCTGATTCATGGAGGAAACTTAGTTTAAATCACTATTGCTGTGCTTTGTTTTTACTCCTGATGCCTTTCTTTAATCATTTGCACTTAACTTGAGGAGTAGTGGCACAAAACATGGCACATTAGTGTTTCCTAAATGGCAAAAAAAAGAAGCTTTTTTACTATTTCCTCCTTTTAAACAAAGATAGATTTGATATCTAATGCTATTTACCCTTATCTATTTTGTGAATGTTGTTTGCGACTCCAGTATATACAATTCAGGCCTACAACTATGAATTGAAATTGGGGTATTTTTTTTTTTTTTTTTGCCTTAAATGTTGTTTTAGCAACATTTTATTTAGCATTTTGTGCTTTATGAGAATGTCACTTTTACAGCTTACTGTGTTAATTGGTGAACTGGTCTGAGCTTTATGTTGCTGATTCCCAGAAAGTATTTCTGTTAAAGTTACTGATAGATGTGGACTTATGTTTGAAGAGATTCAAAATGATCACACTTGATCTTTTTATATAAATTCTACATTCAAATCTCATATTGAGAAAAGAAAATCCCCTACTTTTGTTTTCCACTGCCTGTGATTACAGTGCCAACCGAAAAGCCTCACAAACTCATCCTGTAAGTCCACTTTAAAGTCCCATGCCCTTGAATAGACGGACTCTTCATGTTAAAAATGTTCTTGATGACTCTGGTGAAGATTTACTATAATTTTTATTCTGGTCAAGCTGAAATTCACATGCTTTCCTGTCAAGCAACTCATCAGATGATAACCATTGCTGTAATTTAAAAAGCAAACCTGAAGAACAGCCCTTAAGAATACTCCAAGCTTTAATGCTTGGATAAAAAAAAAACAAAAGTATTGACATGACAATTAAAAATGCATACATATCAATATCTTCTCTGTATTTAGAATCTTACTGCAAAGTAAAACACAACTCTCTTTGTATTCATTGAGTGTTATCATGGCTTTGCAGCTTTGCTAGGAAAAAAAAATCCTCCAGTTTTGTTGTGTTTATAAGACTGCGATGCATTTGTTTTAGCTCTATACTGTAGAATAAGATTAAGTGTGTGTGTGTGTGCATGTGTGTGTCTGTATGTGTATTTCTTCAAACCTCAGATTAAGTAGAGCACGAGGTACTGAATTATATTACAAGGAAACTCTCAGGGCTTTTGGAATACTGTCAAATGATAAACATGAACTCTTAAGGAAATATAAAAACTGCCTTTGGGAGCTCTGAAGACTGTTTATCATGTGGTGTCAGTAAAGTTACAGTACTGTGACATAAAAAGCCAGAATCTGACTAGTTGTAACTGCTGTTTGAGAGATTTTAGTTTGTTTTTTATTTTATTGGATAATACTTAATATCCATTTTTTGTTTTATTACATATATTATTTGTTCATTTTTTGTCCTCTGGAACAACTTAAAGATTTATTACGTTTATTTCAAATTATGTTTTAAAAAATAGTTAAGAACTGGAAAAATGTTTTGTGGTTGTATTTGTGCCATTAAAGTGTTCTGCGCTGAGAATTGGCTTTATTTCCAGTCAGCACTTGATACAATTATAAGTATTACTACTATTGTTTGTAAAGCTGTTGAATGTACTTTTTTTAACCCCCATTTTTTTATGCATATTTCTGTTTCTTTTCTTTTGAAGCAGTGACACTTTGCAGGTTTTGCAGTCATGAATTATAAACGGAAATAATTGTATGTCACTTTTATTGTCAGTTTGTGTATCTATACATTTATTCCAAAATGACTTATGTAAACAAACATTATTCCTCCATCCATCCACCTTCTGCCCCCAGTTATTCCACTGCTCGTGGTGGATGGGGGTGTGCCTATCTCGGTAGCTACTAGATGGGAAAGAGGAAACACCCCGGAAAGGTTGTCAAAGACAAAGATAATAAGCAGCTGAAATAAATATGAACCAGTATAAGAACATGTTCAATCTCTGTGCTTTAAAGTGGGCCAGTATGGTGACAGTTTTTTTTTTTATCGCAGTATGCAGCTTTCAAGCCTGCTTTCATGATTAGGGTCATGGCTTGCTGGTTCCTAGGCAAACTCTTAGTAGAGTGCCTTAATTATTTATATTAGGAAAAAAGAAGAAAAACACACCCTATGGCAAGCTGTAAGGAAAAAGATTGTAAATACAGAGGTATAAAGCTGCGTTTTGCATTCCCATTGGGGAAAGGAGGCAGATTTCTTCTTAGTTTCATCAGACACAGACTGAAATCAGTTCCATCACAGATCAGTTTTTGTAATGGTAGGACTTCCCGGCCACGAGCTTCGGAGACACCTGTCTCCTGATTAATTTGGTCAGAGAGCCACACAGACATGGCTGGGCAGACAACTTGATACTTGAAGCTAACACAGCACCTCCAGGTCATAATTCTTCTCTGGCAGCTTGTTTCTCATATTGAAAGAAATTTCTGACACATTGAAGCAGTTCCAGAGAGAGAATTGCATGGCAATAATAATGAGATATACAGTTTTGGCACTTGGCTTTCCATATTTTAGGGTGATTTATGGGCTGGAATGTAAGCAAACATCAGTTCCTTAGAAAACACTATATCCTTACATTTTGGCTGACTTTTTTTCTTCTTCCAGTATTCCATATTTGTGAATAGATAAAGTGCATGAGCCTCAATGGCAGGTAGTTAGATGGAAAGAAGATGTGTCTCTGTCACAGAACTGGTGGACCATCACAAAGCACTCCATTCCAAGCATCTCTTCTGAAAAAGCATCACCGCCTGCCTGCTATTTGAAATGGATCTTTTGGGTTTTAAATGTAATGTGTTAAATTAGGAAAATGCTATATTGCAGAACATTGCATGTCATGATTACTTAGTTTTTTTTTTATCTGTGTCTGGGCCAGGGTAGCTGAAATTACAGATTGAAAGATAATCTGATTATCAACTGATACTCAACATAAAATTACTTATGCTGCAAGACAATAGAAATTACCCTTTAGGTTCAATCATGTTTAAAGAGGAATTATGGAAAATGGCCTCATCAGCGTTAATCCATTTAAACCAACAGAAACTTTATGGATGGATCAAAAATAAAAAAGCTTTTAGCAGGAAATGCTACAACAGCCCAAAGCTGTGGCAGAAACAGAAGATTGTTTTGTAATGTTTCATTGAGTTCTCTTCATCAGATTTCAGTGATAAGCTTCTATTTTTTCACCTTGTAAGGAATGATCTTCTACATGTTAAATATGAACAAAAATGTAATAAAATGATTATTTTAATGATTCCAGTTAAGACCTATGTGGGGCTTTATGTCAATGTCTTTCAGGTTTTAGTGCCTAAAGGACTTTGCAGAATATTAAGCTGTTTTTAATTGTTTGACAGTCTTACCTGTGTAATGAACAGCTGGCAGATGCCCCCGAAGATGTTGCTCCGGTAATTAAAGGATTACGAGGTATCATCGCATGTTAATTAAGATAACCTAATGAAGACATAACGTTTAAGAAAACGGCTTAGCAGACAAGTCGGCTACCGACAAGACCTCATAATTTGTTCTTCCACTGGCCCATTAGGTTATCAGAGCTGTCTTTTTAAGAGATTCCAAATTATATCAAAGACAAGTGGTTTAACTCTGGGCGAATATGTCTGGATATAAGCTGCATGAATGATGACGTATGCAGAGCCGCTCACAATCTCCCGTTCCAGAAACATGTTCTTGTCACTTGAAGGATTATTTTCAGCAGGACTGAGCACGGCAGCCAGTTAAAGACGTTCGTTCAGAGAGATCATCTGTGAAATCAGCAACATTAAACTGCTTTCCCAGCATTCATCAACCTGTATTTATAGTATCAGGTGTGGTTATTACATGCAGGTCCTGCGGTTTAGAAAGCATCTTATTTGTACTGAATGAGACTTGACCTTCATAAAACTGTACAGATGTGAAGATAAATCTTTCCTAGCCACACTGAGTAGTCCAATTCCTGTCAGGGGTGTCACAGTAGCTCTCTGTCCCTCTATGGATGGCAAAATGAAGCCTGTTTGTGTATCCTGATATGCTGATCCCCTGCACATTGTGCATTTTCCTGGGCCAATATATCTGAAAAGCATGCAGAGGTTTTAAGTATGCTTGTTAACCTCTTTTATGATTTTTATTCTTTACTTTTATTTAGTTTTTGCCAACCTGTATGTGTTTGTGCAGATATTGCTTTTTGAGCATCTAACAGGTATATTTGCTGGATCCTCCTTTGATTCTTTGAACTGAAAAATGGGCCACAAGGTTGCAAATATTCAAAAAGTAAAAGTAGAAAGCCCCTTGAATTTATTTATCTATCCATTTTCTTAACATTTTCTTAAACTAATTCAAGGTCACAGGAAACCAGAGCTTATCCCAGCAGTCATCGAGCGAGAGCAAGATACAACCTGGACAGGTTGCCAGTCCATCGCACGACCATTGAATTTATGTTAGCAGAGATTATAAATAAAAGTAAAATATAACAAAGTTGTTAGAGGTCATGTTTACAACAATTTAGAAACACTGCTTCGCTATTATCTCCATCTTTTATATCTTCAAGCACATCTGAAAAAAAGCCCGTCTGTGTGTGGACGTTTGGTGTCCTACCGGTCAGGTGGGATATTGTGTTTACACGACACTGTCTTTGCACAACGGTATAGTCTATTGATCCCCGCAGTGCCATCTGTAAAAACTGGTGGGCCCAGAGTGTCAGGCTGACCTTGTCAGCAGCTGCTCCTTCACTGTCTTACATCTGTATGTTTTTTGAGGGTTTTGTTGTTGTAAAACTACTGTGAACCGACTAAAATGATTTTGGGAGGCAGCATAAATCACGCAGCGAATAATTATTTGGAAATTGCAAATACAAGCTGGGCATATTAAGACCACAGGGAGTACAGCCAACCATTAGTAAGAGTTTGTTGGTTTCACATCATCAATTTAATTAAAAATCCATTTAAGATGAAAGCCTGGGGAGAGTTTTTTTTCCTCCTTTCATAGAACTGAAGACTTCAAGGCCAGTAAAAGTGAGTCTCAAGTAACCATTCCACAGTAATAAGAGTAAATGCCATTATACCCCCCTGTGCTATTTCCCAGCAGGTAAGAATAGGCGTAAAACTGGAGTTTGGGGGGATGAAAATGGTGGATTTTCAATGGGTTGTGTTGGTTTTTTTCTACATAAAAAATATTAAGATGATTATGGAAAGGGCCTTGGAGTCGCATTGTGTGGCTAAAACTTAAATCCCTCCAAACCCAAAGCAGGACCCAAACCCCCAGCATACACCCAGACCCTAACTCATTGCAGTACAATCACCTGTAAAACCACGTATGCAGGAAAACTTCACAGAAGGACAAAGACTGAGTCAATTTATACTCAACACACTGCAAAATACCATCCATGTTGTCCATGCTAAGTTGCTAATAGCCATAGCTATGAATTCATGTTCATTTATTTGAATAATTTTACTTACTTTACCCTTAATGTCAGTGCCAACGATGAAATCATCTGGCACAAAATTCTCTATAAGTAATGTCTTGTTTCACATTTTGGAGCTAGTGCAACACTATTAGACCTTTTTGGCCTTCATGCTAACCTAAGCTAGCTTCATGTTTCTCATTTAGAAAGGATGGGCCAAGTCATCCAAGGTCTAATCTTCTCATGTGCAAAGCAAATAAATAAACCAAAAAAGGAACCACTTCTAATATTCTAACATCTAATATCACTGTGTATTTATTTTTTCAACAATATTTTCTGTTTTTTTTTTGTTGTGCCAATTCTTGTCATAGCTGAGGTTACAACAGGTAAAGAAGAAGAAAAAGGAGTTGCCTACTAAACGTATTAAATAGAAAATCCCCATTGCATGTGGCTATTTTGAAGTGAAGTGAATGGACCCCTAATTACATCCAAGTCATTCTCAGCATTGCTGTCTCTCACCTCCCTGTTTCCAGGTAACATTGTGAATTTAGCAGATTAACAATCTAATCCACTGTGCAGCAACACCTAATGTGAGCATTTTTCTGCTTGATGAAAATAATACACACTCACACATAAAAACAACCAACACACAGTCAACCAGCCCCACTGGGAGAATAATAATGTTCACTGAGCAAAAGACAATTTCTCAGCCGACTGCTTTTGTTTAGGAAGTTTTTAGAGATGATTATTATTTATGCAATCATCTGAATAATAAAAGATCTGTTTCTGAAAAGAAAACATTCCCCACCTTTGTTTGAAACTGTGCCTTTAGCAGCCATACATGCACTGATAGATTGAGGGAATAGTACATTCCAGTTGGTTGATCATTTAGGATTTTACTTCTTGCTGTGTGACGGCGATCAACAAGGCATTAACTGGCTTTTTTTTTTGTTTGTAAATTCAAAAACTTATGTGGGAGGTTGTGGGAAATATTAAACTGTCACATTATTTGGCCATTTAGTTTAAAAGCTCCTTCACACGTAGCTGACATGTTAACAGATTGAGCTCTAATAGACGGGATGAGAGTATTAAAATGTTCTCAAATTGGACAGCTTTGAAAGGGATTGTGTTGTGATCATAAAATAGCCATAAAATAGTCTTTGATACTGAGGTGAGAGGCTCCCCCTCCTCAGTCAGCTTTTTTTTTAATGTCTAATGTTGCTGTAGTAAAAAAAAAAAGCTGAAGCAGACTCTTGACATTGATGTGTATTCCTTAAATGTTATGAAAATACAATATACAGGGCAACAATATGACGCTGTAGAGTCTGTTCAGTATATACATAACAGGCTTTTTGCCTTGCAAAGTGACAATGAAAATGAACCAGAAACTTGTGCCTTTTTTTTTGTTTGTTTTTTTTTTTACCCCAACAACATGCAGAAGTTCTTCTTTGCTTTTTCTTTAGCAGCTCCTGAAACCCTTCTACAGAATAAAGATCTAATATAAGAAATTACTATCCAAAATGATACAAAACTTCCAAAGTCATTTAATGAGCAGACACTTCTGAACAACTAGCTAGACGCGTTGCTGTGTCTTTTAAAATCTTCCATCTGAACGTCACTTCAGTCCCGGGATCATGACTCGATTTTAAATGGTGTAGTAATAAAAGGATGGTAAAAAGGTAATCATCTGATAAACAGCTGGAGAAAAGAACCACGTGACCTCCTTGTATTGTTCACAAGTGCTTCCTCTTCATCATGACAGTCTGCTTAAACTCACTGACCCTTTGGCAGTTTAGGGTGACTGTGATAAATTCCCCTTTTTCACCAAACACAGGTGTGTTGAGATCCACGATCCTCTGAAAGGCAAAAGGGTGAGTTTGTAAAGAGTGTGTACAGTACATTATGCCACCTCTTTTAAAGCACTTTCATTTAACCTTTCCATGTAATTGCGCAATTCCTTGGAGTCTCCCAGCTGCACGTCTTGGCACACCCATTTAATGTTCTGGCTGTGGCTTCCAGTCAGTGTGTTAACAGTGGGGTAGCTATTGTCTGAGGGAATAGTGGTGAAAGTGGTGAACTTGACTCTCTTCCTTTTGGTGGTGGGGGAGTCTCCTTTGCTGTCCTTTGTAATACAGCCTGTGTCCGGTGCCCGATGCACCTGGCTCTGCACGCTCTTTTGGACAGAGCCTCCGTTCAGCAAGTGGCTGCCTTCCTCGAGGCCGCTGCTCGAGTCCATCATGGAGGTCTGCTCTTCTAGCTGAGGTGAAAGGCTAATCTGACTCTCCAGCAGCTCAGCCTCATTCCCCAGCCACACCCAGTCATGGGCATGGTTCATGCTCTCCTGGCCCTCAATGGAGAGCTCCTTGTGGCGGTATTTGAGTGTGTATGAAATGCAGTTAATGAGAAAGACCAGTATGGCGAGGCAGAAGACCCCCAGCAGGGCATACATGCCAATCTCTAAGTCGGTGAGCCCACGAGTAGCCTGAATGAGATCATCATCAATATTCCGGCCTCGGGGCAGATCTACTTGTGCAGGAAAGTCTGCAAAGTCGATTGGAATGTTCTGGCTACCATCATCAGAGAGCTTACCCCCATTAGGTCTTCGGATTATTGCGCTTCTGGTGGTGGTTGCTCTCCTCAACACCCCATCTTCTATGTCAGCGATAGAGCTGCCATAGTAGTGGGTGTCAAGGCCAGTCCTGTCCTGGGAGGAGGAAAGCCTGCCTCTGTTCTCCATGTCGTCTCCATCTGGGCTGTAGTCGCTGTTCCCTCCTCTTGAGCTGTCATTGTGACCAAACTTCACCCTGACATTGCAGTTCCCTGCTGCTAGAATGCTGCGGCGCTTGAACTTTTGGCAAACTTCACAAACTGTCATTTCCACTCTGACCAGCAGGCCTTGACCCTCCGCCTCTGTCACAATGACAGGCCATTTCCACAAGGGGTCCTGCTGCACGGTTACTACCTCCTCATCCAAAGAGGTGGCTGTCAGGACAAAAAAATCTGGGTTGTACAAGTCCAGAGGAGCCAACGACCCATCACTGAACTGGAGCCATGCACTGATCAAAGCCTCCTGTGGACAGTTTGAAGCATGAAAGCAAGAGAGAGAGACAGCGAGAGAAAGAGAGGGAGAGGAAGAGAAAATCAGTGATACATAACTACATGATCTGCTTTGGTACAACGGGGAAATTGAATATAATAATCAACAATCCCGCATCCAACCTCCTTTCAGATAAAGTCTGCAAAAGATCATTTTCGGCATGTTTGCTCTGAAAATTACACGTCCGCCTTGCTAGTTAGATCAAGTAATATCCCCTTGCTTGTTTGCACTAGCTTTTGCACTCAAAAGTGTAGTGAATTGTGAAATAAGCCACACAGTGATGATTTGCTTTCAAGATTTCAGATGCCAATGAAATCTTTCTTCTGTGAACATAGAGCATGTGTTGAAGTTTCTACTTGTCTGGTTCTTCTGTCGGTTCTATCGAAATAAAAAGGGGTACAACTTAAAAGATGGCAAAGAAGATCAAGTAGCATTATTAGACACTGCTCATTTCATTTTGGATTTGCCAAATACTGGCTCCTAAAGCTACTGAAGTTTCACAACTGTCCCTTTAATGTTACTGAAGGACAAATCCCCGAAGGGGCACAAGGAGCTCCCTACTGTGGTCTGTAAATGCTCCCTAATAACTGCCACCAGTAACTCTGCCTGCTTATCTTCACACTGTGCATAAAGATTTGGTAGATAAATGGCTATTACAGCCCTGCTCCGTTAGAAGAAAAGGGTAAAGAGGACTTGTGGGGAGCAGTTCAGAGAATTCATGGCTTGAACTCGATGGCAGCTTCAAAGAGGCCACAATCAGAGTTGCCTCAGCAAATTAGAAAGGGAAGCAAGTATGACAGAAAAGCCAAGTTTTGAGTGTAAGTCATATTTTTGCACAGGAGCTGTGATTTCGCACTTGCATGCTCTGAGATTAAGCTTCCCCTTCCATTTGCTATCCGAGGGAAAAAAAAAACATTCTGTCACACTCTGACTCTCAGGCCTCGGAGTTAAGACTGTTAGGGATCGTGTGGAACAAACAAACAGACGCGTGCCGTGCGCATGAGCACATACACACTTGCACTTTCTCAGCTTTTGAAAATCGCTCATCGTCATGCAGTCTGGAGGTATGTGTTTTGTCTTGGAAAGCATGGCATTAAAAGCAGCACAATGCTTTATTTTTGGCATCAGCAGACAGAGGACGGGTGTAAAATTCCACATTTGATCAAATTAAAATTTTAAGATGATTGCTGCGTGAAATAAATTGTGTTAATCAGAACTGCCTAAATAGGGGGGCAAATAATTATTGGTCTCTTTTCTTTAGTCTATCACAAGAATCAGCACTTATCTTTATGAAGGAGGCTGTAAGTAAAGATCAATTCACTAAATAATAATTATCCCCGCTACCTGCTGATTATCCTGCTAATTGTCCCAAAGTCTTTTTGTCTATAAATGATTAGAAAACAAAAAAAATGCTCATTTTAAGTTCCTGCTCTCATAGCGAAGATGAAGATAATGAGAATCATATGACAAGTTACTAAGGCAACATTAAACATACCTAAAGATCATCAGTTTACAATAGAGTATGCTATATCGTCCCCCTTACCTGTTTTGGGTTTTGCAGAACTTCTTGTGTGGTGGTGGTAGCTAGGATGGCCCTGTTACTTCCTTGACTCAGCTGTAGGTTCATTGAGAGGCCGGTCACCAACTGAACCCCCAGTTCTGTGATGCTTACTTTGTCATCCACCACTGTGACAGTCTTTTCTGCCAGAATGGAGTCTGATAATGGAGATAAAACCTAGTAGGCGTGAAAACAAGAAGGCAAAAAAACAGAGTTCATTGAAGAAATTTTGAAAAAGAATTTCATTTTCTTTCACAATATTCCCCAGAAGCAAATGATTGTCAAGCCAAAAACCCAGGAAATTCAAACGAGAAAAATTATAGCTTTGCTATTGTAAAGTAACAATTCAAACCACTGCCAAGCCTGTTGATGACAGCTTTTTCATTTCCTGCCCAAAACATTCGGTTCCGTCTTTCCCGGGAGAAATCAGCAGCAACAGAAAAACACAGCTGAACATAGAGCATGAACGCTGCGTGGAAAAACTCGGTCAACAGAAAACCGAAGCAGAACGAAGTCACTGCTGGTTGTGTTGCCTGAATGGCAAGTGATTCCTGGCACAATGGAAAGAAAAAACATCCGTGAGCTTTTCTTTTTTTTTTTTTTTTTTTTTTTTTTTTTGCTGTGAAAATGTCACAGACATGAAGAAGGCGGATTACCGTGAGTTTTAGGTGATTTCAGAAAGTGCCTTTCCAACTGTTTCATCCAACATAAAAGGAGAACAAGCTTCTCTGCTATATGCAAAACAAGACACAAAACTTCCTTTTTTTTATTTGATCTTTTCTTCAGGTTGAGTGGATCAAACAATAACTCAACTTTTTTGGCCTCCTGTAGGTAAAAAATCCATTCCCTTTGATTAACACCGCCATTCCACAGAGAAAAGAAGCACATTTTAACCCTACGACAGAGGCATGACGAAAGCTGTGGGAGCTATGCGTGTCTTCATCAGCATGTGTACCAGAAGCGTCTCCTCATGCATCAGTCAACGTGACGCATGGCACAAGTAGTCACAGCTGTCAGACCTTCGCACTCGTTCTGGTTTGTGCTTGTTTTGACAGTGCACGCAGGTTTGCGGAGGTGAACAGACGTCTGTGCACGCCCAGAGTCCTTGACACTAAAAAGCAGATTCCACTCTCACAGATGTTGTTAGAAGGTAGATATTCATCCAGTCAGCGTGAGGAGCCGACAAACCAGAGGCAGGAAGACCTGCTCGCTGCTGAGAGACTCGAGCACAGGTGGTGACACACCAGTGAACCACCTGTCTGCTCTGGACAAAAGAAGGTAATAATCAAATGCTGCAGTGTCGCTGAGAACTGTAATAGTCTTTTCAATAAACATTGTGCTGATGCTTCTTTGGCACATTATTCTGACTTTTTTTTTTTCACACAATACAAATATGTCTGAACCTTCACGAGGTTCTTATGAGAACATCGTCACAGCTACTAAGAGCTGTTTCTCGATCCTCCTCTTGCTGTCACAAAACAAGGACTGAGATGAGGGTAAGGATGGCAAACAGATTCAGACAAACATTTTCAAACTGTGACCCTCCTGGTTATGCTCTGTTTTTGGGTTGAATTTTGGGAAATTGGGATGCTGAAGTTAAATTTATTCCATGCATTTTCTTTTAATTGATTTCAGATGCTGTAGAATTAATTGTCAAGCATTTAGTTTTGTTATATGATATTATAACAACACAGCAAATAGCTTTGAAAAACAAAACGACAACACTGCTTTAAAACATGCATAAATTGTCTACAGGATGTCCTAAATTTGGCAGACAGTATTGATCTTCTGCTGCTGTATCAGGCTGTAGTTGTTTCTTAAAAATCAATTATATAATGGTGACATTCTCCATTTGTTACTTCAGCAGAAGACAGTGTCTGAAAGCAGTTGTTTAGAGTTTTACGTGATGATGTAAAAAGAATCAGGAGGTGTAGATGGGTTCATGCTAGCCCAGTTTAACACCTTCATCAGCCCTGTCATATCTCATTCATTTAGCCATCATTTGCAAGTCCAGCTCCTAACATTTGCCACTTTCAGATTAGTCTATGGTGATTAGCTTTCTTTGGCCAGAAATGTGACATTTACCCATTTGTTCCTTTAATTTTCTTTGTTACTCCATATAATGGTAAACATGTATCAATCAGCTCTTAGAGTAGGTTGAGTAATCAGTGGAGTAGTTATTAGTCTTTACGGAGCTTCAAGCAGACAGAGGATAGACAAACGGCACTTATGGATGTGTCGCCTTATGGGTGCGATGGTGACATGATGAATTGGGTGGAGAAGGATTCAGATTTTTCCAACAGAACACTACACTATACATTTGCTCAGTGTGTAAATAAACATTGCAAGGGATATACAGTATTTATCTAAATTGGTCTCCTTGATCACATATGAGTTGATCTTAGAGTTTTGCTTTATATGACTTGGTGAACAAAATCTAATTTTAAAGTCCAGTGAGAAAAAAGTAAATAAATAAAATGCCAAACATGCATACAACTTTTAAAGAAAGCAAAAGCTGATTTGGATCATTTTGGTGGTTATTTTGGAGAAAACATTTGATTATTGTGTCCCATCTCTACTTTATTTGTTCATATCTATCATCTCCTGGGTGAATAAAGTTGTTGACACAACACGCCCTCATTACTTCCATCATAATAGTCCACTATCTCTGTCAGACTTGTTTTTTTCTTATTTTCCATGCCTCAAATAAAAGAAAGCTGGCACTACATAATGTCAAAAGTAATTATATAAAGGTAAAACATGGAAGCAGTAGTCATAGTTTAACTGATTGTTGGTGCAGTTCAGAAAGTCATTTCTGAGTTAGCCTTTGTTGTTTCATCCAAATAATTTAAGCTAACCTTGGCATTTGTTTTATGGGATACAACACCATTAACAACTGGCATTTACATTTTGTTCTGACCTGAATCTTGTAGATATTAGCAAGTAACTTGGGTGACAGATTTTTATCATCACCACAAAGGACAATGGCTTAAATAATGCAAAGTACGATAACATGATGTGCTTCATGCAAGTCTGCTTCAAAATTAAACCACTGTGTACCTGAATAGTGGTCATTCCCATGTCCCGTCCAACCAGAATCCTCCTGTCAAGAAGCTGTGCAATCTGAGGGTCCTCTACCTTCAGAAAATCCCACACAAGCTCTGTGATGTCCACCTGCCAGTCAGTGCCCAGCATGTAGCTGGTCTGTCCCCGTGGATCAGCTGACTCAGCTACAAAATGGGTCAGGACTTTGACCGTGGCGTGCTGGTACTGCAGACTGCAGCTCCGTCCTCGTTTGTCTTCGTCATCTTCATCCTCGCTGTCTCGTGTTGACCTGACAAGAAAAGGATGCTAAAATAAATAAACACAGAAGAGCAAACCAGAAACATGTTGTGCAGGTTGTGTATGACACGTATGTGATATGACAAATGTTGCGTCATATCATATCATGTACCGTAACGTACCATACCGTAACGTAACATGACGTAACATAACAACGTAACATAACAACGCAACATAATGTAACGTAACATAACGTAACGTAACGTATTGTAATGCATCGTATCGCGTTGTATCGTGTGGTATTGTACCATACTGTATCGTATCATATCAAACCAAATTTGAACTAAAAGGCACTTTTCAAACAAAAGCAAAGTGTTTTACACAATAGAAACACTTCTTGAATAAAATATATGAAAAGAAAAAAGAACAACACAGACCTTTACAAACTCAAGTATAAAACACTTAAGTTTAAGAACACAGACCTGATCATACTCTCTCTTTTACACACATTATCACACTCACACCAACACAGCGTACATATGCGATGACACTGAAATGACTAAAAACCTCTGATATGCTCATTGTTGCAAGAATGTAGAGAACACACCATGTATAAGGTGTATATGATTGTGATGCATGAGATTCTGGGTAAATGAGAAACAAATGTCTAGAACTTTGTGGATGCTAGACAAGGTTAAAAAGGTGCTTCCTAAGTGTGAAACATTACCATTACCATTGTTACAGGTTTTGACCTCTTTAAGCAATTTGTTAGAGAAGATGAGTCTTAACAACTGTCTTCTGACCTTCCATTGATAAATGAGAGACAGCTCGTAATATCATACACTCATCCACTGCTTGATCAGGTACTCTTTTCTAGAAGTGAGATGAGGTACTTTTTGCCTTTAGAACAACCTTCATTCTTTCTGCCATAGATTCAGTAAAGTGTTGGAAACATTCTTCAAATTTTGGCCGATGTTGCCATCACACAGTTGCTGCAGATTTGTCAGCCGTACTTTCGTGATGGGAAAGTGACTGAGCAGGCCACTGTGGTAAAATGAACTCATTGACATGTTAAAAATACCAGTGGAGATGATTTGTATGTTCTACTGCTGCTGTAGCCCATCTGCTTCAAGGTTTATTGTGCTCAGAGATGATATCGGCTCACCAGTCAAAAATCCGACCTGATCCTCTCGAGATCACTATCTCAAGACTTCTTTGGCCGCTGTTTTTTAAACTTCCTATGCCTCCCTGCTCAAATAAACAAGATTTAATAAAAACGAAGGCAGCAGCTTGTTGTCCAGTTCTGCACAATGATCCAGTGCAAACCAGAGCAGCGGCATGTTGATACTCCCAAAGACTCCAAGTTTTTCATGAATATTATTTCAAAAGGGCAAAAGGTAGAGAGTCATCATTTTTGGAATGAGGGAATGAAATAATGGCCGTTTGAAGAACTAAATGTCTAATTGCATCTGGAGTATTGCATAACGTCACACACTGTCTCCAGACACACACGTTCATGTATATTTGTGTGAACTGCCACCTTTTGCTTCCTCTCAGAGGCCCTGAACCACCCAATAATTTTGACTGGTACTGTATACACACACACACACACACACACACACACACACACACACACACAAACATATATACATGCACACACACACACACACACACACACATACACCCTGCTCAAAAACATAAAAGGAACACTAAAATACACGTTGTAGATCTGAATGAATGAAATATTTTTTATTAAATATTTTGTTCTTTCCATAGGTGACTGTGCTGAAAACAAAATCACACAAAAATTATTAATGAAAATCAAATGTATCAGCCCATGGAGGTCTGGATTTGGACTTTTACTCAAAATTAAAGTGGAAAAACACACTACAGGCTGATCCAACAAGGCTGATGTCCTTTAAACAAGTCAAAATGAGGCTCAGTAGTGTGTGTGGCCTCTGTGTGCCTGTATGACCTCCTTACAACGCCTGGAATTGCTCCTGATGAGGCGGCGGATATTCTCCTGAGGGATCTCCTCCCAGACCTGGACTAAAGCATTCACGAACTCCTAGACAGTCTGTGGTGCAACTTGGCGTTGGTGGATGGAGCGAGACATGATGTCCCAGATGTGCTCAAATGGATTCAGGTCTGGGGAACGGGCGGGCCAGTCCATAACATCAATGCCTTCATAACAACTGCTGACACTTCAGCCACATGATGTCTAGCATTGTCTTCCATTAGGAGGAACCCAGGGCCAACCGCACCAGCATATGGTCTCACAAGGGGTCTGAGGATCTCATCTCGGTACCTAATGGCAGTCAGGCTACCTCTGGTGAGCACATGGAGGGCTTTGTAGCCCTCCAAAGAAATGCCACCCCTCACCATTACTGACCCACTGCTAAACCGGTCATGCTGGAGGATGTTGTAGGCAGCAGAACGTTCTCCACAGCATCTCCATCCTCTGTCATGTCTGTCACACATGCTCAGTGTGAACCTGCTTTCACCTGTGAAGAGCACAGGGCGCCAGTGGCGAATTTGCAAATCTTGGTGTTCTCTGGCAAATGCCAAACATCCTGCATGGTGTTGGGCTGTAAGCACAACTCCCACCTGCGGACAACGGGCCCTCATTCTACTCTCATGGAGTCTGTTTCTCACTGTTTGAGCAGACACATGCACATTTGAGTCCTGCTGGAGCTCATTTTTCAGGGCTCTAGCAGTGCTCCTCCTGTTCCTCCTTGCACAAAGAAGGAGGTAGCGCTCTTGCTGCTGGGCTGTTGCCCTCCCACGGCCTCCTCCACGTCTCCTGATTTACTGGCCTGTCTCCTGGTAGCGCCTCTATGCTCTGGACACTACGCTGACAGACACAGCAAACCTTCTTGCCACAACTCACATTGATGTGCCATCCTGGATGAGCTGCACTACCTGAGCCACTTGTGTGGATTGTAGACTCCATCTCATGCTACCACTAGAGTGAAAGCACCGCCAGCATTCAGAAGTGACCAAAACATCAGCCAGAAAGCATCGGAACTGAGAAGTGGTCTGTGGTCAATTCAATTCAATTCAATTCAATTCAACTTTATTTATATAGCGTCAAATCACGGCAATGCCATCTCAAGACGCTTTACAGACAGAGGGGAAAACATAATGAAGGCCAATTCATAATAGCCTATATAAGGAAACCAACAGATTGAGTTGAGTCCAACTCAATCTCCCATCCTGAGCAAGCACACTGGCAACAGTGGGAAGGAAAAAACTCCCTTTTTAACTGGAAGGAAACCTCTGGCAGAACCCAGCTCAAGGACAGGCAGCCATCTGCCTCTGCTGTGTGGGGGGAAGAGGACAGAAAGACAACAGACAACAGGAACTGCTACTCCCGGCCAGGGAGACCTGCTGAGACAGGAGACATACATGTTAATGATGCAACACTGTTCTTGGGGGTTGAGGATAAAAGAGAGAGATAAAAAGAAAAAGAAAGAAGCTCAGTGTATCAGGAAATGTCCCTCAGCAGTCTAAACCTATAGCAGCATAACTAAGGGATGCTAACCATCCCTAGTTATAGGACTTATAAAAAGATAAGTCTTTAGCCTAGTCTTAAAGATGGGGAGGTGTCTGCTTCCCTAACACTAACTGGGAGCTTATTCCATAAGAGAGGGGCCTGATAACCAAAGGCTCTGCCTCCTGCTCGGCTCTTTGAGACTCTAGGAACCACAAGTAAGCCTGCAGTCTGCGAACGAAGTACTCTGCTTGGTATATAAGGAACTATGAGGTCTTTGATATATAGTGGTGCCTGGTTGTGGAGGGCTTTATATGTAAGGAGAAGGATTTTAAATTCTATTCTAGATTCTGCAGGCAGCCAATGAAGAGAGGCTAAAACTGGAGAAATAACTCTGGCTGCAGAATTCTGGATCAGCTGAAGGCTTTGTAGGGCATATTTGGGACAGCCCAGTAATAGAGAGTTACAGTAATCTAGTCTCGAAGTAACAAAAGCGTGAACCAGTTTTTCTGCATCACTCTGAGACAGAATGTCCATCATTTTGGCTATATTACGTAAATGAAAGAAGGCTGTTTTAGCAACCTGCTTAATATGTGGGCCAAAGGACAGGTCCAAGTCAAATATTACTCCAAGGTTTCTCACTGTAGCACTGGAAGCTAAAGCAATGCCATCCAGGTTCATTACAAAACTGGAAAATTTAGCTCTGAGTTTTTCAGGTCCAACGAGAATTACTTCAGTCTTATCTGAGTTTAAGAGGAGAAAATTTCTAGACATCCAAGTCTTTATGTCTATGAGACAATTTTGTAGCCTATTGGGCTGATTTTTTTCATCTGGTTTAAGGGATAAGTATATTTGAGTATCATCTGCATAACAATGAAAGTTTATTCCATGCTGTCTAATAATTTTGCCTCAAGGGAGCATATATAGCGTGAAGAGTACTGGTCCAAGTACAGAACCTTGAGGAACTCCATGACTTACTGTAGTTTGTGAGGAGGACTTGTCATTTACATGAACGAACTGAAGTCTATCAGATAAATATGATTTAAACCAGCTTAACGCTGTACCTGTAATTCCAACCATCTTTTCTAGTCTCTGTAACAGAATGTTATGATCGACTGTATCAAATGCAGCACTAAGATCAAGCAAGATATGTACGGACAGAAATCCTTTGTCTGAGGCCATAAGAAGATCATTAGTAACTTTCACCAATGCCGTCTCAGTGCTATGATGGGCTCTAAATCCTGACTGAAACTCTTTGCATAAATTACTTCTGTGGGCATGTAGCTGACCTGAAACTATTTTCTCCAGAATTTTGGACATAAACGGGAGATTAGATATAGGTCTATAATTTGCTATCACCTCTGGATCCAGAGATTGCTTTTTATGTAAAGGCTTGATTACAGCAGTTTTAAATGATTGTGGTACATATCCTGTCACTAAAGACATATTGATAAGATTTAGTAGTGATGTATTAATTAAAGGGAAAATGTCCTTAAAGAGGCTCGTTGGGAGAGGGTCTAAGATACAAGTGGATGGTTTAGATGAAGCTATTATTTTAGTTAATTCAGAGGGTTGGACAGGACAGAAACTATTTAGACACAAGTCAGATCCTGGTTCTAAGGATGCTTCAGAGACCACAACAGGCTCAACATTATAGGTAGAAGGAAGAGTATTGTGAATTTGATCTTTAATAGTGTCAATTTTATTTCTGAAAAAATACATGAAATCATCACAGCTAAGTGAGAAAGGAATACATGGCTCCACAGCGCTCCGGCTCCTAGTAAGCCTAGCTACAGTGCTGAAAAGAAACCGAGGGTTGTTTTTGTTTTCCTCTATCAATGATGAATAATAAGCTGTTCTTGCCGTATGTAAGGCTTTTTTGTATACAATTAAACTTTCTTTCCAGGTTAAGCGAGACTCCTCTAATCCTGATGAACGCCATCTGTTTTCCAAACGCCTTGACGCCTGTTTTAGAGCTCGAAGCTGGGAATTAAACAAGGGAGCCTTCATAATCTTACCTAATTTCTTCTTCTTTAGGGGAGCAACATTATCCAAGGTTGTATGCATTGGTCACCACCTGCAGAACCACTCCTTTCTTGGATGTGTCTTGCTAATTGCCTATAATTTCTACCTGTTGTCTATTCCATTTGTACAACAGCATGTGAAATTGATTGTCAATCAGTGTTGCTACATTGTGTTGTTTAAGTGTTCCCTTTATTTTTTTAAGCAGTGTATATATGCATGTGTGCGCGCGCGCGCACGCACACACACACACACACACACACACACACACACACACACATATATATATATATATATATATATATATATATATATATATATATATATATATATATATATATATATGTATGTTTGTATTCTACACATACAGGGGAGTAGGTGCACTTCACAAAGAGATTAGAGTCTAAAATAAGAAGTATGCAGTACACTCTGTGAACTCTGATGTGTAGTTTGTGCTATTTTCTGTTATTTTTTATGTCTAACAGATCTCAGTCAAACACACACAGATTGATGTAACTCATAGAGGGATGTTTACTCGACAAAGATAAAGTTATGATGAAATGCTGTTGATCAAACCAGTAAGGGACGATCAATCTAGTGAACAGCTATCATTTTTCTTGTCAGTTTCTCTCCCTCACCATTTCGGAGCACCCGCTCTGAATTGTAAATGTGCTTACACCTCCTTACCGCTTTACTTAATGGCCTCCCTGATTGAGCTGTTGCTAGCAAATCTAATTTTATTACTTTGAGCAACAAATCAGCTGAAAGAAACACAACTCTGTCTCTCCAGGAAAACTGCCTTGAGTTTGACAAACTGGGTTTAAATGGTTGCAATATGATTAGATTTTTCCCTTAACTGTGTGTTCTTTCTCTTGCTTCAACAAACACCTTAAAAGAAACAACAGATAAAGCACTCAGAGATGTTGAGAAAGCAACACTTGAATTGTTGATCTTGGAGAATAAATGCTGTTCCAGCTCTTCGGTCTTCCGCCGGGACACAGTTGGGTTATTTTGCAAACAGAAAAGGGCTTTGTCAACACAACTATTAATCATAAACTGCACATTGGACTTGCATCCACCTTTTGTTCTAATCATTGTCATTTATTCGTCTGACTCTTGTTCTCCCTCCATCAACCTCTGCATCCATACTAGTAAGTAAGTTGTGATTATAATAAAGGAGTGAGGAAAATAAATTAATCTCTTAAACTGTTTTTCTTGCAGTTATCCGCTCTGCTTGTCTCTTTCTGTCTGAATCCCCGGAGAAATCTGACTGCCTGCTAAGCCACGGGAATAAAGATGTTAGCTGCAAGCTCCAGAGAAAAGCCAAGAGTACAGAGAGATTTGAAGTTAAGAGCTTAAAAGCTTTGCTAGCAGGACTGATTTATCATGCAAGTGAATGACAGCTATTACCTAAAAGTATATCCTGAAGTGAATATTGTAACACTGACAGTAAACCTATATATTCAGGATTTATGGTATTATCATAAGTGATCTAGCAGTGTGAAAACGCAACAGAGTGTTCTGAAGGCACTTGTAAGGAGGATTGTTGAATTTCGATTTGATCCAAACACAAATCAAGCTAAACATTTTCTGTCATTTTCTATAAGATCTCATGTCATCTTTACTGTTAAATCTTATTTGAAATTAGTGAAAGACATTTCAATTCATGTCTACAAACAACTTGCCAACTGTGTCAGAGGACTGCGCCCTCCTTATGGAAACACCCTGTCTGGGTTCTGTCCCTAAGAAGCCACACCCGAGCCAATCAGAAGACTTGGGTGGGCTTGGCATCGCATGAAGGCCCTGGAGCAGCTCCTGTTTCAACACCTCAAGCCCCAGTTCCAACAGGATCCCTTCCAGTTAGCTTACCAGTAAAGGTTAGAGATGGAGCACACCAACCTGCTAAAGAAATCTTGCAAAGCAAGATTTCTTTAGCAGGTTGTTTCCTTCTACTTCATTCTCTTTCAAACCCCGTTCTGACTTCAGAGAAGATGCTGCATATTTATATGTGTGTCATGCTTGTTTTTGTCACCCCCTGTGGAGTGTGTGTTGCATTTGTTTTGGCACATTTATGCATTTTATTTTCTGCAACAATGACGAAGGTCATTTGGACAGAAATATAGGCAGTGTTGTCTTTATACATTCAGACACGGCTTCATCTGACAGTGACTGATTGCTTTCATTATCATTTGAATCTTAGAGCTTCTCAATGAAGCAGTTTATTTTACGGCAAAAAAACAGAATCCTGTGAAAACAACTCAGTAAACGACATTAAAGCCTGAGTCATAAAAAGGTGATTGCAGGAGAATCTTTCAAACACAGCCTAACAAGAGGAAAAAGATTGTGAATACAGTTATTTGGACAGAAGTGTTAAAGCAGCGCTGCAACACCTACACTTAGCTTTACTGTCTGTGAAGGCTTATCTTGTTCCTGTTTTGACAGGACTTTGGGATGGAAGAGGTGAGCCATACAGGAAACGTCAATCAAAAACTGAGTGAGGAGTACCTCTGCAGCTGTCCCACTAACAGGCCTGATGCCTCCTTATTTTTATTTCTCTTTCTCATCCCTGCACGGCCACAACTCATCAGCCTGACTGATAGAGGAAGTCTAAGCCACTTGCTGCTGTCACTCACTGGCTTAGTTTCTTGTGTGCTTATACGGACAGTGGACCGATGCCCGTTCTCACCAACTCACACAGAGTTGCGTTGCAAGGTCACGCCTGTTATCCCCTGATGAACAAAGATGGGTGGAAGAAGGGGGGAGCAACAAAGCTCTCTGAAGCCATCAGCAGTAGCTGCTGGCGCCAACAATGACAACCCAGCTTGACTGTCCCCACCGATAAAAGGGTGCATACCAGCACACAGCAACATACTCAACCAGCCATGACATAGCTGAATGCTGTACCTCTGTCACTCAGAATAAAAGGGGAGCACGGATAATTAGGGAAGACACCCCCGTGCGTGGGAGGACACCAAGTCCAACTTCAGTGCTTTTCCAGATGTAATTACTGCTGGTAGTCTGATGGCTGCTCCATCAATTGATGGATTTCAACAGTTGTAGAGTAGCATTGAATAGCAGCGTTGGCAGAAGTGCTGCTAGTGATGAGGCCTCAGGGGAGAGGTCTGACCTCAAGACAGCTCTAATAATGTGGTGTCCTACTGACAACTTAGAGGCCCAATGGCAGGCCACCTTGAGCTAGTGATAATGACAAGCTGTATTGCACAAGTCAGCCATTTTGTTTTCAACCAGGAACTGTCAGTGGGACGGAAGTCAGGGCGAGACAGCAGCAGTGGTGTTCAGTCACACAGCCATCATTATCTTATTTTTTTTTTACCACGGCTGAAATCAAACACAAACACACCTGAAATAATTATTCTGTCAAGCCAACCACTGCGGCAAACCTGGCCAAAGATTTCTGATCGGGAGCTGTTATAAGAAGTGTTATCTGTTGGCATAACACAACTTCAAGCTTTTACCTTCCCATACAAACCATTGCTATTGATGTTCTGGCACAATATCATTGTAATTTTATGTATGGAAAACGCTGCATAGGAAGAAATATTTCAAACCAAATATAAAAAACATATTACATGAGCAAAATAAATCCATTCCTGTTTATTCCAAACATATTAAATTGTGTTTTTTTTTTTTTTTTTAAATCAATTTATCTGGTTAAACTAAATGTTTTAAAAAAAGAAACACACACAAATGTTGAACATGCCACAAAAAAAAAAAAAAAAAAAAAAGGGGGGGGGCAGATATGACAAGAAATGTTCTTTTTTCTGCTCCTTTTCGAGCATGGTGTTCTGTTTTTGTTTTTTTGTAAAGTCTATTTTTACCTTTTGTATGACCATGTGAAAAAAAAAAAAGATGTGATCAATAAATATGTGAAATGGTAAGACTGCGTTTTTCAGGCACATGCTTTTCTCTTTCTTTGTGTTTTTGATAAAAATAAGATGAGAGACCACATAACAAAGCTCAGTAAGCAGCAGTTGCATGCACTAGTTTACCTCTGACCCATCGCTGTGATGGGTACCCTCCACCCTTTGATCTGGCTCAGCTCCGTGTCTGACACCTCAATCTGGAGGGGGAGACGCGGGATCCATACCTTGAGCTCCAGCTGAGCACTAAGGTATCCGTAAGTGAAATTCACCATCATCTTCACCCTGCCCTTCATCTCCTTGCCATTCACAAAAACGTAATCGCACCTGTCAGACACCTGTGTGGGAGGATAGGGGAGGATTAAGAAAGACAGCATTAATATGGAGCTCCTCTGACAGCTGCAGCAGATAACTACACTCTGAATTACATAGAAGTAGACTTCACAGTGGACACAGAATGTGTAGAAAGCAAACGGGCTCTGCCCTGTAAGTTGATTATGACTTTATGCTTTTGAACTCTCCACTGCTACACAGTATTCCTCTAACAAGTTTATACAAGATTAAAGATCCTCTACAGTATAAGCTTGACACTAAGGAAAAGAGGAAGGAGGGGAGCAAGGACTTCTTTGAACCTGCGGAAAAACAGGTCCTGGTCTACTGGTTCATTATTGTTCAGCCTCCAGCTACATGAAAAACCAACAGATGGAAACTAGGAAGAGGGGAGCAGTTGTGTCGAGATAAAACGACCAAACTCGAAGCCATCTGTTTTGTAAATTACTTTACAAAAGGAATGAGTGAGGCAATTTTGAGTTGCAGAGAGGCACAGCAACTTGTTTATGTGTTTCTTTAAAGTCCCCTTGTGTTTCTTTACTCCTTTCCATTCATTTCCAGAATCCTCACTTTCTGTCTTGTAAAAATCAAGACACAGCAACCACAGAAATAAAGACAATCTTAAGGGATTTTCAGTGAACACACAGATAGACACACACCCTCGAACATAGAGGTAATTAATCTATACTTTCACCAAGATACACAGTTTTTTTCTGGGCACTTTGTCAATCTTATTGATCTCATCATATAACACTCTTGTGGCCAGAACCACATGGAATTAGATAGTCTGGGGAAATATCCTCTTTTTTTTTTTACTTTCAAGTTATTTCTCCTCGGTGAGATAAAACTAGTAACAGTCATTTATCACAAAGCTGTGGCAGGATATCCTCTGTGACCAGGAAGAAAACTTTGTGTGTGACAGCTGGTCTATGCTTAGTGGGAGCAATAGGAAGCAATGGATTTTTCTTCATAAACTAAATTTGCGTGTTTAAATAATAAGGTTTTTTTATTTTTATTTTTTTTATTTCATTACTTTTTATTATTATTTTTTGCATTCATTGTACGTCTGTGGGGTCATTTTATGGTGAGGAGTGAGTGTTTTCCTTACCTCTCTGACATTGAGGACCAGCTTGAATTCTTTTGTATTATATTATATTATATTATATTATATTATATTATATTATATTATATTATATTATATTATATTATATTATATTATATTATATTATATTATATTATATTATATTATATATTATATTATATTATATTATATTATATTATATTATATTATATTATATTATATTATATTATATTATAGTATATTATATTGTTATTGTGAGATTGGTCATCATAATCATGTCAAGAAAATCAGATGTCAGAGCCCTTTGCATTTTAGCATATTTCCACCAGGTCATATATGTGCTAATTATTAACACATAGAAATAAACAAACATGTCAGTGAATTTAAGACTACTGCGTCTAACTTACTGATGTTTCCTTCAGATTAATGTTTGTAACATTAAAATGATCCAATTATTGCCAGTAGATTGTTTTTTTCAAGGCAAATTTCCATCAAGGGCAACAAATAAACTGACCTTGATCTTGACTTTGAAGTAAACAAGAAGATGTTGATTCCCAACACTACCAGTGTTTCGGGCATCTTAAAGTTACCAGTTAAGATGATTTTAATAGGTAAAGGAAACCTGAAAGCTTCATGACTTCAATCACACTATATCATTCTACACACCCAAATATTCACATCTTTAACTAAAGAATTACATTTCTAGGAAGAATTTGAAATAAATTTACAACATTTAGTTGTTCTCAACAACATTTAGTTTCTAGCTCATATATATCCATTCTCAAGTAGCAACTGCAACTAAAGCTGTCAGGTTTCCTTTAAAGACCCATTAAAATAATTTTCTACTTTACAATAATCTTAAATAAATAAATAAATAAATATATATATATATATATATATATATATATATATATATATATATATATATATATATATATATATATATATATATATATATATATATATATTTCTCTCTCTCTATATATATAGAGAGAGAGATAAATAGTACATTGTTTATGCCCTTATGCTATATGACACCACAATGTTACAAAGCCTGACAGAGATGCTTAGTGAAGCATCTCAACATTCCCTTCCAGGCAGCATCCCTCCCCTGGCCATACTGTAATAGAGGAGATTGGACTCCATCAGGGATCCCAATGTGAGAGAGAATTTGAACCACATGCCAGAGGAGTCCCTCCTACTTATCAGCTCTCATTGTTGAGCTCTCCTCTCTGCTCTCTCACTGCAGTCTGTTGGGACAGGGGTGCCTTTGACAGCCCCTTCATCTCTGACTTTTCTTGGTTGGGGATTTGCGACCCGACTGCACAAGCTGCAACACCTGACTGGACTCCACGTGATGCTCATTGACCACGTAAAGCAGTGGTGTGAATGAACTATAAAGGCTAAAAGATGTTTATCTCGTACCTTTGTAGCAATTAAATAATTTCTTTTGGAAATGGCAGATGAATCCATTGCAGAATGAGGAATTAATTACATGCAGACATTTTCATTTCTTTCATGACTTTAAGCAGAAACAAACAACAGTAAAATGGCGTGGCAGCTGATATCTGTTTGGTGACTCCATCCTCCTGATTTGTGTACACCTTCCTGTTGGGCTGTCTCTCTGGTCAGCACATAGCCTCAAATCCATATTTAACATAAAATAACACTGCAGCCCCCCTAAACCCTCTTCCACCCACCCCCCTCTGGATGTGTGTTGCTCCAGACTGAGGGTGGGACTGTCTCTGTGAATTACACACTCCCTGTCATTCTGCTTCACAAAGTATCATAAATGCCCAGGAGGATCCACAGACACATTAATCAAACACATTAGGCAGCTAACGGGAGAACACTTACAGAGAACATTAAGGCTGTCTCTGGTTCTAGCCCAGGAAATTAACAACTCACCAGACAGATACAATCCACTGCTGATATGAGCCATGGGAGAAGGGAACATGCAGGTGTGTGAGTCTCTGGCTTGTACTCGGAGCTGGCTTGACAGAAGCAATTAAGTTGCCCAGACTAGTCTGCATACCATAAGCTTCAGCTCATTTTAGCGCAAGGGTAAGTCTGTAAATATAATCGTGAAAGCCCAGTTTCTTGGTAGCAGGAGCTGTAAGAGGTTGCTCTTAATACAACCTTGAGTTCATGGCTGATATGAGGAAAGAAGATTTTCCGAGGAAGTTAATGAATACACAACTGTGGAATATATTTGCGCTGTTGTTGTGCTTTTAACGCTAAGTTTGGTGCGAGAAACAGATTTATATATATATATATATATATATATATATATATATATATATATATATATATATATATATATATATATATATATATATATATATATATATATATATATATATTCCTAGAAGTCAGGGGGTAAATTCTAAAAGAGCAACTTCTCTATGCCAGAGCATGGAATAATGGAGTACCGCAGATAGACCTGCACTTGCATGTGAATAAAAAGTCAATTTGTAGGCCAGGAAGCCAAAACACTCATGTGTGAGATGTTAAACCAAAAGAACATTATTCACAGAGTTGAGTATTACTGTATAATTAGTAGACAAGTCAGTGAATCTCTTAGTTTATACTGAACTGTTAATGCAAATATAAACAAGACCCTCATGTCCATCAAGAAACATATGACCATCAGGCTACACAGCATCCAGGCTATAAACTCAGCTGTCAAATCACAAACCTGGAAAAGTAACATACGCCTGCTAAATGATGAAGGCCTGACCTTATTTCCGCCTACACATGCCAAGCAAAATCAGTGTAAACAAGACAGATCTCTATAGAGATTTGAAGAAAAAGTTTGTGACCTGAGGTATTTCTTTTCAGTTTGCTGCAATTATAAGGCTGTGAGTGAGTGGGAGCGTCATTAAACGCACACAGTGATTCATTAATCAGGTTTAATGTCACTCTGTGTTTATTTATTGCTCATTCCTCTGGTCAAAACTATATGAGTCAGTCAGTTTTGTTTGCATGATTGTAGACTTATGATTAGAAAAGACTTTTACTTAGTGAGCAGCAGTAAATATTTGGCTGAATGCCTGACCTAAAGATCTCAGCTGCAGGTATTTTTTTGGGGGGGGTTCACTTAAATTCACTCTGATCTGACCTGCAATAACTCACCCATCGGACATGATGAAGTGGATTAACCACAAAACACTTTTTGTGACTTCAGGCTTTGACTTTATTATGAATTTCTATGAACATGATTGGTTTAAATGTGCTTAATCCTGCTAATTTATCTTGATATTTTACGACAGGAACATAGGTGGATTTGACATGAAAAAGCCTTTCAGCCATTTACAGTCTTTAAGCAGACAGATACCAGATATTTTGTTTGTGTTTTTTATTGATTCACTGGATGTTTGACGGAGAAACGTCTGTAATATAATTATATTTACAGTGCAGGTTCATACAAAGCTTCATCATAACTGAATTGCCACAAATATTTAAAATAATGTTGACTTATGTCAGCAAATTTTGGTTGCTGGAGATGATCAACGAATGTGACAACAAAATAAGACCGCATACAGAGCTTGTAGGGATACAGACTTTTGCAAATGGAAGTGAGATTTATACTAAACATCAGAAAAGGCTAAAAACCTGTATGTCCCCCGCCCTTATTCACATTATCATATTTATACATTGCTTGACCTTGGTGCAACATAATATTTAAGTTCTTAAGTAAACACTTATTTATGCCATTAAAAAACAAACAAACAAACTTCAAAGCCTCAGAAGAATGTCAAAATGCTTTTAGGATGGCGGAGATGGAGAAACTCGTATCCCATTCATCATTCATCCTACTGACCTTGACCACGTCCTCGTCTGTTGAATGACATTTCACTGCTTCAGAGACATCTGTGACAGAGCCGTCGGTTCTGATGGTCACCACCTTAACTGGGACAGCTACCGTTTTTCCTGTCAGGACAGCAGTGTTCAAAATCTCTGTATCCTAGAGACAGAAAGATGGACATAAAACTGCTAAGTGCTTGCTGTAAACTTGGTAGTTTTCTAATTCACAACATAACAGATCAGTAATTACCAGCTCAGAGAAAATAGAAACAGTGCAACCCACAAGTGGTATTGAAAATTACTTAAAGAGGCTTAGCACAATCACTGCTCAATTAGTGATTATTGGGTGAACCGCTGTGAAGTTAAAGGCACTGCTGGGTGGACAGCTAATAACTGATGGCAGCTGCTGAGCTCATTATCCAGGGCGCATTTTCTGCCAATGGAAGTATATGTTTTTCCTTCTATTTCATTGAGCTGCTTCCACTGAGACTTATCTTCAACTTTCAGCATTTTGTACTCATTGTAAAATAAAATTAACCCTCATTGTTTAGGAGTTTTTTTCCCCAAATACTGGCAGTGTATTTATACGAGGAAACTTTCCCAACACTGCCGAGCACTTTCAGAATTCAACACTGAGGCTGGTTGGTGATTCACTAAAGCAAATCAGCAGTTAAATTTGTATTAACGTAAATATGAACAGCTCACTGACACTGACAGTTATAGGAGAATTACATATGCTCTTTTACATAAGAGAAAAATCATTTCCTGTACTGCAGCATGAAAACTGACTGTATCATTTCATTAGGTTTGCCAGTTTTGATCCTTTTAGAGCAACCGCAACCTCATGGTTCACATTGTAGAACAGTGGTTTTTAAACTTTTTTTTATTTTTATTTATTTATTTCGAACTAAAAGAAAAAAGACTTTTACAAGAACAAATATTGGTTACAACAAACAACAAATAAAATAAGCTTCTTCAGTTCAAAAAGGGTTTTGGAAGAAGCTGGATATTTATCCTGTCCAAAACCTCCTTATCAATGACACCGTAACATTTTCACAGCATGGAAAATACAGTAATACACAATAAATTCCATTACAATGAAACTTAAACAGGATACAGTTGTATATACACAATAAATCATATAATTCAACATACATTGCTTTAAAAAAATAACCCTATTTACCTCATAACTTTTAATTATCTCATCTTTTATCATTTGTTTATATTTTTCTATTGATTGACATGATTTTATTTCTTTACTGCAGCTGTTCCAGAGCTGAATTCCTCTTGTAGGAACACAATGGAGTTTAGCATTTGTTCTCAAAGCTGTTTTTTTTTTTTTTTAATGAATGTTCCTCTCAGGCCAAATATACTCTCTCTTAACTGGAAAAGCTTTTGGATGCTGCTGGGTAATTGATCATTTTTGACTTTGTACATAATTTAAAGTATCTTAAATTTTATTGGGTCTTCAAATTTCAATACTTTCAATTTAATGAAAAGAGAATTTGTTGGTTCTGTGTAGATAGAATTTGTTATTATTCTTATAAGTTTTTGTTTTTTTTTAAGAAGAAAGACAGAATGCATTGTTGTCCTGAGCCATAACTTACAAGATAACATGTGTTTGTGTTCACAACCCTACGCAACGACTGAGTGAGTAATTGTATGACAATTGTATGACAAATGGGTCATCCTACAGCCTAAATTTAAGGCTAGAAAACTGGCAGAAATGCATAAATAAGCACGACAAAGTGGTTTTTGGTAGATTTGGCTAATCAACTCACCTATGTCCCAAATCAGCTTCTCTCTTTGAGATAAAGCCAAAGTAAGATTTTTAATAAGGCATGTGTACTAACTTGGAAAAAGTGCACAAAAGTTATAATTAAGTTAAAATAAAAGTACCCATCTTAAAATCTACTCAACCCAAAGTAAAAAAAAAAAAGTATAAAATTGAAAATTTACTTTGAGTAAAAGTTATTTAAGTACTTTCAGTTTAGCTATCTGATAAGCAAAGGATGAGTCATAAGTTCAATTCAACAATGTTTTTAATATACTTTAAAACAGTTCACACACACAAACACACAAACTTGTGCACGTTTGTGCATTTTCCTTTCAGTGAGAGTTGATCATAACGAAAGTAGATTGGCATCTGAGATGGATAATAGGTGATGTCTGTTCAGACCGATGTTTTTTCCCCATATTTAATTTTTTACTCAGTGACAACGAAGGTTTCCGATGTAGTGAAATAAAAATACTTGGGTCAAAATGTACTATAAAAAAGTAATATCATCCATTTAAAAAACAAAAGCAAAATGACAAGTTACTCTAAAAAAAAATACTCAATTACAATATGTAAATGTACTTTGTTACTTTTCCCCTCTGTTTTGTTACTTTTGCGGTTTTTTTTAATCTTTAACACACTACCGACGCATTCATGCGCCCGATTTTTGCAAAGAAGAATAGCTCAAACAGTTCCCCTTCAAAAAGAGGGAACTCCTCTATTCTTCAATGAAGAGATCATTGCTCTGTTCATCCACGAGTCTAATCGGTATGCGGACCAAGTAAAAGATGCAAAGGGGGACAGAGACATGGAGGGGGATATGATTTTTTTCTGTTTGTGAAAAAGAAAGCAGTTTTATAAGGAAAAAACGTAATTTTTCATGCAGTATGATGAAGGTTAAAGTTGCAAATTTCACAGATTCCTTTCTATATAAAAGGTTTAATTTTGACAGTCCTGGTAAAAAGTCCTATTGTGTATTTTATAAATGTTGGCGATATATTTTTTACAATTATTTGGCAACCCCTTGAAATCAACATGCGAACCACACCGGGGTCCCAACCCTCAGTTTGAGAACTAATGTTGTCGTCTACCGTGGTTACTTATAACGCTCACCTTGTGCTGCATAAATGCAACAAAAATATGACCATACTAACCACACACTAGCCAAGAAAAAAAGAAAGAGAAGAGGGCAGGAGAAAGTCCATTCTGCCTTTGAAAATGTCTCACGTAGGGGAGAAAGCACAATCACCAACAAACTATTGTTTTTCTCCATTGTTCATGAAATTACTAAAGTTATTTATTTTGGGTTTTTAAGCCAAATGATGCCTTTTTCATTGAACTATAGTAAAATTGAACTGTCAAAACAACACAATAGAACAGGGCTACTCGATTAGATATTCAGGTGGGCCAGATTTTCAAATATTTAAAAAAAAAAAAAAAAATTATCAGTAAATAAAGTAAGGGAAAGTAATTCAGTAAAAATAAACAAATAAATAAATAAAAAAAGACATTTACTTTTACATTTTGAAAAATAAGTAGTTTATTAATTTTTCGTATTCTAAATTCAGCCCCACATGACAAGGGCAAATGCACAAAATAAAATAATGAAAATTCCAATCAGAGCCTCTTTTTCTCCTAACTTCTAACATAAAAAAGTCATATCAAACTAAACTACTCTATGTGGTGCCTCCTCACAGTATAATCTTTAAACACCGCCAAACAGTCATTGCAAAGTAAAACTTTTGCTTTAAGGATACCATTTCTCAACTGTGGTTTTATAGAGCACCTACTATTTATTCACACGACAGTAAAACTACAGTATGTTTTATAAAATTGTACCATTTTTATTTCCCAGAATTTTTTTTTATTTGTAACTTTCCACAAATAAAAAATGAGATTTAGAGTAACACATTAAAAGCTAACTATAACACCACAGCACTGTACGGTAAAGAATAATCTCACTAAACCTTATATACTCCAATCAGTTGTTATATTTCGATCACTTGGAACTCGTGTGGTGAGAGACAAGTCTCCCGAGCAGAAAATTTGCCAAGCAGGTGATTTCTGCTTCTCAGTCCAGAAAAGCACCAGTCAGGGACTGTCGCCGATCCAGCATGGTGTCAGGGAGTCTGCCTGACAAAAACTGCTGCTACTGCAGATAAATTACAGGCATTCACTGTTATTTACTAACTGACTACATTAGCAGTCAATTGAATGCAGGAGGATGTCAGTTTGAAGGTAACTTACAAATATAATGACATGCAGTCAGATGTTGCCATAAATCCACTGTAAGTTTACAGCAAATTCTTGCATTATAGTCAGGTACAGAATATTGTGACATACTAGCAAAATAGTCTTATTTAGGACCTGAATAAAAAGCAATAAATGCTAAAATATATACCTGAACTTCAGGAGTTAAACTTTAACCCTTTCATGCATGAATTAATAAAAAAAAACAATGCAACATTTTTCTAAATACAGTATTTTACCTCTACAAACACATGTAATGATACTTTTTGTTTATTAGTGATATTTAGAATTTATTATGAGTTATGTTTTATTTCAATGTACTCTATAAAATATTTAAAAATAATATTTAATCATAATTATATCATGTAAATCTTCTATAAAATGTAACCGTATCATTTTCTTTGAAAAGGCAAAGTTGTGTAATTATATTATGTTCAATTATATCATATAGTTACTTATTGTAAAGTGAGTGGAAAAGTATTGAATGACTCACTAACATCCACTGAAGTGTTTCATTTACAAAAATACCATCCTCATTTATGAATATGCAAGAAACAAACTTGTAAATAGGTGTCTACTATAGGGCTACTATGCATGAAAGGTTAAGATAGACTCTAGACAGCTGGGTTTCTTCAGGTTTAGTGGCACAGTTTCATTACTCTGAACAGAAATCTTAACCTTTTCCTTACAGATACACATCATCTTTTCCAAAATAAGATAACTGGGCCCAATTAAGAAAGGTCTACGCTAACTTTTGCTCCCCAAAGTCATTGGTGCCGACTCAGCCTAAGCCAAAGAAAATGCCCTTTCAGATGTACAAATTAAAATGGGCAACACTGTAAACAGCTGCTTCTGAGGCCAAAGTGAAATTCTTAATGATTGCATGTGTGTGTGTATAACTAAAATCAATTAAGCAAAATTTATAAGATGTGACAAAAGTCTCTGATTGGGAGCGATTCTCATTCTGCTATTTTCACTGTCCAGCACAGAAGCTCTGCTCTGATTTCTTTCATTCCAATAGGAACCCCAAGGCATCCTCTTTTCATGCTTCCCTATTGTGCTGAAGCTTTGCCAGTACTGAAGACATTTAGCTTCTCTTATTTTTCTTTCAAAGGACAAATCTAAGTCTGGAGTGATGCCTGTTGAATTATATGTCACTTTTGTTTAGAGTTTTATGGCTAAACCTGAGGAGCACAGACAGGACCAAGCTTCAGCATCTGGCTTCACGTCCATATTCATGTGTATTCCACAGTCACCAGGGAAGTAGACAGGATTTGTAGACTGCACTGTCAGCTCAGTCTCTAAAGTCTCCCCCTCTGTGTTTGTGAGCTTGCGACTTGGACTCATTCAAAAATAGAGAAAAGGAGGATTAAGTTTGATTAAAAAGGAGCCTGGTCGTTTGTAAGGCCATTCGGCTTTGGAGTGAAATGATTATTAACGCAACGATGAGACACAAATGAATCACAAAAAACACTTCATCTTCAAATAGCTATTCATTACAATTTTATAGACTGTGACAGTGTTATATGGCAATATAAACCCCTTATTGCTGTGGCGGTGACTTTGATTCAATTTCCCTGAAAACTGAGGATTGCTGTAAATTAATTCTATGTCTGCTGGGATTCCTCCATTTCCAGAGGGTCATCTATAATATATGAGGGGGTAAATGGTTGGGACCTGGTGAAAGCAGAGGCTAATGTTAGATTACAGCAGCTGGAGATGACCCAGCAGGTTAGGAGCAGTAGAAAGTGGAGCCTGGCGGTAATAAGCCACAGCGGGATCCCCCAGTAATGCATCAGTGGTTCACACACTCCAACACAGACAGCGCAATTAAACACAAAATAGAGACCAGTGGGGCACATCAGAAACTTAAAGTAGTGTGAACGGGGGCATAATAAAATATAGGTCTACTTACTTAAGATACTGCATACATCCCAAATTTTACAAAAAATTGCAGGTGCTTTGAGTTTATGGCTTTTTAATTGTGAAGTTAAATAAGCTTCATGTGGCACTTGTGTTTCAAAGGAGAGTATAAAGATGTTATTATGTTTATTCACCTTACAATGAGAAATGATCAGCACCAATGGAAGTAGTTGACATTAACCAGCATATATTACATTTAATGTAAATTGCTGGGAGATTGGAGATTCAGATTTGCTGAAGCGTAATTGTAATCTCTTTTCATTATCATCAAATGACAAAGTATGGGATAATTTAACACCTAAGCCTGTTGGTAGTCACTTATTGGTGCTAGTTTTAAGATTAATGTGACCATAGATCATAGATGACAACAGCATGGTAATCGGAAAATAATGCACCATACAGAGTGTTATATACAGTATGCAATCACTGCATATATTTTGTAGTTCAGCAGGACGTTTTGAAGAATTGATGGAGGCTTGTTTCGGCTTTATTAACTACCGGTTGTTATGGTTACTGTAGGCCGTAACCACGCTGAACAACCAGCCACAACCACCAAAAAATAACTCTGTTCTCTCCACCACCGTTGTGTATCAGCACGCATCCCACACTCCTCAGGAACCTCCCTCCCCTCTTGTTCTACCTCACTTTGTAACCACCTTTCTATTTTAACCCCACACATATGCAGCATCACGGCCTGTTAACCAACAGAACATTTGAACAGTCAAACTTGGCATTACAGTGTACATTATTGTACACTGCTCAAAAAAAGTAAAGGGAACACTAAAGTAACACGTTGTAGATCTGAATGAATGAAAATTTTTTAAAATACTTTGTTCTTTCCATAGTTGAATGTGCTGACAACAAAATCACACAAAAATTATCAATGAAAATCAAATGTATCAACCCATGGAGGTCTGGATTTGGAGGTATACTCAAAATGAAAGTGGAAAAACACACTACAGGCTGATCCAACTTTGATGTAATGTCCTTTAAACAAGTCAAAATGAGGCTCAGTAGTGTGTGTGGCCTCTGTGTGCCTGTATGACCCCCCTACAACGCCTGGGCATGCTCCTGATGAGGCGGCGGATGTTCTCCTGAGGGATCTCCTCCCAGACCTGGACTAAAGCATCCGCCAACTCCTGGACAGTCTGTGGTGCAACTTGGCATTGGTGGACGGAGCGAGACGTGATGTCCCAGATGTGCCGAATTGGATTCAGGTCTGGGGAACGGGCGGGCCAGTCCATAACATCAATGCCTTCATGTTGCAGGAACTGCTGACACACTCCAGCCACATGAGGTCTAGCATTGTCTTGCATTAGGAGGAACTTAGGGGTTCGAGGATCTCGGTACATAATGGCAGTCAGGCTACCTCTGGCGAGCACATGGACGGCTGTGTGGCCCTCCAAAGAAATGGCATCCCTCACCATTACTGACCCACTGCTAAACCGGTCATGCTGGAGGATGTTGCAGGCAGTAGAACGTTCTCCACGGTGTCTCCAGACTCTGTCACGTCTGTCACACATGCTCATTGTGAACCTGCTTCCATCTGTGAAGAGCACAGGGCACCAGTGGTGAATTTGCCAATCTTGGTGTTCTCTGGCAAATGCCAAACATCCTGCACGGTGTTGGGCTGTAAGCACAACTCCCACCTATGGATGTTGGGCCCTCATACCACCCTCATGGAGTCTGTTTCTGACTGTTTGAGCAGACACATGCACATTTGTGACCTGCTGGAGCTCATTGTGCAGGGCTCTGGCAGTGCTCCTCCTGTTCCTCCTTGCACAAAGGAGGTAGCGCTCCTGCTGCTGGGTTTTTGCCCTCCCACGGCCTCCTCCATGTCTCCTGATGTACTGGCCTGTCTCCTGGTAGCACCTCCATGCTCTGGACACTACACTGACAGACACACCAAACCTTCTTGCCAAAGCTCGCATTGATGTGCCATCCTAGATGACTTAAGATCAAAATTAGAGGGCGCTATCAACAACAAGTAAGCTCAGTAGTAAAAAAGGATTTCAGTATATTTTTTCTCTCTGCATACAGATCCTTAACTGTAAATTCCCTGCACCCTGTGTCTAAGACAGCTTCAAATGCACTTTTGTGGTTTGTACAATTCCGCTAGACTAATCTATGATTAATACCCACCTTATTCCCGCCAGGTCCGTGGCTGTGATAACCCCCCCTCTCCCATGATGTAAAAGACTCTAGTATTCTGGAAACTGGTGTAAAGTTCTAACTGGTTGCATCTTGAAGTCATACTAAAGCCTTTGAGATCGCAAGGGTCTCTACGTCAAGTTGGGTGCAGATTATGCCCAGCTAATTAGAAGTAAATGTGGTATGTCAGTAACATCTTACTTATGGGCCGTGCAGCGGAAGAGTCTGAAGGATGAAAACAGAGCTAATTTAAAGTAATACACATTAAGCAAATCTGAACTGGGATCTCACTTTCATGTGAAGTAGGTGCAAAGGTTTTAACTGATATTCACGCAAATCCAGATCTGTTCATGTTATTCTCCAACTGTCAGAACCTCCTGATAGAGACGGGGCTTCAGAAAACCTGATGGCGGGAGAAAACTCTTCACCCTTTCCGTCTATTACCTCATCAGTTGAGGGTGCATGCTTGTCAAAAATTAAACAAACAAATTAATGAAGCAAAAATAAATGATTGAACTAAAGTAGAACAGATACTCAAATCGAAACCAATGTTTTAACTTGATCTCAGCCGTCAGTTTTCTTCAGCTATGTTCTCAGAGCTGAATTTGTATACTGTGTATAAAATATGTACATAATAGTTCTGGCTCCAATTGATTTTCATTCAAAGGACATTTTCTCATTAAGCACTAATCAGTGTTCTGGAAAATTTTGAAAATAGCTTCATAATTAGGCCTCCTAGGTATGCAGACTATCCAATCAGGTTTTTAAGTATCACTCTTTTCCTTCTTGCTCAAATACAATATTTTCTGGTCTTGTAAAGAATAAATGCTGAGCTTGAGGCTCATACATGTCAATTCACAAAACAATGGGAGATGTCAGGGAAGTTTAGTCCACTTTGAAAATAAAATCTCAGGTTGCACTTTGTTTATTTTTTCCTCCTTTTTGACCCTTTTCCTCCATGGTAAGAATCTACAACAAAATCTACTAATGAAAGTGACATAAACAGTTTCATGGATATCTTTCTATACATTTGACCCACACTTGTTGATGCTGGTGTTGTGCTTTAGTTACTAATAAACCTGAAATCACAGGTCTGAGAGACTGGAGTCTTTTTGTTCAGTAATCTGTGGTAGAACCGCCTGTCTACTTTATCAAGGATCTCTCTGTTAGCATTCAGCACGCTGCTGTGGCTGGTAATGTGTTCTGGGCCGTAATTTCTGCCTGTGTCTCGGCTGGATCTGAAAATAAGTGAGATTTATGGTGTCAGCCTGAGTGACATGGGCAGCATGAGAAGCAGCAAAGCTGGTCATCCTGCTGTTGTGATTAGCTTCTGCTTCAAACCTTTACTATTCACTTACAAATAATCAGGTTTAATAGTCTCAGTTGTAGGATTTTCTAGACAACATGTCTCAATGTACTTCCAAAGAAGATTAAGTGGTACATTTAATGCTTATCCTGAATGTGTGCAACTGTTCGTGTCAAACTGTGATTGTTGTGGCTGTGCTAAAGCTACCAGTCTGTCCAGAAACACAGCAGTGAAAGCCGCTTTGAGCCAAAACACCCTCGCTGGCATCTTTACTGCCATGACTGATAATCTGTCATTGGATATAAAGCTCTTTAAGAGCCTTGATTTCAATTCAAGAGCAAAAGCATTAAAGCAGCTATAAAGTATGGCACTAACCTATTATAAATCAAATATTCATCATTCTGGTAAACATTTTCATCCCTTGGTGATCATGCATACCCGTGAGGAATGGAAGTGGGAGTATATGCATGTAAAATCTTATTTAGACATTAAATGCCACTCACACAGTGTCTTTGAGCTATTAAGCAGACTAAAGAGACACGTCCCTTCACCAGTTCTTCTCTCCACATTGTGCAATGTTCAGTGTGGCATATTCTCCCCTCTTCTGCAGTGGGTGTTTAATTGGCTATAGAAGCGAGAAACATGGAGGAGAGTGGGAATAAAGGCCTTGGTAGCTCCATGCGGAGCGATACATCACTGCATGACAGCGCATTGAAGTGGTGGGATGGTTGTGAAGCCAAGACACTGCCTTTTAATGAGGGACTCTCTTGTGCTCCCATCGCGGCTCTTCCAACTTTCCTGTTCCAAGAAAAAAAACAGTTACTCTCCTGTCTTTATTTTTCCATCTTCTTCGCCTTTTCCTGGATGATGGGATGAAGGTGGCTGAGGTACACCGAAAACCAACTCCGCTTGGTGGTCATCCCTCACTGACTTCAAAAATATCCTTTTCAGTATCCCGGGGGTGCATGCTGGTCAGAAATCTGATCTGTTCATTACGGGTGGCCATGGACAGCAGCGAGAGCATTCTCCTAATGGCTGCTTTGATAGCAGATCTTCTCAATTTAAAATGAGATGTAAAAAGTGATCATGTCAAGAACAGGGACAGGAAGAAGTGGCAGCAAAGACTTTATGGTATCATTAAGGACCACTTTTATTGATAGTGCATATAATAATTCACAGAAATTCTTTTAAAAAAATTAAATATTTCAAGTCAGCATACTTGGTGGGAATCAACCACACATACCTAATATGTGAAATAGATGAACTGTTCATTGTGATGGTAGTAAATACATATTTGCTGGAGTTAGAATACAGTGAGTTAACGTGTTTTAACAAAAAGTTATACTATTTATTTATGAGGGTCAAGAATCATTATTGCTGTTCAGTGTCCTTGATGTCCCAACAGAGCCTTCTCTGTCTAAATCTGAATGTATTATCCAATTATTCAGGTGTCCACCTGGGCGAAAATATCTGTAAAATGAAAGGCTTAGGGAAAAATTCCTTTTTAATGCCTGTCTTGAATTTAACTTATGGTGACTAAGCCAATGTCATCCTGAATAGCAATAAAAACTCCTGAGAAGTCTCTTTAACTGTAGTAAAAAGTGGTCTACTGGAGTGGAGGTGGAGTGATTTATATGGGGTTGTTGTCTCCACAGGCTTCAAAAGAAATGAAACCAAACCATCAACCAAAGCCATATTGAGAATTCTCTTTAACTGAGCTGCTTGTAGGGTTATGCAAGAAAACTGACAACAGTTCATGGACAGTATCTAGGACCTGAGTTGCTCTCAACAATAAATTCATTCATTCATTCATTTTCCGAACCGCTTATTCCAATTCAGGGTCGCGGGGAAGCTGGAGCCTATCCCAGCCGGCTTTGGGCGACAGGCAGGGTACACCCTGGACAGCTCGCCAGTCCATCGCAGGGCTCAACAATAAATTATTTGTTAATTTATGTGATTTATGATGAAACTTTGACTGTGGGAAAGTGTCCCAATGACATGCCACTGAAAGGACAAAATCCCAACGTGGTGATCTATTCCTAATACATTAGTTTCTGAAGTTATTAATAATGTGATTACCTTTCTGCAGTTCAAAGTGACAAAAGTAATCTTATAATTATTTTATGTTAAAGAAAATATTTTTCTGTGTTCTGACACAGTATTACTTCAGACAGTTCTAATGTTCTGGTGTATTGCATCTCTTGTAAACCTACCTGACAGTGGAGTACATCGACATGGCGCTTATTAGTGTGTATCCTTCAAAAATCTAATTTGTAAGAGTTATTGAGCGATGGTCCAACAGGGACACGGCCAGCCTCGGGAGCCTGGTGTCCATGAACTGCATCTCCTGCTCAGAAAAGGAGCGTTGTGAATAAAACATATCCGCCAGTAGAAGTTCTATATTTTAAGTCTATAGGACAAATCCTCTGCAGTTGTTATGAATACCATACCTGTAATAGATCTAGATCGTGGGTCAGAGGGAGTGTCCCTGGTGAATTTTAACAATAGTCAGACTCAACTCTGAAAGAATCAAGGTCAGACACCGAGGACACAACAACCTCTAAACACAGCTGCAGAGGCTCGGAGGGTGGGCATGCTGACTGGTGCTTAAGCAAAAGCATGGCGGCTAAAGAGCCTGCTTCTGCCATTCTGCTTAATTTCAGTCCAATACCTGTCACAATTGATGAAGAGTTTTTCACCAATATCCAGCCAAGCCTGGAGGTGGATGACCTCCTGATCTCTGTCTGATTTCCTCCCCAATTTTTGAACCGGATCCATACTGCCAGCTTAGTGTGGCTTAACTTGGCTTAGCTGCCCTCTGGATACAGACCCCTCAGAACGCAGATAGGTCTGTTCCGTTGTAGAGTCACTCTGTAAGGAAAACCTGTTTTTTCCTTGGAAACCGCAGAGAATGATTAACGCGAGGATGAACAGAACTGTGTCATAATGTGAAGCAGCCTCTTAGCAATTACTGGGACATGTGGCATACAGACATATGTCGCTCTGAGACTGATCTAACAGTCTGCAACTTACCACACACCTTCTCTCTGCATATATTTCCTCCCTAGGAACTGTTGGGAGATCTGAGACATCGACAGTGACAGGAATAAAGGCTGGCTCACAGCATTCGCCAAGAGAAATAAAAAAAAAGTGCTTCCACAGCACACCGTTTCAGTCATTTTCTTTATATGTAGAACAAATTCACGTAACTGGAGTCTTTCATTCAGAGTTACTCAATGCTCCTCAAGTCATGTTTTCAGAGTTGCAAAGACCAAGTAAACAACTTTTTCTGACCACAGTTGTTAAGAAGGTTTCAAAAGAAAGGTTATCTAAATGTCACCGTAAAAAGCTGAGATTTAAAAAAAAAAGTAACAAACCCATCCCACTCACATGTGGTCTTTCAATTAGAAGAGGAATTTAGAGTGTGGAGTCTGCTTGAGTGACACTGAGTTTGCCATTAAACCTCATGGTATCTGCTTTTGTCGGAAGTAATTACCCTGTGTGCTGCAGAAAAAGTTCAGTAGTTCGCCCACTCGTTTCTTAATGTCTGTACGCAGTCACATGGAAAAGGAGTATCACTACTTTGAAGCGCCTTTTTGCATCTTGTAATGGCAAAGGAGATATAGAACAGTGAAAATGGAAAGTCACGTGATCTGAAAGACTACAATCGTTCTGGATTTGAGAGGCATTTGTCCCAATATGTTGTCCTAATTAGTATTACATGTAGTCAGCCACATTTAAATACAACAACCTCGCTTGAATATGTTAATAAATAGCTGATTTTGAAGTCCTTCCCTCAGACTTATATTGTGCACTGCATCCTAGGTGAAAATAAAAGCTATGTTTTATTTGAATCCATTAAAACAGCAGGGTTGTGCAACATGCTCTGCAGCATCAAACAGGCCAAAACCAGAGAGTTTGCCCAACATTTAAAAAAAAGAAAAAAAACACTCCTGTGATCAAGAGTTTGCGTTTTATTATACCTGTGATGCATTTCTGCAGGATTAGCTAGCATGTAACTGCTTGTGTCTGTATATCTAACAATGTGTTTGATAAATGGTTCTCCGCATTTCACTTGCCCTGCAGAAAAGATGTGCACTGCAACAGAGGGACGAGTATGGAAAGGAGTAAAATAAAACATTCATTGGACGATGTTGATAGATGACTTTATCATGTGAGAGCTGAAATGGCCACTGAAGGCCAGGGTGATGATGTATTGTTTAACAATACATTGGAGCAGTATGTGAATACAAACGGCTGCTTTCATTTCTCCTCATCTCTATGCCCGCAAAACTCTTGTGTGAGTGAGCACAGTTTGGTGTCTCAGTTGGAACAGGAAGACTGATGAGTCTTGATATGATGTATGCCCTGTCCTCATGCTCCCTCTCCATCACCAGGCATCCACAGCATGGGTAATGACAATCAGGGCAGCCAGGACAGGAGCACATTACTTTAAAATGGTAAAAGATAATGAACCAGCCTCCTACTGTGCCAGGGTATCTGTTCAGGCATCCAATTACTACCTTAAAAATCCATCTCAAGATGGCCCATAAAAGAAAAAAAAAACCCCACACATATAAAGCTTTCACACTTGAAGTGAAACTGAACAGGCCAGCATACCAGCACAGAGTTGTTAACAGAGGCAGTTGTTGGACATTGTTAATACACTCATGTTTGCCTGCAGCAAACATATAAAAAAGGGGGGAGGAAAGAGTTGGGAACAAAAAAAAAAAAAAAACATTCACAAAAGCAGGAGAACAGAAGACAAGTTAGGACATGCAAGTGGTATTACAGCAGACAGAAAGAGTTCAGACATTTCCCCACTCTAGACTAAAACTTTTGAGCCCCTCTTTCATTTTTCCGCTTTTGAAATAATTGCAGCATTTGCAGAACTCCAGCTTCACGTTTTGAAATTCGTGACAAAGTGGCGAGCAATGCTCTGAGCCTTCCCAATGCAGGTGGGTATGTGACAACACGCAGGAGGAACCCTCTTCAAAGAGAGTAGAAATAAAGAGCCCCCCTTTCAAAAAATAATAGCGCTGCTTTCCCACAAGTCTCACCCGTGGCAGAGCCCATCAGTTGGAGGGGAAACGCAATAAAAGAGCTTTTTAATAATAATCTGTTGCCAGCAAGGGCACAGCAATTTACACAACAATCAGTAATGAGGTCTGAGGAACCACTGAAGTAATGGGCCGTAAATGTGATCAAACCCAAAATAAACTTCCAATCACTAATAATCATTAGCTTTATTACACAGCGACCTTTAGAGATATCATCAGTTATACATTTCTATATACTCTGTATGATTATTTCTGGTCAAAACAAAATTACAGCTGCTCACACATTACGACCAAATTCAATCTAAGCTTGTTAAACTTATCAAAACTAATTACAGATTACGTGACTTTCTTCGGGAAAAAGCTGTGTCAACGGATGCCTTCAGGGTGCTCTCTGAAGTCTACCATCTCAACCTGATTAAAACTGATTCAAGAATTAGCATGGGTTTCTCCTCCTACCCATCACTAAAACTCTTCCCTATTTCCTCCCTCTGTTTTTTATTCTTCCATCTACTCCTTTCATTTCATTCAGACTTAAAAAGAAAACAAGAGCTTTAACAATGGACGCATAAAGAGACCAGATTAATAAAGTGTTTTAGTAAATCTTGGATGAACAGTGCCGTAGCTAACAACAAAGCTAATTATTCCTTTCAAAGCTCTGTGAAGCAACATGTTTCTATGTCTGTGAAGGAAGATATCTCTTACTGTCAATCCAGCAGAAGATCAGCATCCAGGTCTCCAGCTTCAGGCAGTTTTAAATGTTCAGCTCCTTACTTTATCTCTTAAAGGTAGCTTTTTTATATGAATAAACTTCTCAGTGGGTTAAAACAACAGAGGCAACAAATAAGTGAATGTTGGACTTGCATTGGGTCAGTGATTGAAAAATAGCGGAAAAACTCCAAAAAGTGTGTTGCGCTGTTACTGCAAGATGCATCAGCCATGCGTGAAGCTTGCCAAAGGAATAAATCAACATCCTACAGATCCGACGCTGAAAGTATAATCACAAGCTTGGAAGCTGAGGGTGAATATAAAGTTCACCAGTCTGGGATCCTGCACAGATAACTGGGACCAGGGGGACATGTTTGATAGAAATCCTAGACACATATATCTGTATCAAATAAAAGTGATTTAAAAGTCACTTAATCCAATGAATTCTTTAAAAATGCTACAGCCGAATTTTCTTGCTTGTACAAAAACAATATAAAATAATCCTCACTATTCATATATAATGTATTATTCAAACATTATTATTTATTCATTATCACATTCTTTGTGCTACTTGTGCTACTTCTGTTTCGTGCGCAGAGACCTGTTGTATGAGAATGTTTTCTCTTGAGGAGGTGATGGTGTGGGTGATGTATCTGTGTGTGTGCGTGCACTAAGGCGGGTTTGTGACGCTACTTTTACATTACCTTGTTTCCTCTTTTCTGTCAGAGATGAATGTAGCAGGGAAGAGGGAAAGGAGCTTATCTGTGGGCCTTTTCATGCCACAGTGAACTAAAGAAATCTAATTTAGCCTTCCTCTTTCTCGCTTGTGTGCGCCTTTCATATTGGTACATGCGCATTGCAAAAGCCCTGTGTGTGTGTTTGTGTGTGCATTAAAGAGAGGAGGAGAAAGATGGTAAAAGAAAGGGTAAAGGGGAAGACAGGCATAGTTAATGAGTTCTTAATGTGTCCTCATGTATAAGTATTTATAAAGTAGCATGGTGCCTGGAGAAGCTGTGCACCTCTGGAAGTTGTCTTTGTAGGAGGTGTACTCAGGGGAAAATGACTTATAGCACAAACTATATGGTAAAATGAAATTAAATGGTATATCAGCTGATATATTTTTCTTTAAAAGTCTTAATGACAAAAACATTGGAAATGTATGTGTATCCTGACACTATTTTACAACAACACACATTACAACTGCTTCGTTGGCTCACTGACAAGTCTGGTGGGAGGAAAAGCAAGGGAAAAAAATGGATTTATTCAGTATTTATATGACTGATAAAACCAAGTTCAGCAGAAATCTGTAATCCTTGCTTCATTAGGATTATTTGGATTTTTTTTGTAACCGTGGTAACTGTTCATTTGATTTACAATGAGTACAAAATCACTTCTCAGGTATAAAATGAGCAATATAATCAGAACAAGAGAGCAACTTTTAAAGGTGGATAATTGGATCGAAGATTGTGTACATTTATTACAATATTTTTACAAAAGACATTTAAAGAAATAGCCCTGCGATGGACTGGCGAGCTGCCCAGGGTGTACCCTGCCTGTCGCCCAAAGCCGGCTGGGATAGGCTCCAGCTTCCCCGCAACCCTGAATTGGAATAAGCGGTTCGGAAAATGAATGAATGAATGAATGAATTTAAGGAAATATGTGGCTTTAAGCAATAATGAAAAATCATGCAAAGAAAGTAGTAAATATGTTTCTGCTTTAACAGACAATCCTCTGCTTTATTGCTTTTTATTTACGCAGAGCCTTTCTAAGATAATCGTGCAAACCATCTTTGCCGTTTTTTGTCAGTGGAAGGTGTGGGAGAAAACAATATATTCCTAGAGCAAGAAAAGTAGGCCGTTGATGCAGTACTGACATAAAAAGGATGTGGGAAAAAGAACTGGAATATACTGGTGCATTAAACACACTGCTTCAATTATCCTGAGAGTGGATCTTTTGGTAAGGATGCTTCATTCTTCTCCAAATGCAGGAACAGCCACCCACAGGCAACTATAATTTACACAGCTATGGGCTGGAGAATAACAGTCACGCAACAGTCAGGTTTCTGTCATGCAGATCAGAGGCACCAAAATAGAAATGAATGCAATCTTTGTAATCTTCAGTAATCAGTTATGACAAGACAGTGTGCCTTTCTTTTCAGTCAGTAGAATTGACGTCTCTCATTTATTCATCTGAATGTTTCTGATTTTTTTTTTTTTTTTTTTATCTCTGGGTTGCAGAACAAAGCTACAGAAATATATGAAAGGTACCTATGTGGTTCTCTATAGGAGTTTATCTACAAAACAGACCTGCAGGGGGGAGACACAGACCTTCAGGCTTACCCTCGGGCCAGAGCCAATCTCAAGATTTCATCTGAGGCCTGCTGTAAGCTACTGTTGCTCACTTCCTGCCCTGCTCCTAAATGCTCTCTGTGGGCACAGACCTACACTTTAATATTGCCTCTTTCTTCTCTGTCAAAACAGCAATGTTTCAAAGGCGTCTAAATCCTTTACTGAAAACAAGTACTACCTTGTACACAAATCAAGGCAATGACATAAAAACTAAATGATATAAATATATGTAAATATTATCACCAATATTATTACCAAAATACACTGTGTTAATCATTTAACAAGCAGGCCACTCTAAGTTTGCAAAAACTATTATAGGGATTTAAATTGTTATTTCATATATTTATTTTGTCTTATAAACTAGAGTCGGTTATAATTATATCTCAGCCACATGTTGCAAGAGTCTCTCACCGGCGTGGGACATGAATGGCTACAAATGTGGAGAAAACTATTTTGGAATTCCCTTTTTTATCAATGTTATTAATTTATTTAATAATCACTTTAAAAGATATCTTCAGCAATGTACAAGGCACATTTTTTTTTATTATTTCAAAATAGGAGATGGCATAGGTCTTAATTTAACTACAAATTCCACAAATTTATTACAGTCAGCTATATGAGACTGAATAAAGAATTATGAGTTTTATAAATATCTTATGTGTCTGTTTTTCCCCTTTTTTGGTATTTTTACTCGATGTAGGAATTGAATTTAAAATTTAATTTAAAAAACATTTTTAAGAAGACATAAAAGTATACATTTGATTTTATACACATTATATCTTGTATGTTAAGCATTTATATCAGGGATGTTCAGCTCGAGTCCTCCTGCAGGTTTTCCCTGCTCCAACACATCTGACCTAAATTAGTCACTTCACTGGATGTTGGATCCATTTAACGTAAGCCAGGTGTGTTGGAGCAGGAACACATCAATAACCTTCAGAACAGCGACCCTTGAGGACCGACTTTATTTACCCCTGATTTATATGAAAATAAACTACTGGCCGCAGTTAGTCGGGAAAAACCTGCCCAGCAGAGGAAAAAAGAAAAAAAGAAAAAAAATGAATGCTTCCAATAACACTAATTGACAAATCAGAATCAACTCAACTTCCCATATGTACTATGTCAGCAACTACAGGGATAGCAATGATGTAAAAGTCATACTTTCCTTTGGGGGGTAGAAAATTCCTTTCCATTACAGATGGAGAATTCCTATTGGTGGACTTCCATTATAAAAACACACCAGACTCCATTAAGTCTGCATTCGCACTTAACAGTCAGCTGGACTTGGTACGACTCTGTTCAACTGGGGTTTTCAAAATGTTTCCAGTCTGAGTTCATTCAGACTTAGAATAACTTTGAATAACTTATTCCTCTCTTTGCCTGAGGCGGTGCTGCATCAAGGATTACTGTAGGAGAAGACAAAACTTACAGGTAACACGAAAACAAGCTTCTGTTTCCACCACATCAAAGTACAACATGGAGCTTCATCCAATCTTTGGAATCTTGTGTTGACCATATGTCTTTCAGACTTTTACCTTGTTCACACTCTGCAGCAACCTGTAAAGATCAGCTTTGTCATCTGTAGAATGCTGCAAAAAAGGTCGGTCTTGTTTCAAGACAAGACGAAAGAGCTCTCTGGTACAAAAACTTTGCAAACAGCAACAAAAAACAATACTGAGTCTAAGAAGAAACGGAAACTATGACTAAAAATAAGCCTGGAAATGTAAGCATAAAGTCAGTAAGGAGGAAATAAATTTGCAACAGATATCACCGCCAGGTCTAGAATATTGTGGTACCAGATGTTACACAAACCTACTGGGTTCAAGTCTATGGAGGCCAACTGAAAATAAAAAGGGACCAAAAAAAGAAAAAAAAACACTTTAACGTGTCACAAATTTATAACTTTTAGTGTGAAGTAAATTTGTTTGCTCAGTGGATCAACGTAGCTTTTTTCCCCATTTTGTTATGGGACTGCGTGGCGCCTGTCCATGAATATCATGAATTATTTCCTTTGTGTTGTCACTCGTCGTGATTAAAAGAGGAGCAATTCTTTGCTGCTTCTAAAACAATGTATTTCTTTCATGTTGTGTTTATGTAAATATTGATTAAAGTGTAAATTTAGAATATGGTGCACTACATTCCCAGGATGCACTACTTCACATTCAGAGTAGCGAGTGTGCAGCCATGTATGTTGGTGCTGCGCTGAGCTGGAAGAGGCATTACTCACCATAGCAAGAGGCACAATGCCTGCCAGTTCCTCCCGTGCCAGACGGATCTCTGTCTCAGCCTCTTGTGTGCCGGCACGACTGCCCGGGTACTCAACCTGCCAGGCCAACCAGCGACTGCCCGTCAGCTCTGGGAAGCTTTCCATTTTCAGATCCACTTGGAGCACTCTCTGAACTCCCATCTCAGATCTACAAACATGCAGGAAAAATAAATAAAGTGTCAGTGAATAGTTAAACAGATGGCTGGATGAGATTTTGAAAAAGAATAAATACGTGTGTGGCTATGAGTGCTTGTGCTCGTGAGCTCATTCAAGCTGCTGTCTAGTCTAATGACGACAAATGGTAAAGGCTGATGAATGCGTCTGGGGTGCAGATCTTCAGTATGATACTTCACCAATAAGATTCTTCAAAATGTCAAGTCTCCTCCTTACCTAAAACCCCTTTGTCTTTATTCCTCTCACACTTCACTGTAGGTGATGAGCTCGGTAAATAGAAACTGAAACGTTAAGCATCTCTTGGCTTTTCCTCAGAGCAGCATAAGGGAATGTTTCACCACACATCACCCCCTGCTGGGGTGTTGACTGTTGGGTTTGTCATTGGTACCCTTGTTTGCTCTAGAGGAGTGTAAATATACAGCATACTTTGGCAGAATCTACAGCAGGCCTGAATTAAGTCAGACAAATGGAAAGTGCTGATAATAAAATATCCCATGGCTCCATAAGTCTCTGGTGCTCATGGTTTAAATATAGCCTGAAGGCAAAAAAGGTCAGCATTGCACAGGAGTTGGAAGAGATTGGAAATGGCACAAGATGCACTAGCTACATTTCATGTGTCAAAAGGCAGGACTCCTGGCCAATAAATTTCATACATGGTCGCAGTGGCACTCCGGTGCAAACAGCATCATGTAATTTGGTGAAGAGGAGAGACACTAAGGAGTAGAGATTAATGAGTCCACATGGTATATCTTTTGGACAGAAAATGTGGATTTAACACCAGGACATTACTGTGTGGAATTAGACATAATAAAAGCACATTTTAAGCCAAATATTATACTGAACAGACAATATGACGACTTAAAGAGTGATAAAAATGTGCTGCTTCTTAGAAAAACAACACATGTAAAGGCACCACTTTTTAAATTATAAAAAGGTTCAGAAAAACAAAAAAACCCCTATAAATAATAAAAGTGCTTTGTCTTCTGCTTTCATATTCATATAACACACTATTTCATTCTCATTGCACTCACTTTTGCACTGAGAGAATGGGAAATTTGTTGTGCAGTGGGGCACAACAACCCAATTTTCACATCCAACAGAGGTGTATATAAATAATTAAGATGACATCCAAATAATTTGTGTCACATGTTATAACATTGTACCAGCAGGAGTTGGGAGCTGACGAGGACACAGTACTGCAACATGAACTCAGGTAATTCTCCTGCAATGCTGTGGAATACACACACTAATCCATGTTTGCAGTTCAGTCAAGTCAACAGATTCATCAGGCCAAAAGTGTTAAACAGATATTGCACAAAGCAGAGCTCCAAAATCATCAACTGTCACAGAAACTTTGTCCCAGTCATCAGTCCACATGCCCTGCTTTTCTCTGCACGGGCACAGGTTGCTGTAGCAAATATCACACACTTGACAGGAAAGACGGGCATAAGAATGAAAATGACTGCTCAGCAGAAAGGTAGATTCAACTTTACACACACTACCAGCTATAGGAACAGAACTCTTGATGGAAAATAAAGGAAAAAAGAATGAAAATGGCGGCGCAGCAGAAAGGATAGTTTATGCTGCATATACACAAGGAACTATAGGAACAGAACTCTCACTGTCAGAAGTTAATGTGCCTGCAGAAAAGACAGAGAAATGCTGTTATTAGCTTTTTTCCCTTCAGAGATATCAATTATTTCCCCCTCTTGCACGATCCAGTTGGTAGAGTTTAACAGCAGCTGTGAATGGTATAAATTTTATGAGGTTTTCATATGATTTATGTAATAAAGGTGCCAACAAATGATTTAGGTTATAAGCATGCACATTGTGGAAAATATCTTCCTTTTCTCTCTAAAAGTTCAACATAATGTGAAGACCTGACAGAAATGCAAAACATGTGCATGTAGAAGAAAGAAATAAATGATTTTATTGTATAGAAAAAACTGAGATCAAGGACAAGGGTAATGAGAACCCCACTGCGTAACTTACTTTTTAGACTTTCCTGCTATAGGCCTACAATATTTGTATCTACTAGGCATAAAAATCCTTTCACAACAGTAAAGGACACACAACAAAGACTTGCTGACACAGGAACATTGTTCCATGATGCAGCATTAATGCACAAGCATGGACTGCATGGAAGAGTCGTCTCAATGAAACTTTACCTGCAACCTCATCACAAGAGGAGACGTCTAAAGTCATCATCTGAAAAAGTTCGTCATTTTACAAACATGCTGTGGACAGATGACGCTTTAGCAATTATCTCTTCAGACTGTGATAAACAAAGGTCACTTCATGAAGTGTTAGGCAAAGATGGGGAAGTACTCTGCTTTGGGTTCGGTGTGGCTGCTTTTGGAGCTAGTAACCCTGAAATGTGGTTCACAGAATCTCATTAAGTTTGTCAACAAAAAGCTCATAATTCCTAATTTAAGCTTCATGAGGAACCACATGCCAAGTCATGGGACTGGCCCTCTCAGTGCCTTGGACATCTTCATAAATATTTACAAGTAAATTATGGGGTGTCCTTGTAACTCAATGTTTAACAAAAATGGCACCTTATGACATGTAATTCATTCTTGATTTGCAAGGGCAGAAAATGGATAAAATACTGTTTACTTTAAAATGAACTGATTTGTACTCCTTGTCAGGGTACCTAGATTTAATGTCACTATTATCATTAACATTTGTTCTTGGAGCAAAAGGTAAAAAAAATCATGCCTACATGTAAATGATCAAGAATTTTTATTAAAGCAACTGTAATATATAATTCCCATAGGTGCCCAAACTTTTGCATATGCTGGTTTGTGTTCAACACCATGACTTTATAATAACATTTAGCTAAAAAAATCTGATTATCTAAAGCATTTTTGGTTTTGTGTTTTTTATAGATTTCCAAAAACTTTGAAAACAGATGGGGGGGGGGGGGATGAAAGAAACCGATAAACAGACATACTGGAAAGCGAAGCAAACACTCAAGCATCTCCATTTTCCACTGTACTTGACCTTGGGTTGACGCAGGTCATTAAATGAAACGTAACAGAAACATCTGTGTCAGGGAGAGTGTGACACAAACTTTAAATCTCTTACAACGCTCGTCTCCCGGTCAGCTGCATGGCTCACTGAGGGAAACTGTTCATTTCACTGTCACTTCCAGCATGGGGTCTAATTCAATTAGCAACAAAAGGGCCTGTGGATGCGTGCCACACAGCTGGCCTCAGTCTGATAATTATCTGTAAACTAGCTGCTGTTTGACTACATCTAAAGCCAGACAACCAAAGGCTAGCCACAGGCAAGAGGGAGAGGCTTAGCAGATAACAAGCCTTAAAGTTGGAAGCAGCTGGCCCTGTGGCTTCAGAGACTGGACCGGAGAGGAAATAAGACTTGACAAGGTGCCGCAGGAGACGCTGACAACAAATTCACTCAAAATAGCACAAAGATGGCTGAGAGGATGCTGTTTAGACAGAATCAGGATGCCCATTAATCACAATGACACCAGCAGATTCAATGCACACACATGACACACGATGAAACATCAGTGAATAGATTAGTATCGGAATGCAGTGTTTAAGATGCTTTGTGATGCTCAGAAATGCTTACATCAAAATCACAATGCCATGCTTACCACTGTCATAAATAACAGATGCAATTAGATTGATGGACTCTCACACTCCTTGTAGGGGTGTCCTTACAGGCTTAAATGCCAAAAACATTAGTTCATTTTTATTTGACAAAAGCTACAAGCAGCAGGCAAAAAAAAAAAAACAACCTAGAAAGGTTCACCAGATAGTTACAGAGCTGATCTGCTGCTGTAAAAGCCAACTGACTGCAGTAAATGTAGTAGACGTATCGTCATAATAAAATTTCCAGTTATTACTACGACAGGAAAGAATGGGATCCAGTTTTTCTCCAGTCTGATGTGGATTATGGACCACAGGAGACATCCCGACCCAGCTGCAGACTGGTGAAATAGATGATTCTTTGTTACCTGTAGGCTGGTGTTGCTGTCAGTTTCTTCATGTTAGATTCTTCAGCTGGGTAAATGCGTTCTTAAACTTATTTGGGGCTTTTGCGTACTTTTAGGAAGCACAGTGTCCCTACCAGCTTGCCACGTTTCCATCACTACTGATCTGACCTAAAGCTAATGAATACCCACTGCAGTTGAGACATTTCATCTGGAAATAAATGGTCATTTTCTATTTTAGCAGTTTTGTATTTATAAGCAGACCATCAATAAATAGAACCAACATTTTTTTTTTTTTTTTACATTTTGGTAAAAATGTAACATTTAATAATAAAAATCCATGTATCAAAACGGCTCCAGCCAGTTTATCTTTGCAATGGAACCAACTCCCACGCCTCCTTTTGAAACTATATCTGACTTAATCAATGTCACATCTGTCGTTGATGCTGCTTTGTTTTGTACTCTGAGGGGTCTTGGTTGCTGCTCTCTGCCTCAGGCATTTCATCTTTGCACTTTGAAAGGTAAAACAATCCCAGAATAGACCCATGCGCCCAAATATAAACTACAACAGATGCAGATAGCTATAATTATCTATCGGATGACAGTGATCTTGACTGAGCTGCTTTAATCTAAAAATGCCATACATCCTTGTCAAACTCCCAGCTCTGGCTGACTAACTAACATGTAGGCTACATTCAGCGGATAATATACTGCTAAAAGATAAATTAAGGGAAAATATAATCATTACCATGTAACTTAAAGTTAGTCAGACTTCTGGGATGTCAATCTGCTCAGTTAGAAAGTAACAATGATTGTTAATTAATTCTACCTGCTGTTGTACAAATGGAACAGACAACTATTGGATATGAGGGGTAATTATATCGCTATAAAGGGATGGTCCTACAGGTGGTGGCCACAGACTATTTCCCTGACTTCATCCTTTCTGGGTGATTTTTATGTCACATTTGCTCAGACTGACTCCATGAGGGTGCTATGAGAGCCTGACATCCACAAGTGGGGCCACGCTCACAGCCAAGCACTGCAGCTGGATTGGCATTTGCCAGGAAAACACCAGGATTGGCAGATTCTCTATCGGTGCATTGTGCTCTTCACGGATGAGAGCAGGTTTACACTGAGCACATGTGACAGACGTGAGGGAGTCTGGAGATGCCATGGAGACCTTTTGCTGCCAGCTACGTCCTCCAGCATGACCGGTTTGGCATTGGATGAGTGATGCTGAGGCAAATCCTTGGAGGGCCACACAGATCTCCATGTGCTAACTTCAGGTACTCTGACTGCCTTTAAGTACTTGGACAAGATTCTCAGACCCATTGTCAGACCACATGCTGGTGCAGTGGGGGCCGGGTTCCGTCTGCGGTCTGACAATGTGGCTGGGGAGCAATTCCTGCATTACTAAGGCATTGAAACTGCATTGAAACCGTGTTTTGGGAGGTGTGGCTTACGACTATGAGAGACTGGATGGATGGATGGATGGATGGATGGATAGGAGTAATTTGCGTGTGCAATCTAGAATTTTGCACGTGGGGTTGAACCACGGTTGGCAGGTCTTTTACGAAGAGTGATTGCGCAAACAAGTTGGAGACTCACTATGTAAATGAGGGGTTTGCACGTTCTCTGGTTTGCAGCATGGCAAGTTTAGGGACAAAACATGACTTACACCACACAAATAAACTTTATGGGAGCAAATTTATGAAAAAGGTCATGTTTTCATGGTAAATGATGCAACATGAAACAAAGTAAAAAGACAGTATAGAGATGTTAGAAAGCAAACAAAAGAAATAGCCTACTGGCAACGTCTGCAAATAAAGCAGGCGGGGGAATTAGATGTAGGGGACATGCACCGTCACCTTAAAAAAAGAAAAAGAAAAAGAAAAGAAAGAAAACATAAATGAATATGACACAGTCTCTTTTTTCTAACACAGGCTGCATTTATTGTTTTACTGAGGATTTCATAAATTGACCCACCTACAAGCAAACTGTTAAAACACACCTTGTTTGGTCTCAGTTAATGACTGCAGAGTATGTGGAGATCCAGTGAGGAGCTGGACAGCACATCTGGTTGATCCCAGCTGTGACACAAAATATCTGTCATTTGCAGGTATACATGACTCCTCTCCAAATCGGTTCCTCTGACAGCTCCAAAATGGCAATAATGGATAAAACATATGTTTTGATGATTGTTTCCTCCTTTATCCCAAAAATATTAACGTAAGGGTGAAAAATGTGTTCTCTGCATTTACTTTCTTTATTTCAACCTCTTCTTCTTGTGACAATACCTTCAGCCACGTGCAGCCATGTCCTTTGAAACATTTCATGTATGGGTGCAGCTTCTATGAACAAAGTTGCACTTTATAGATCACATTGTGGGGGCTAAGTTAGATTTTCTCCTCCCAACACACGCAAAATAGTGTGTGAATTTTTGCATGTGCAATGAGTTTGCACACGTTTCTTTACACACAAACCTTCAGTAGATCCGGCCCTACATGCATAAAACAGCTCATTTTGGTGTCATGACATTTTCAGAGTCATACTAAATACTTTCCATGCAGCCTTTCAGACTTTTTATTCAACTTTTTATTGTTTAATGTCTGTCTTTATGACTTATACAGTCTCCAAAGTTCTGTTGTAACATTATCAACCTCACTGTGTCATTGTGACAAACCTTTCTAATGTACCCCTGAAGTGATGGGATCATTGTGTTTACCACCTCGTGGGGTATAGAGAATAACAGAAAGGTACAATGAGAGCAAATGAATTGAGCCTTTAAAGTCCAGTTTTTTGTTTGTTTGTTGTTGTTTTTTTTAACTGTAGATGAAGTATCCCAGGAATTCCTCTGGGATGACAATATCCATCCCTTTGTCTGAAGAAACTTTAAAGCTTAGTTCTGTTTAAAATATGTGGGATGCTGTCTATACATTGCAGAGTGTGAGGTTTCAACAACAGAGCAAAGGTTCAGAGGAGCAGCAGGAACGGCTGCTGATTCACTGTAATATGAGATGTTGAACAGAATGCCAAATGAAGATGCATAATGTAAGCTGATGAGACCAGAAGTGATGGTGTTGGTGGTATAGGTGTGTACGTGTGTGTGTGTGTGTGTGTGGGTGTGTGTGTGTAACTCTACTACTTATGGGTGAAAAAAATAATCAAATTTGTGGCTTCAGTGGTGCTTGAAAACAGCACCCTGAAACTCTGCTGTTCTTATGCTTCCTCACCTGGAACAGCAATAAACCAGTCAGCAGAATAAAGCCAGGATACACATGCACGCAAGCACACACACACACACACACACACACACTCACACACTCAAATATTAATGCATGTGCCTATGAATGTGCATACACAATGCATGCTTTACAAGAGTGCATTCATGCAAATGAGACTATGTGTGTGTAGCTGGTACCTGCACATGAACACTGTGGGCCTAATAGTTTCTTTAAATCTCAAAACTTTTACACATCATGCAGACATGATGGTTGTCCCCAGCTCTGCAGTAAATAATAATGAATTTGTTACATGTATACATCCTGCAAACTTTCTAATGGCTGCAGGAAACTACAAAAATAATTACAATCATAATCTGCAAAAAAAAAAAGAAGTAAGCTCTTGTATTTAAGACCTCTCACACACCAAAGCAAAGAACCAGCACTGATGAGAGGCCGTCTCACTGGATCTTTTCCCATTACCACATTTTCCAGTCAAACAAATCACATGTAGACCACAGATGTGAAAACTTTCCAACTTCTGACCAGAAAGTACAATCTGTGCCTGGAATAGGAGAATGTAAGCGATACAGTATGAGAAAGTGAAAGCTGATATCTCCTTAGCGATGCCGAGCAGTTGGTTATTAGTTTGGATTTGGTTTTTTTTAATCTAAACATGAAAGTGTTGCATCTTTTGGAGAAATGGTGATGAGAAACGACAAAATGTGTGTGTAGTGTGTGAGTTAGCTGTTGGCTTTCTGTTATAACTGCTGTCTACCTTCTGTTCTCGATCACTATGATGAACAGGCTGTCAGGCTGATGTCTCACAATAACCCACAACTGCAAAAAAACCCCCAAAAAAAAAAAAAAACCCAAACAAATAAATGTATGAAAAAAGTTGAGTGAGTTCAACAATGATGCTGAACCACGAGAATTGCAGAAAGAAGTTTACTGATTCTTATAGTCTAACTTTTAGTTAGAGTCTTAATGTATGAAAGCCCTTAAAATACTGGGTTGTCAACTTTCTTTTCTTGAATATCTTGGTAATGCAACTACCAAAGAGCTGTCACTACCGATGCGCTCCAACACTGTGCAGCTTTGCAGTACTGCCTCTGTTCAGACTCTTGGCTTCTCTCTGCAACACTTCTTTAATGTCTGTGAACAGTGGCAACAACTACCATCTGTTGTTTCTTGGTATCAAATGATTTTCCTGGATTCATGGTTTCTTAAACTTACTTGAATTCAGTCAGTAAGTCATTATGATTTTATTTACTTATTTATTTAAGTACTAAAATAAGGTGGACAATTAAGCAGGCTCTGTGCTGTCAAAGCCTTGCTGACCCATGTGCTGTTTGACTTAATGTTACATTGTGTTCTGGTGTGTGGTGTTACACTGCATTACTATACATACTATTTCATGATGTTATTAATTTACTGAAGTTCATGGATGGGAAAAACTATTTTTATTTTTACTTTGGAGGAAGCCAAAGGAAACGACATAATTTGAGAGTGCAAGTCAAACCTCAAACAAAATGAATTAAGAAAATGGCAATAAGCATTTCTGAAAAACTATTGCACACAGATTATGCAGTTTGTTCAGACAGCACAGACGAGTCTTTAGTATCTTCTAATTAGTCCAAAGGTTGCTCCATAGGAGCAAAATATCTTTACTTTTGCAAGACTGAGCATTCGATCTTTGATTAAGTAATTAGGGTTCCTCTCCTTTATGTCAAAATAACTGAATTTCTATATTTTCACACTGAAATGTAATTCATGTAGTGATTTGTCTAACGATTATGTTTTTTCACCTGTTGATGCAAAGAAAAAAAAGTTATTTATTCATTAATTTTTTGTCCGTCCATCTGTTCATGTATTTGTTCACTAGCTCATTCATTTTCTGTACTGCTTGGGCCAGCTCCGGGTTGCGGGGAAGCTGTGGAATTAGTAGCCAAGACACCCTGGTAAAGTTCATCTCTGGGGGGAAAAAAAGTTATATTATGATGTGATTTAAGAAAATGACCAAAAATTATGCTCTTTTTCAAGTGAATGATCTTGTTCTTAGAAAGACTACATGAAATATCATAGGTATAAAGAAGGTATTAATATCATAACACGGTTAATCATAACTGAAAAAGTAACGGAGATACAAGTGTGATTTCTCTGTGGATGTGGATGAATTTCATTTTCTCTGTGGGGTGTCGATTAGAAGTGAAATTTCTTGGGCAGTTACCAATGAGCCTCCACCTCAGTAGTCTGAGTCCTTTGTCAGGGCTGATATCTAAGAAAAGACTCCAATGATCACAGCATGAAGCACAATCTCTCGTCTGAGGGGAGCCCAGTCACATTTTCATGACCCTTTGATTACCCACTCTGCAATCAAAGCAAATTACTCACAGACTGGATGTACTGTAGTCATGGATACATTCAAAAGCCAAAATTAAAGTGTGGACAGCAATGAAAGTACGCAGTGTCAATTTGACAAGTAAAGAGCAGAAATGCATATGAACTGTCTCCATGGATACTCATTATTCAAGTAATACTTATTAGTCTAATTCACAGATGAGTTGAAGTGCAGTGGTAGAGAGAGCTATGGCAGAATATTAAACCTCTGTAAACTCTGCTGAGAAAACAAAGCAAATATGAGATATCTATTCATAAATTTATGAGTCCAAAATTTCCAGTCAAAAGCGCCATGTTTCTAAAATAGAGAAAAGGTTAGGGGGATTGTGGGGGGGCTAAGACTTTTTTTTTTTTCCATCAGACCTATTAAATTCCGGCTTGTCTAAAATCAAAAAGAGAAACAGAGACAGGTAGCGAAAAGGGCATAAAGCCTGCCTGAAACACTGTCAAATAAAGAGAAGACAGGAGAGACGATAACAGTGACGAACGCCAGTGAGTAGTCACTTCTGTGGTTTTTGGAGGTTCATGGCGATGCAAGCGTTTCACAAGAGAATCAGGATTCAGGCAGAAGACAGAAAGAAATATATGTATTTCCTAAGATAGTAAAAGAAAAGAATAGTGAGAGACAAGAGAAAATATGTCAAGCCATCAAGCTAGTAGGACACAGAACACGTAGTTTTACAGTGAAAAATCAATCACATTTAGAGGTTTTAACAGATTTGGATCTTCTCTTGACTATAAAGGTGTTAAATAAAAAGTTCTCACTAAAACTTAGGAAGACAGCACTAAGTTCAAAGCATTTTTTCCCCCCATCTATTTGACAGAAACAAAACTTCTGTGCAGTCTGAGTGCTCATTCCATCTGCTCTGGGGTTTGAGGTGTAAAAACTCACCTGTGCAAAGTGTCTGCTGACAGAAGGCACCAGAATCCAACATTAACTTGTCTGTGTAACATCCAAAAAAGTTCCAGTTTTACATTTGATAGCAATTTTAATACCCAGTTGTCTCCCGCTGTACACTTTCCTGTGGGTGTATGTATACATATGCGTCCTGATATAAATCCATGTGCAAGCAGGATTTGTGCATTCACAATTTGTTATAACATTTACTGTTTGAAAGCTGCAATGAATGGCTGGGGATAGAATCAAGCCAGCCAGAGCATTCCTCATACTGCTATAATTTCCTCCAAGATACTAAAACAATACATTTGATTTATGGTGCGCCAACTGACATTCATTTATACTATACCTCTCTGAGCTGGCAGAGCTGAAACAGAGGATAGACTGAGCAGGGCTGTTAGAAGAAGTTGCTTTAAAGGTTGTCATTGGGATATGCACAAAAAAAAAACCACTGATATTTTAACTGTCTTCTTACAGGTGGAGACATAAATCACTTTAAACATCTCTGTTTGTTTTCACAGATTCTTCTTGCATATCATCTACACTTTCATGCAGTATTTCCTTTGCTCAGAAGACACTACTGCCAAGTAGTACAGACTGCTTTCTTGTAAAATAGATTTGTTTATTCCTATCTTTGTACTTTGAAGTTAACCCTGAGATTAATTCAATCCAACAAAGAGACCGTTTGGCAATGCAAAACCTAAAATAAACATGTTTTTAAAAGAGATGTCATAATTGAAGTAGCATAGCCTCATTTTCTGAATTGTTCTGCATTAGTGATGTTTTTAGCTCCACAAATCTAGATAATAATTTGTTCATATAATACTTGAGTGTTCAGTTTCAGCTGACCCCTGTGATATCAGTGTCAGCTTTTTTTCTTTTAAACTCTTCCTGGAGAAAGGAAACATTTCACACTGCTTATTTCCTACATGTAGCTCTGCAAGATTTGTGGCTTCACTTCACGTAAATATAAATTTGGTATCTTTTAAAGCAGCACAACATAAGTTTAGGACCTTAAAACTATGTGCCTCTGATTTGTTTTGATGGCAGACTGACATTTATTATGCACATTTCCTGGAGCCATCACTGACCTTCACGGTCCCGGAGATGTGAAAGCGAACTGTATCATTTTCAATGGAAAAAGTTGTAGTTAAATAAAATGAAGGCTATAAAGTCATCGCTATATTACAGTTGTTTTTATTGAATGATACAGGATTACTGTTTTATTCATTTATTCTTTTTTCTTTTTTAACTTTAGCTGGAAAGATTTGTTTTCTGCCTTTAACACATCCTAACTGCACTCGGAGCAGTGGGCTATCAGTCCAGATTCTGGCACCATGGGAGCGGTAGGAGAGGTTAAAGGGCTTTGCTCAGGGGCCCACAGTGATTCAACTGAGTTTGTCAGACCAGGGACTTAAACCCAGATCCTTTAAAACCCAAGCCAACCTCTGTAACTACTAGAATACAACTCTTCAAATTCCAGTCCTTCCAAGTTAAACAGTATGGGAAAAAAAAAAAGAAATTATAAAAACTCCTTTTGTTTTGGCCAGAATTTCTTTACATACTTATGTTGTGTTCACGTCTTTAAGCCTGAGAAAGTCCCATCCCGGCGCATTACTTTGCAGCACGGTTTTGCCACATCACATGCCAGCAACAGGATGTTAACATGTTGGCCGTTTTGAAAGCTCTGATTCAGCAAACACAACAAAAGAGACTAGTCTAGTGTAGACTAGTGTAGATGGACTTTTATTGGTGGGGGAGAGTTTAGAGAAAAAATATCATCTGTCAATGTTCAGTAGTGCTGCTCTAAGAGAAATTATTCAGCATAAAATGTAGCCGTCCAGTTGTGAAGCTCATTGGCTATGCTTACATGACATTTTTAATTCAAAATGAATTATTTGTAGTTAAATAATTCCTAATTAAAGTATTCTCCTTTGGGTTTACATGGAAATGTTTGCCTTCACTTAATTCCGCTTTAGATCGGTGGGTTGGGAGGAGTTCTGATTGGACAGAGGGCATGCATGACATACTAAAGTTGAGCGGAAATAAACAAACTCCACTTCCTGCTTCTCGCCTCTTTAGGTACAACACTGCATAATAAGAACCATTTCCAGTTAGATTTTTATTATAATCTTAAAGCACCAGCTTGATACAAGCATGTTACTTCACTATTTTCAGCAGCTGAGGAGGAGGATTGTATCGAAGACGGGAGGCAGGAGACTGTACAGAATAAGTGCATCATTGCGTCACTGTGACGTAACAAGGTAACGCGCATGTGCAGAACAACTGGAATTAACTTGAACGGAATGTGATACAGGAATTATTCAGTTTGGATTTATATGCGAATAAACCAGCCACTTACTTCAGAATTAAGTTTAATTCCGAATTGTCATTTTGATTTGGTGTTTACATGTTCATTTTTAATCTGTTTAAAGCAGATTTAACTTTCGTTCAGAATTAAAGCTCTCATGTAAACAAAACCATTGAGGTCCATGAGTTTTGCCTTCTTAGATCCAATACTCATCATGGTACCCAGTAAATCTGGGTAGTAGCGTGTTGCAGGGAGAAATTACCCTTCAAACATGTGGTTATTGTTCACATAAGCTGTATTACATGCAAAACCAAAAGCTTCTTTTAAACTAAAAAGCACAACAGCTGCAATAAAAACTCTGATGTTTTTCTTTTTGCCTTCTTACGTAATTTCTAAACTATGCAGGACATCCAGATGATGGTAGTCATGAGTGCTTAAATAGAATGTAAATGGACTTCTTTATTTGTCTTTTTATATGGCCCATTATAACGAGGTAATTAACATGTCTAGTCTGAAACTTTTGTTTCATATCATCCAACCTTGTTCCCGTTTCATTCCTTATTTATTTCTGTCATCTCTTCACTGTGGGCTATCCAGCGAATGGTCAAAATATCTTTAATATTTTAAGAAGAATATTAGGCAGTAATGCTCATAAAATTTAAAAAGGTGTTATACAATTTACCATTTTGTTCCTCCCAGTGGGGAAAAATACTCCCGGAAATGTAATTTCTATTGATGTTGTTCGCCAGGGGCACACGAAGAAAAAGACCTACTCCGCCTGAATTAAAACCCACTTTTAATAAGCATGAGATTCTCTTTACTTTAATCATTTATTCTTTACCCCTTTCCAACATGCACACAGACAAAAAGACCGAGTGTAATTAATTATACAATTATAATGAAGTGTGGATGCAAACCGAGGGCTTCTGGCTTGTATGCATCAAAGCGAGTGAGGGGATCAAATTTCTGATTATCTTAACAGTGTTCTGCAGAATTCATCAGCTAAAATATTCAACTCCCACACACGCTCGATCGCTGCTTTCCTTACAGCCTCAGCTGGACTTGCTCCCTTGCTACATCATATAAACTGCCAGACAAATCATTAAATCGAGAATTTGGTCTGTCTGAATAATTGAGTTCAACATGTGGACTTGATTCAGACACAAAGGAACTTTTGTCAAAGCTTAGTTTATTGTTCCTGTGACTGAACAATGCTTAGAGAGCTGGTTTGTCAGAATGGACTCACAGACTCAGTGATATTAATAAACGTTTATTTTAAAAGTGCAAAATTCGGTGAGGCAATAGAAAGAGGACAGTGTGTTTCCAACCTGCCAGGTTGGTCAGTTTGCTTTGGAGAAATAAATAAAAAAAGGCAGAAACAGCAGATGCAAAATGTAGAGGAAAGTCAGGAGGGAAAAACTCCTTCATTACATTTGTATATTACTTCTCATTGCCTTGAGGAATACAAGGCTCAGTCAGAGCGTTAGCCTGAGCTCTCGCAGTGGCATATCTGATTCAGACAACAAAATCTCATCCTGGAGTTAATGAAATGCACCATTCCACCAATGTCTAATCAAAACTAAATGCTTTTCTGCAGCGCATCATCATTAGAGTCCATCAGCTGAAGTAGGCTCCGTAGTGTAATGGATCCCTAATGATGGCAGTTATCATCACCGGTGAACTCAGACCTTTTTGCATCAGAAATCAGTTCTCAAGTCAGTTGCCATATATCTGTCTCACTCATACAGGAAAGCTGTCTAAACAGCAAATTTCAATATAATAACTTGCGACTTGTCCTGATAGATACACTTAATTTTCCCCATGTCAAAGCACTCATCTCAAGTCTGGATAACACACATTAACCTAAACTAATGTCCAGAAAAGCTGCTGAAAGCTTACACACACACACTAGGGGGCAGCAGACACTGAGCCCTGGGGCACAGATGTAAATGTCTGTGCAGATAAACTAATCCCTCCCTCCGTCAGGCTAACCCCTGGTTGATCTGTGGGCAACATCATGTGACCGTCCGGGCCTGGACTAACACCTGCAGGTGCTGTGACACTGGCAGTGTCTGTCCTCCTCAGAGAAGCTCTTAAAGACACACAAAACCTGGGTCCTTTCAGCTCTGCCACTGTTGGCATAGTAACAGAACCTAGACAGCATACAAGCACACAAGAGTCATTGACCAGAGAGGTCTAGAGCATCAGATCAATGATACTCTATCACAACCTAGGATTTACCTCTAAGGCTAGTGAGATGTGCAAGGTTAAACTCCGGCTCTGTAGGGCACAAAAAAAGGATGTCACAGGATGAGCCGTAGAAAGGATCCGCTCGGTTTTGCAGTGTGTGTTGTGCAAACAGTGTCAGTGGTGAATAAGGACAGCTGAGCCAGATGTCAAATTTGCTATAGCAGCAGAGCAAAATCAAAGCAAGGATCTGCAAAAAAAAAAAAAATCTAAACATACAGTAATTAATCTTAACAAACAACATTACAAACTTTACAGATACTTCTTTTTCAAAAATACACAAAATACAATGAAAATCAATGCCAAATTTGGCATTTTCGCACATTTAAACAGACATGTTACACTCCTGTTGTTCTGGAGCCACAAACATAATGTGTAAACAGAAGAGCTTTGTTTGGGATAATTACAGTGGTGAGGAAGCGATGTGAAGGCTGTGTGGGCATGATTGCCTTGTACCTCAGTGTTAATGCAGTGACTTATGGATTGGAGAGGTGAGGAGCAATGATGGGAGAGTAAACTCCTGCACACATGCTACTTTTTTTTAAAAAACTCCAGAATTAACCCTTTGTAATTTAAAGAATCACACAGCTGTACCCGAACCCCACCCACTTGATCTGCTTTTCACATTAATGTTTCCTGCTTTACTCGCATAGACGCTTGTTCAAATGTGAGCTTCAAAAAGGGGAAGGGGGAAAAAAAAAAAAGGATTTTGCAAATGTAAAATTCTCTATCCTAAAAATGTTGTCACATGTTGGAACACTGAGCAAATAACAGTAAGATCATTTATCATATTGTTTTGATGAAGACCCTGAGCATCTATCATAGGCTGTAAGAGCTAAATCCATAGACCTTAAATGCCATTCTTACAGAGCCTGAGTAGCATTCTCCCATCTTAAAGTGCTCAATCAGCTCTTTACAGTACACTCCTGGCTCTATGCCAGCGGTTTATTTATATATCAGACACAATTCATCTCCCTCATGTGGAGGTGCTCAAAGCTAAATGACTATCAGAGAAGTTACACACACAAAACTCCTTCATTTTCCAGCCTACACACTTAATCACTACAATTTCAGGAAATTCCATTAATCACACTGTATATTTGCTGAACTTTGATTGTGCTTCTGAAGAAAATAAAAATAAATAGTACAAGTCTACATGATAGACATAAGAGTGGGCTTACAGCAGCAACATTTCTCATTGATCAGCAGTTAGGGAGCATGATGTGAATGGCCCTCTTGGCAGGGGAGACATTATGAAGCATTTTGTAACGGAAAAACTGCCTCCACACACCCAGGGGTGCATGAGTAGAAATGAGACATTGATCCATAATTGGAAGCACTCAGTCATGAAATCTAAAGACTAATTAAAGAAAGAGAGCTTTAATGGCATGCATTTCCATATTCAGCAGTGATGCAATGCAGCTCAGCGACTTGCAGTGATGGAGGGTTGATGTATAGGCTGTGAGGAGTTGAGGTTGATTGCAATATGATAGACTTAACAAGTGTTGGACCTTATCAGTATTAGCTGCTCACATGAAGCAGTGATGCTGCTGCGGCTGCTTTGCCATCGCCGAAAAACAAACAGAGTTTACTGTTCAGAGTAACCTTTACAAGCTGAGGACTGCTTAAGATGATTCCCTGCTAAGTGGAGGATGAAATTCAAATCACTACAACAGCAGCACATGTATGTGTGTGATCAAGTGAGAGCATCTACACAGGTGTGTCGGCTCAAGGTGGAAAGGTGACATGTACAAAGTGTGGCATCTCATCTTGAGTCATGAGCACGTCTGCAGGTCCTGTGGTGTTGAGGTGCTCGGAGTCTACCCTCCGATATTTCAGAGGCCCACTGAGGTGTGTGTACTGCCTGATTAGATGTCAGGGCTGGTAAGTCCTGCTAAACAGGCACGGAGCTGCAGGGGAGGCATGGCGGTGGTGGTGGTGTTCTTTTTTTTTTACCTGAACATTATCAGCTGGACAGACTTCTGCTTTCAACTTGTTAGGCAAGGGATGATAATAGAGGGCTGCAAAAGATTGCTTGTCAGTGTTTGCATGCAGAAGAGCAGTTATGCTGATGAGAGGATGTGGCATGCGCCTTTTCTGTTTGTCTTCAGGTTGATCGAATTGGTTCCTGACTGGAAGTAGGCCTGCCCATTCGTGATAAGTTCTTTAACACTCCATGTCTGTGTGCAAGTGGAATCTTCCTTCTTGTAATTTCTTTCTCACCAGAAGCAGCCTATACACCCTCTCAAAAGCCCAGAGCTTTTTTTAATAGGATCATTTGAATATTCCTCTTGTTCAGGTTAAAGAAATGAGACGCTCTGTGCCATGGCAGGTATTTCTTTAAGTGGAATAAGCTTCAAAGCCAGTCATTTTGAAGGCCAAGCTTAGCTGAGGTTAATTAGAGCCAAGTACAGTCCAAGCCTTTTTTCTTCCATTCAGGTAGATAATTTGTTGGGAAGGGAGTTTTAAAAGCAATTTGGATGGAAATATTGAAACATGTTGAGTTTATTCTTATGACTCAGCTCTTCAGTTTAGCGTATTGCAATGTAATCCAAACTAAGAAATTACATTGTAAAGATGGAATTACAATTGTAGAGGAGAAACATCCAGTATGTCTGTTGGAAAGCTTGCAGACAACTGTGTTTTTCACCTTCATACCCCCCCCCCCCCCCCCCCCCCCCCACCACACACACACACCCTCTCCACCAGGTTAGCAGCTACCTCCACAATGCACAGCAACGACAGCAAAACATTTGCTCAAACCCACCAGTCTCATTTGTCTGTGCAACATTAATTATGTTATTTAACCTCACTAGTACTGATGTTCATGCATTCATTTTGTGACCAGGACAATTGAAATAAATCTCCACTTGTTCATGTTGAAATATTGAGTCCTCACTGAGGTTTTTAAACCGAACTCAACTGTCTTGGTGCTTAATGGAAGATGCAAATTTTATATATATATATATATATATATATATATATATATATATATATATATATATATATATATATATATATATATATATAACTAGATTGTTAGATAGATAGATAGATAGATAGATAGATAGGTAGATAGAAAGCTTCTTCCAGGCAATATGTTTTTTTAATCAGCAACAGCAACAATGGCAGGCAACTAGATCCAGAAGTGAGTATAATTAATTGGATGACTATGGCAGATTATTTGCCACATGTATTGCAAGATGTATGTAGATAAAGTATGTAGATATATTGCATCTACATAAATTCAGAAAAATAAGAAAAAACAGTAGTAAATTTAAAATAAAACAAAACAAACAAAAAAAAAAAAAATACTGGTGGTCAGGATGTAATCCTCTTGGGGATTAACCCCTAATATCAGGATACTTAAGCATAAAACCTTTATATATCTAAAACACATGAACTCTGGTACACATGTAAACCACAATCTGTATCTGTACCACAATCAGCATATCCACTATCTGGTGCTGATGGCGTAATATCGGTGGAACTGAGCTTCTGTGCAACCTGACATCTCTGTGTCACTAAAAAGCTCTCAGATTACCATGCGGTGCCATATATATATATATATATATATATATATATATATATATGTTCTATTAACTTTGATTTAGACGCATGAAGCACAGCTCAAATCTTCTCCACTTAGTTTATGACTGTCTGAATAGTGGTAAAGTGCAGTGAGCAGCATTAAGTGATTCTTTTTCATATTTTTTCCTCTCTCAGTGGAACATGGAGCAGCTGGAACAGTCACAGGTAACCTGGGGTAACTACTGTAAGCAGCTGGCTATCCTTGGGAGACGGTGGACATGCCATATCGCTGCTTCTGTCCCGATACCATTTGACATCTTTTCTATTACAAGAAATTTGACTGTTCCTTTTTCATCAGCAGTAAACAGAACTAAATAACACTCCCTCCTTTCACTCTTGTACATTCACATTAATATAAAAAGCTGTGACGTGTCCAGAATGACGCAAAAGATTATCAACCTTATATCATATCAATTAATAAGGAACAGGGAAAAAGAAGTGACGACAGTTGTGTTTTGGTAAACAATGCCAATGAGGCTCCACTGAGAGTTTTTTCAGTAAATGGGAGCCACTGGGAATTGGGCTGATTCATTATTAAGAGTGTTAGCATTAGGACTGTCAAGTTAACATTCCTGTTTGCCCCCTAATGTAATTGGGCCATTTTATTCCAGCCTTGATTTATGCAGCATTATGCAGCATTAAATCCCACAGCGTGTGGCTCATTTTTGGGACTGCTGAACACTAACAAAACTTGATTCATGCAAAATCAAGAGGGTTTTTATCACCTAACATCAAATCAAAGCTAGTCTGAAGTCACAGAGGTGTTGATTATTGTGGGAATATTTTTGTTTGTTTTGTTTCTTTTTCCTCAAAGTGACATTGGCACTTGCAACATAGACATTTTTTACATCTGACACATTTTAAAAATCTCAGATACTTTAGATCAGCCAGGAAGAATGACATATCTCCGTCTTGTCAAGTGGCTGAAAGGACAATAAAAACCAGTATGTGCTTTTACTTTATCTCGGAAATAAGTATTTTTATTGAAGGTTTGGTTAGACTTTGAAATTGAAGCAAATTTTGAGATCCCTCCTAAATCTCTTTCATTTTTGCACAGCCGTATAATTTTTTTTCCTCTGTAATCTTAAACATTCACACTAATGAGATTTACAAGCCCGCCTCAATGAAAGTCATTTAACTTTGCAGTGAAATTAATAACCACTTAATTTGATTACATTAATTTGAGCTTCTGCAGATTTGATTAAGACAATGTCGAACAAGCCACAACCACGCAGACTGTACTTACTCAAAGAAAAGGAAAAAAAAACAAATATATATAGATATGTCCTCCCGCCTCACTCTAACTTATGCTCGCTCACCAGTGTTGTGGCTGTAATGAGTGGACTGCCTGCTGTTCCTGGGCTGGGTGTGGTGTGGGGGATTAATGAAGTGGCAGCTCACAGGGGAGATCCATCTGCACCAAGACAGTCTTAATGAACTACCAAGACCCAGACATGGCACTTTTACTAAGGCCTCTACTTATGGCTTATGACATGCTGAGAAAGCAGGACTGCTTTTGTTTCAAATGAGCTCGCTTTTAATGGTGACAAAGTGAACTTTTCAATCTACCAGAGTGCATTATAGCCAATACAACATGTACGCCACATAAATATTTTGTCCCTTTTCTGTGGAAACTCCTTTTGAGTTCTGTGACATTCTGTATCACCATCACTTGTTTGAAATCTCTCCAGGAAAGGTTGCCATGTTTCATCAAATAAATTATGTTAAGCTTGAAAATATTCAGCATTTCTAAGACGCCTTAGATTTAGACTCAAGATACAAGACTGCCATGTCTTATTAAGCAGGTTCAGCAACAAAGTGATGCGCGTATAAAACTTAAATAGGGTTCTTGTTATTTCAAAGAATGAGAATGTTAAATCAAATCTCATTAAATTACAGAATGACAAGCAAGAGCCTCTTTTGAGAAAAATACTGAGCATAAGCCAATTCTCTGTTGTTGTGTATGCAATGCACAGAGGATGTTTGCAAAAAGCAATAATAATAATAATGTTTTGATTTCAAATAGGAGAAGAAAAATGCAGACAAATAGCTAAAGAAAGCCTTTACTTTTTCTGGGTTTGGTTTCAAAAAGGAGACTCACAAGAAAATCATTAACTTCTAAACGTATAAGCTTTTAAATTATAATAGTGTTAATAACGACCATTATGAACCTTTGCAACTGGAGCAGATTCAGCTTTTTATGAAAGCAACCAAGGACAAAATCCCAGATGACTATTAGCTCATTATTGTGTGCTAAAAAAAAAAAAAAAAAAAAATTTGATTAATTGGAGAAGAAGTGGCATGTACTGTTCCATGACGTTTCCGTCAGGGTGAATTCAGTTCGGTTTTTTTCAGACAAAGGCCCAACCTGTCTTCACACTACAGCACCCTGTGATGAAAACCTGTCAGCACATTTATTGCTTTCATTACACAAAGATGCTGCTGGCCAGAGGAGTGTGCAGAATCCTTATGTATGCAAAGTGGAGGAACTCATTTAAAAGATGCTAAACATCTGCACAACAAGGCGATGGTGGATGGATTGTTCCAAAATCCAGATGGTTTGATGAAAACTAGTCCAAAAAAAAACCAACATTCTGCGCAGCTGCGAAGCAGATGATAAACATTTGACAGATGAGCGTTAGCAATCTATTTCACAGTGTGTCAGGTGGAGCTGGAGCGTCAGCTGTGAATGGACGGACAGGAGTGGCTCAGCTGGAGACAGCGAGCAGCTTAAAGCGACTGCCTGAACCAGCACATAAACTACACCTGACCCAACAATAATGCTGGGCTCCCATGCATGCACTGGGGGGGTCTGGCTCACGTCATGGAACATGCACACAATTAACAGCCCCACAGACACTTTTCAAAGACATTTAAGTCCAGCTGACCAGCCCAGTGGCAGCACCAGTAATCCATTTGTAACGCGGTCAATGACCAGATCTTTGGTTTCAAGTTTCACGCAATTCAGAATGCATTTGTGTGTGTGTGTGTGCTTGTTTTACGGTTAAGGTGCACATCTAATGAATTCATTGTGTTATTGGAGAGTCAATAATAAACCAGTGTGTATGTGACAAGGAAAATTTAGCTGAATTCACACCAAAAGGAATTGGTGACTCTTTTATCTTCTGCATAAATGAACTCAGTTTTACAAACACCTCCTGATTTTTAAAAGTGTTCAGTAGCCACAAAATAAAGAAAAATCTATGCATTTAATATGACAATTAACCATCATGTCTGTAATTAGGCAAAAAAAAAAAAAAAAAAAAAAAAAAACTATCAAAAAAATGTGTGGCTTTATGCCACTACTTAAAGCAGGACTACATAAGCTTAAACTCTATGCCTCTGACTCCATTTCGATGCTACTTTCACATTTCATTATGCACATTCCGGGAGCAGTCACTGCCTGCAGCAACCAGGGGCTGAAAAACTGCACTTCCCAATTTTGTGTGCCACTCTGGAGCATCATGCTACAGCTGCATTTTGCTCTACAGCAAACAGAAGCAACAAGAATTCAACACGCAGTACATTTTGGACGACTGATGCATGAAAAATAAAAAAAATACATTGTTGGAAATATCAGGAAAAAGAAAGAGAAAAAGTGATGAAATGAGAGGTATAAGTTGAGTCAACGCTGGACTGGTTTTTACTGGCTAGAGAAAGTTCAGAGAGGTAACATGATGCAAAAACAATGCCAAGTTCGCCTTCGTCAGGGAGCGTCAAAGTGCAAAATTTGATCAAAAGTTCAGAAGTGCTGCTTTGGCCCTGAACAGTGAACAGTGGAGAAAAAGGTTCATACATTTAAATAAATAAATCCTTTATTAATAGCAATAGTTAGTCACATGCAGTAGTAATACCTCTGTTGAGACTTCTGATCCATTAGTGTGGTGGTTTAGTTCTGTAAGTAGTTTATCTTAACTCTACAGCAACTAAGGCTGCAATAATTAGTCGACAACAGTCAGACAGTGTAAGAACTCTAAAGCTTGTTCCATCCTCCACGAGAAGCAAGAACTAAGTTCTTGTTCTTGAGGCTGCAAGAACAAGAAAAAACGTCTTGTTCGGCAGGTCCATTCATACTCCATGAGAAGCACGTCTTCAGCGGGGAGGGATCACTGCGAGGAGCGATGTCTGCTTTTACGTGCAATGAACCCAGTTGTTACCTCCGCCGAGGAGGTTGTTTTCCCCGGGGTCTATTTTGCTCAATATAACTTAAAAGGTTACGGATGGATTTTTATAAACATTTCAAGAGTTGTTGCAAATGTAAAAATGAAGAACTGATTAAATTTTGGTAGTGATCAGGATCACCGTTTGGATCCAGGAATTTTTTAAAAGGATTCTTTAACATTGTGCTTGGCGGAGGTTTCCGCTCTCCGCTCTGTTTTTCTAGTTTTATATTTAACGAGCAACTTTGTCCACGGGCTGTGCACGCAGCTGGGTCCGAGTGTTTTAATGCTACATGTAAAAATGTTTGTACTTTCTCACCACCTCGATCAGCCGTTTTATCAAAACAATCCGTTTTGCCAGCAACAGCAAACACACGGAAGCGGCAACTCCGCTTCATGCTTTCTCCGTGTTAACGACGCCCACCTCAAATGTCCGACCAATCACACAATACTTCTCGCAGCCCCGCAAGAAAAAAGTTCTGCCAGACCGATGTGTCAAGAACTGTCCTCAAACACGTCCGCGAGAACAAAATAACGTAATTTTCTTCTCGGAGCCTCGAGAACAAGAAAAAAGTTCTCGCTTCTCGTAGAGTATGGAACAGACTTAAACACCAAGCAAATGACTGCAAAGCATTACAGGAAGTGCTGGGGGCAGTATTGTCATATTGTGCAGCATCTGTGTTCTTAAACAACGATCAACAAACCTGAACAGAGTAAGAGTGACGACAGGATCAGGCCTCGTGTTTCCAAAGTTTAGGAATATTTCACCGTAAACAAAGTGTTAAAAGAGGTCAAATGTGTTGTCCACCATTCAGAGTTAGCTTATCACGGCAGCACTACAGTCATGCATCTGAAACGAAAGCACGCTGGAGTCATGGTTTCCAGCATTCTGGATGTAAGTTAGCATTACCAAGTAGTAATGTGTTGTTTACTTTACAAAACAGGCTTTTTCCAGATATAAATAATCATTTTGATGCAATTGTTTCCTTTTTGAGGCAAATTTGGTACAGTTTCGAAATGACACTATAGCTAAGTTTGAATGTTTCAAAATAAATCAGTAGTAAGTTGTTAAGCTTAAATTTAATATCCAACTGTTTCAGGAGTCATTCTTTTAACTTACTAAAGGACATTATGCTGTGTCTGACTGGGAATCAGGGTGACATTCACATGATGCAAACGAAGAGAGTGGGGTAAAACATGGAGCCTGTAAGACAAGCTGCGTCAGCTGGAAGCACAGATGGTGGGTGTGACAGAGATAATCGTGACTAGCCGAAAAAAAAAATTAACAGATTAGTCGACTATTAAAATAATCGATAGTTGCAGCCCTAACAGCAACTCTCTCAGGGTCTTCCCTCAGAAGTGCTTGATGAGGAAAATGAAACATATAAAAGGATGGTATAAAATATGCAAAAGTAACAGACATAAAACCCTCTCAAACTATAACCTTCGCTCTTAAAAAAAAACCTTTGTAAGAGACAACTTTAGAATCACGTATGTAAACATCATTCAGCATAAATTTAGTGTAGAGAGATGCTGGATTGAGGGTGACATTACATGTTATGTTTCCTTTTGATTATTGGCTCGGTTTGCATTGGATATAATTAAAAAAAAAAAAAATACAAATCCATAGATACTCAACGTGCATCCAAGAACTGTGGATGCAAGTGTTACCTTCAGGAAAAGGATCATATCAAAAGAGAATAAAGGGTAGAGGCAACATCTGAACGTTGGTGTAGGACCTATAAAAAGATGAACATCTAATGTTTTGCCGCTAAAAACAAAACAAAAGAACTAAAATGCAGCAGCATCCCCGATTTGAAGACATTTCATGCTGAAACACTTCATCACCCTTCCAACTTCAAAGAAGCTTTGGAGAGAAGAAAGGAGAGCGAGTGACAGCTCAACAGATGAGATACCTATAGCTACCTAATCTCCTTTTAAAGGCGGTTTCATTAAAATGAATAAGAGTAGGGAGGGCCAGACAAAAGGAAAATTGGGGCATTGTGTATTGTACAGCCATCATGGGGCGTCTCTGGTCGTCTTTGTGAAGTGACTTTGACAGCTGTGGGGATTAAGGAACAGTCTGACATACAAGGTCCAAACAGCAGGGATTAGACCAGATAGGCTCGTTTTTCCCTTCAGCTTCTTCACTTTGTGAATCAATAAAACATCATTTTACTACTGTAATAGAGTCCGTGTGGGAGACGAGGTGTAATCATGTGATCATAAGACAGCAGAGAGATCTGCGCCTGCATCAGGGAACAGAGGAGAAGGAGGAGTCGTCACAACAATGTCACTGCTGCAGTACTACATTACCATAGACAGTGTTCAAATCCAGATGTTCATCTATGAGCCATGCACAGAAATGTCATTAAAAGCAAGCAATTCACCTTTATATGGGCAATATTTAATGATTTAAAAACAAAATACTATTCCAGTAGGAGTGCACATGTCAGCATTGTCAACTCTACTGTACTGATTAGCAATCACTAAAAGACTGTAGACACAACGCTTATATTTCACTTTGTAAATTGAAATAACACAAACCATAATCTAAATCTTGTACCTACAAGAGTAATATTAGAACTCCTTCCTTTACCATGCAGTTGTCTTTTAAGCTCTGCATTTATTGTCTTACATGACTGCAGATATTCGTAGCAGTATTTTAATGACAGAGAGTAAAACAACAACTCTATCTGAGGAATATTCTGCATCCAACTATACATATAAATATATTTCACCAAAACATATCTATTTATAGGACTGAACTGTCAGAACTTACAACACTGGTGAATAAAAAGTCTGAAAATATGTTTTAGAGCGGAAAAGATTTTGAGTTCTCAGGGAAAACTTTGTTCACAACTGACTGTTCACAAAATCAGCTTACGTTGCACCGCATGCTCTAAAAAGCTCAAATATAGGACCAGTATATGCCACTGATAACTCAGTGTCACCACTGAGAATGGCCACAGCACAGCTGAACCACTGGTCTAAATGTGCAATAGTGGTGCAATTTCCATAGCAACTTGCTGTATGATGTAAAAAATGCTTGTTAGCGCCTTCTGATTTGACATCATCTGTCATTTAAAAGGCATGCACATTGACTTATGTGCTATAACTTTAGTTTGTAGCCATTTTCCATAATCAGTCTGTGTAATCATCCAGTAATAGCAGTAAGTTTAAATAAAAAAAAGTCACTAGACCTAAAGATTTAAATTACATATCACTTACACGCTGCTCTACACTCCCCAACAACATTGATTAAAAAGTTGCACTTGCAATGTCAAGTGTCTTGTTTTCTCAATCGAATGGTTAAGAATCTGCTAAGTGGAACGAAGGCTAAAGAGCAAATAAATGCACTTTCCTCAGCCCCAAATCTGCCACTAATCCATAAAATTACACCTGTCACTAGAAAGTTACATTTATTAAAACTACTTCCTGATCCGGGAAGGAAAAACCATTAAAACACACAAAGGCCTTCAATCAACACTTAATTAACGCAGCAACCTTCCCCTCGTGCTGGCAATCACTTTCCTATCTGCCAGATTAGTTTAAGGGCGTGAATACAGATTGGAAATGGTCAAAACAACTCTGAGGCTTGGCAGTGGAGAAAATAAGTATGCAAATAAAAAAGAGAGCAAGGGAGGGGCAGGAGCAAGAGGGAGATGAAGATTCTGCAAAACTTCACTTTTTGCTCCCCACAGTAATGTCAAGTCAAGTGTGTCATGTTAGCAGAGAGAACATCGCTCTTGTCGCTGTATATTTCAGTGTTTGCATGCCTCTTGTGAAATGTGAAACATCAGGGACAACACCTTCGAAACTGACAGTGAAAAATCTTGCGGAAGATTGACTCACTAAAGCTTTGAAAATCATTTTACAGATGGAAGTAACTTAAAGAGTGCATAACACAAACACTGATCGTTACCTTTTCAAGCAGAAGCAGTGTGAATCATGTTAAGTATCACATAAGCGAAAAAGCCTATTTTTTCCAGCCTCGTGTAAAGATAATATTTCATGAAAATAAGCTCGTTTGTTGGAAAAAAGAAAGAAAGGTCACCAATAAAAAAATAAAATCCTAGAAAAACTTGATTTATTTCTTTGGTACAAAGTAATATTCTGTATATTCTGACCTTTGCTGATCATAGGAGTATTCCTTTCTGTGGCAGTGGAGAGTCACCACTCGATGGCCTTCACTTCTCACATCCTGGCTTACTATCCACTGAGTGGGGTTGCTGGGACGAGCTCCAAGAAACGTCACTCCTTCCTTCAACTTCACTCTGTGGAGACAGAAAAAAGCATTTATTTGTACACATGAATCTGTTAAGAGCAGGTTCACATGAGCGAGTGATTGCACACATTCAAAAGATCCAAGTAATGCATCTAAATCCAAGGAGATGCTGATTTTTTTTGTTTGTAGGCACAATTGTAGGGTCGGGGATGTCTTTTTATTGTCAGTTTGACAATCAATACAATATCCAGATTATGCAAAGCACTGTCTTTAAAAGGATGTCCCAGCTGCAATGTTGGTTTTGATCCATTTTTTGTAATTTCCCTAGAGGAAAAGTTGCAATCAAAATGACTTTTCATCTGTGTCTTCCTGTGAACTATTAAGTGTCAGTGAGTATAATTACTGTCTTTTTCTTTAAATCTGAAACAATTTTTTAAATTAATAATCAAAGTAAAAACTAAGGTGGGATCTGCCATATTTGATAAATACACTGACATAAATGAAAAGTACAAATTGTAAGTACCATTCCATTATGCTGCTCTTCCTATTTTAACACCATGCTACTTTGTGTAGCATGAAAATGGGGGTTTTGAAAGGGTTTCCTGACAGTGTTAAAAGGATGAAAAAGTCCATACAAAAAAAAAAAAAACAAAAAAAAAAACACACGTCATATACTCCATACTATGAGAAACCAGTTGCACAGCGTCTGTTTTAAAGTCCTGGCATATGATGCATTTAAACTAATGTTCCATTACATGACGTAGGGAAAAGCCTGTGTGATTTTATCTGAGAACAACAATGAAGCACCAAGTTTGAAGAGCAGACTAAACCATAACATGAGGCCCAATCACTTTACATGTCCCAATCATACCACGTTGGCAGATGAGACCAAAGATAAGGCTTCGCTTTCATCCTGAATTCGTTGCTGCCCTTTTTAACTGCAATTGTCAATCTGTTTTCCAATGAATATATCAGGCCTTCCTAATCAATTCTTTTTCTTTGATGTGATACATCATCATGCAGAGCTGCAGGCTGTATGTGAGAAGTGAAATGAAATAAAAGATCAACACCAAACCTAAGGGTCACCATAAATGGGTGTTCTCTGTTTGTATTTGTTTTGCAGTGTTTCTGACACACTTGCTTCTGTGTTGTTGTCTTAAACACGGACATATTTTTACTTTAGGAAAATGGTAACTTAGGAAAGGATCTTAGAATAATTATGAACTGTCACCAGTCATAGCTTAGCAAGTTTCAAACCTTGTTCAGCTAATTGCAGACTGTGAGGTTAATTGTTCCACTTGACTGGGCTAGTTTCACAGAAAAGCAGGATTATGTGGTGGAGGCACAAAAGTGCTCCTAAAGGTGCACTGTTGGAGAAAAGAAAAGTTGCAGTAGGTCTCTAGATAGCATGCAGTTTTACCAGATTATGTACCACATCAACAGCGTGATGCATTGATAAAGAGGTTGGGATGATTTGGAATATCCCTGTCAAAATTATGTAACACTTTACTAACAAAAAAAAAAAAAGTCAGACAAAGTTTTCATTTTAAGTTTAAATTATTAAAAATATTTAAAAACATGAAATATGGGAAAATGTAACAAAAGTATACAATTTTACTACAAAATACAAACTGACTGTGTCAATCAGTTGTTGCTCTTTCACTAAATTTTAAATGGACTTTCAAGCTCAAGTGTTGAGGAGAAGCTGACTGGAAGTGAGCACACAAGTGTAACATAAAAAGCTCATGTACAGACCTCCACAGCTCCCAGCGGGTATCTGGTTTTGTTACACTTCAGTGGTCTGGATGTCTATCAGTTGCTTCCAGTGAGGCTGCAGAATGTTTTAAACAGAGTGGAGTCACAGAAGGGAGCACATTACACCACAGTCCATATCTTGCCCACAGAGTTGTTGGAGTATGGTTGAAATGTCTTTTATTGACCTAATAGTTATTATGGCCTTGTAACCAGCAACCATGATTGTCTGTAACATATTAAATTCTAAATTTTTCCCATAAATGACACTGAAACCTCTGTTGGACAAATTATATTGTTGATTCATCATTTTTAGGATACAAAGTTCTATATTCAATTAGGTCTAATCATGTGGTGCAATGGATGATTAATCGAAGACAATCTATCATCCAGTGATGGTGAATATTATAATAAAACCTGAGAGAAGTGACGATTTGTACCAGATTTCCTGGCAACATGTTCAAGGCATTTCAAGCAAAACTTATTACATTATGACTCTGTGTCTTGCAGATGATGATGTGCACAGTTTGTGCTAATCCATATGTCGCAGGATAAAAGAAAATTTCAGCCTGCTGGGTTTTTTTTTCTGTTCTTCACATGAGTACACACACCATAATAAGAATGCACAATAGAACCAGCAACAAATTAGCTCAAATGCTTTCTTATTTTTTCCCTCATACTCAAAAATCTTGTCCACTTCAGCTACAGCACCTACAACTACAGCAAAGTCCATTTCACATAAAGCTTCTCATCCCAGCAGGCCAATGTGCTGGACCTAATTCTGAATAAACGAGCACATTCAGGCCAAACAAAATGGTTTCTTAAGCTGAAAAGCTGGTTCTCAACAGGAACCAAGAAATTGTGGTTTTTCTTCATGAACTATTGCGTGAAAAGCGATGGTTGGGTCTTCTGAATGCCAAACCAATCAACATGCTTAAAAAAAAGTAAAGAAAAAAAATCTTGCAAAAGGAAAAAATAATATGGTGTTACATATCCATCTTTTGAGCTGCTGGATAGCATGATGAGTCATCTACAGCAAACCAGGTGGCATAAGCCAGAACTCAGCCACCACAATAGCCACAACCAAAGAAGAAGTCGACTGAACACTGCTTCCAATGAAAACATGTCTAACTCAACTCAACAAACAAAGATGCACATAAGCAGCATGATTGGCCATTTTGCTTCCCCAATTATTTCGGCACAATGAAACCTGACAATTTCTTTCAAGTTCGACTAAATAAGACTTCAAAATGTTGCTAATTCTAGAATCAGCCTGATGTCTGAATAAAATCACTGATAGATAAAGTCAACAACTAAATAATAATAAGAAGTAATCTTTTATAAAACTCTATTCCTGTGACCCTGCTTCAATAATGGGTTAAATAAAAGATGTGGGAGAAAGAAAAAGAAGCCTGCCTGCAATTAAATGATAAAATACCACTTTATCATCCAGGTTTGTAATTAACAAATATAAGAAAAAGACACTAAAGTTAGACATGTTTTCATTGATTGTTTAACCACCCCACTTTCATGTTGTTATTCGTCAATTACAAATAATACACTGAGATGAAGTTAATTCAGTATAACTTCAAAGTTTGCAGCAGCAAGGATTTGTAAGACCGCATTATCTCCTTTACTTTCATATAACATGCTAAAGGAGATCTTAAAGGAAGCACTGAAGCTTCATTCCGCAGGATTTACAGTAATCAAAGAATAATTGTGGCTGTTTCTCATATCATTCTGGCTCCTTTCACTCAGAAAAGTCGCTAGACAAACTAGAATATCTGACGGTACCCAGTACCAAAACTAGTTAATTGAAATGGTTCACCATTTAAAATTCTGTATTCTCAACCATCTCTCATTTTTTGTATGACTTTCACTGACTTTTCTACATCATATCAAGATATCTTCAACAATTTTTATTAACCATTATCATCATTTTTGCACATTAATGGAAATGCATGAGCCAGGACAGACCAGTTAAATGCTTTTGTTTCACAATGTACATCCACTTAACCATAACTAAACTAACATAAACCTATCTCAACAGGAGGGGGAAAAAAGTGCTAAAAGATTCAGTTTTCCAACTGTTGTTTGTATCAAAACTGTTAAATGAAATTTTATCATATTAGTCATGCATAGACTTCACAACATGTCTCAAGAGGATCTGTAAGCTTATGTTCTATCACATGTAATGCAACTACTATGATGTGCGATGCAATGTAATATGGCATTCCAGGTAGGGAAAGTCAGGCTACAGTTTTCCTCAAGATTTGTCAATTTGACACAAAAAAGAAGGTAAACAGGTCTTTATATCAATGCATATTGGCCTTCCTCACTTTCTAAATAGGACTCCTGTGAAGTCATGAAACTACAATCCTGATTGAAGTTCTGAACACGACGCATTGCGTAACTAAAGGGGATGCGAAGCAACAACAGCCCTCAGAGGAAAGAAGGCGAACAGTGTAAAGAGGCAACAATGTTGAGCTGACAGTTTAAAGTAACACAACATGCGGCTCCTCAAAACTGTCAGCAATCACAAGTGACCCTGACGAGTTTTCATTGGCACCACACTAAGTCTCAGCCAAAGTGAGCTGAATAAAGAGAAGTGGATCCAGGCAGTACACAGGCAATCACAGAGCACAGAACGGTGCACTCACAACTTCAGAGCCATTTTACGTTATCATGACCCTTTCTCAGATAAAAAAAAGAAGAAAAAGATCACATTGTAACAATTTCTAACTTCTTTTCTGTTTCTGTCTTGGCTCTGCCTCTCGCTTCTCTTTTCTTGCCACCTATTCTCCGCCAGATCTGATTGTATGCTTGGACTCCTCGGTGGCTCCCTTAATAAGAGTTACTTCTCTGCAGGAAATGGAAAGAAATAAATGTTTCCTGAAGGAATCCAACAAGGATCAGGCTGGACAGTAATAGGAATCCCCAGTCAGTGGTCCTGCCACTGCAGGATGCTCTGCAGTTACCTCTGTGCCTTGTTTCCATTTGACTCTGTTGGGCTTTTCCTGACTTACATGCCTCATAGGAGTGTATGGCTATTCTGATCACACTTCCACTGGCTGCTCTGGGAGGCATATGCATCTATAACTAGCGGATGCACAAGGGAGTTTTTCCTGTTTTATTGTGCCATTCCGCCTACTTAAACAGTGCGTAGGGATTGCTACAGCTCAGTGGGGAACAGAGAGAACAGAGAAGCGGCATTGTGGGGGAATGGCAGACAGACAGCAGGACGGCTTTGTGATGGTTTGTGGCTGACGTCTAATGGAACAGTTTGAAGAACCACACACATCTCCAAGTCTACCAATTCACATAAGATGACTGCTTTAAGAGAAGACATTGAAACGAAGACACACACTACAGCCTCCATTCCAAAGTCACATTTCAAAAGAGATGCACTCTTTCTAGCGATATTCAATAAGACATGGAAATGGAAACTTTTGCAAAGTCTTAAAAAATGCAAGAGAGGATTTCTCATGCCCTTTGCTGATTTGTTCTTGTCTGTGTAGATGTCTGGGAATGTCTGCTGGGGTTGAAATGTATTATAGTCTGGCATAATTGTTTAAGTCATACCACAAATGCGCTTCTTAGCTTTTATACAGCACAGAGTGGGATGGTGTGCCTGTATGGTTGTTAATCCATGTGGAAAGAGTCTTTCTTAGCCATAGTACTATAAAGCATTAAAAAAAAAAAAACAAACATATGGTTTTTGGTATAGCTCTTATAAAGGGATAAAGATAAAGGTAACAGTGAAACACCATCCAGAACTGCACACAACAATCAATAACTCCATCAAATTTAATATTTCTGTTCTCTTCAGTATTTTTGCTATTGAATCATGGGTTACCATCTCTTGACTTGATGTCATCTGATCCACAATTGCAACAAGATTAAACATCACTATAAACTGGTTACTGACCCAGAAAGAGTCAGAAGAGAGCCAAGTAAAGCTAAGACAACTTGAACCCAAAGGTGCCCCTACACCCAGGTTACAGGGGAATAAATTGGATGAGATGGGACTTAGGTTGGAGGAACTTAGAAGTCAGAGACTGTTTTGTCCACATCTTTCAAGACATAAGGCTCAATCACAATTTGATAAGCAGACCATAGTCATATCACTATCATGCAGCATCACAGAGCGGCTGGTCTGGCTAGCATCTAGTCTGCTAGTAGCATTGTTAAAGCTGTATGACTTACTGTAGGTGCAGACAGTGACACATTTATCTGTTTAATGCAATGTCGTTATTCCGAACAAGAAAACTTGCTCAGATATTTAGAACTTTTAGAAGTTTATAAGTATTTAGAAAATTAAACCTTAAAATCCTTCCAAATAGTTTTTTTTTAATGGATAAAAGACTTACTGTGGACCTGCTGTTTTACCGGACAGTAACTGGACCCTGACAGGAACATTTTCATTGCACATGGCTTCAAAGGTAAATTGCATTTGCAATTTGTCAGAAATAAGTGTTTACTGAATCTTCAGATATGAGTAAAGCCTGGAAGGATACATATCATTCCAATATCAAGGATCTTTGCTTTTCAGGTGTGTATAACTTGGTTAGGTCCTTGAAAGGCATAATAAGTCAAATGCACATTTATTTGTCACATCCTGCCCACTGCATGGTACCAAGAGGTTAAAAAGCCAAATGAACATCTATATACTACTGATTTCTGAAATTCATAAGCACTCCTTTCAATGTATAAGCATTCAGCTGGGACTGGAAGAGTGGTAGACTGTCTGTCAGTAGTCAGTATTTAACATTTTGGCACTATAAAAGCATCACATCAGCCTTTCCTTCTAGTATGATCCATTTGGACTCTCTTTTTTTAAAACACTCCAGTGTTGAATCAGGTAAATGCTGAGAATTTATTCAGAAAATTGAACCTGTATCTGTGTGAAGATTTGAATTTATAAAAAGCACAGAAAAAAATATAGCTAATATTTGAAATAGTAGGGCTTTTATTTGAAGTGCCATGTTTGCCTGAAAAAAAAAACAAAACAAAAAAAAACTCTGAACAATGCAATGCATTAGACTATTACATACCTTCTGTTTCAGTTGAAGGGGAAGCTACTAAGTGCTGGTAAAATGCTCCACAATAGTATTTTACCCACATGCCAGGAGACAGATTCCGATGGTTTTTCATTTCTGAATCACGCAGCAGAGATTATAGAAGTACCCACTGTTATGCTGAGAGGCCATAAAAGAGAGGCGGAAAGCATTAGGATTGGAGATCTGTTTGCCAATTATGCTGTCTTTTGTGTAGACATGGTGTGAGCAAAGAGAGGGGAACATCTAAAATCCCATATGAAGAATTCATATGATTGCTATCATGGAGCGTGGTTTATTGGTGTTCTCGCAGAATGTGTCCACCTAATTGGATTTTCACGACATTCAAGTGCACAGCAAGACAGAAAACACCATGCAGAGAGGAAAACAGCAAAGAAGAGAAACAGAAATACCAAGCAATGTGTTTTTCTTAGATATTTTACTTTTAAAACACTTGTCCACACCCCCTGTCTTCTTTTTCCTCTAATATTTTCAAACAAACAAGACCCAGTATTAATTTACCAGAATAAGTTATTTGTTTCTTTATTAATACCACATGACACAATAGTGAACAGTTTTAGAGATGAAGTTGTCCATAACAGTGTGTGTTCCTGCTGTATAAGTTGTTCATAAACAAAAAGCAGTATAATATCAGGCAACGGTTTGCAGACAACTGCTCTGCAGCCTGCAAGACCTTTTTATTGCTTGTTATGTTGGAATTTTGGACAAAGAAGTGACAGAAAAGTCCATTGGATAGTGTTAACCACATTCCTCAATAAACAAGTAGGTTTTGTAGAATTTTCCAATTCATTGGACATTCTGGCTACAGAGACAACATGACTTTTTGTTCTTCATTAAAAGCTTGATAAAATTGGACATTCTAACAATAAACTTTAATGAGACCGCCTACTTTTTGAGGAATCCTACAAAGACAGTTTCAGGTTCTTTTGACACACATTGTTATTCATTTATTATGTATTTTATTGTAGAGGTTACTGTTAGATATTTCCTCTCCTTTCTATCGCGTGTGAAAGCAGGGAGCCGGCAGCTAATCTGCAGATGGATGTGTGCACACTGTAGGTAAACACTTGGCTTTCCTGTCTGAGCTCAATAGCACATCCTTTCAAAATTCACAAAGGCACAGAAGAATGTGCCAGTACACACACACACACATATATGCATAAATGCTAATGAGCACACGCACACAAGTGTGCTATGGCTAATGCATGTATGTACACACACATAAACTCAAAAATAGAAACAATGAGAGCATGCTATGAAGACACTGCCACAATGTTGCCTTTGGCGAAAGAGAATCGACACACTTTTACTTTCTTCTCAGCTTTCCCACCTTGTTTACATTTTATTTCTAGTTTTACAAACACAGGAGGAATTAAGGATGGAAAAAGCTTGGTATATGGAAGGTGAATGCTCTGGCATTACTGCTTGTTCATCAACATCTTGTGTCTTGTTTCAAGCGAATTGGGCAGATTTAAAAGTTGCAAATCTCACATGCTTTCAGCCCTACAAAGCCAAACTTATCTTAGTGTCAGAGACCTTTTGTATCACTTTATTGTAGAAACTTTGCCAAAAACCTGGTGGAGTAATGGAAACCAGGAGACAGAAGACTACACTACAACAATATTGACCTATCACAATGTAATAAATGATAAAAGTACAAACAAATACATTTTTAATTTTTTTCCAGATTTTGTTAAAGGGACAAATGAAGACTTAAAATCAAAACAGTTTTTCTTAGGTCAAGTTTTAAAGGGTTAAGTCAACCTTTGATGAAAAGTAGCCATACATTGAGATGTAATCATGGAATCACATTTGGGCAGCAATAAGTAAAGGTTCATGCTTTGAAATGCATTGAAAAGAGTGAGCTCCATTTTCTAAGTTAGTTTCAGTCAAACATGTTATTAGGATAACTGAAGGCTTTTAAAGCTGAAGTCCTGTAATCCTCAAGATTGTGCAAGCAGCATGTATGAATAAAGGAAATACAAAAAAACCACTAGGGTACATTTGAGCACCTGTGTTATACACACAGATGCACAGCTATTTGTACTGCATGGAAGGTTAAGTAGTATTCAGTAGGCATGGAAATCATTTAGAGCGGTTTCTCTTAAACCTTAAATTCTACTGACTAAATGTATTTTATGACAGAGAAAGTGTGTGGAGCACAGACCATATATGAAAGATGGACGGAGCCTTTGGCGGTTAAAAGTGAAGCCTATGCGGAAGTGCATAAAACTGCAGTTCTCCCGTCATCCACTAGGGGCTGGCTGCAAAACAGAGCAAATCCCCATAGATTCCCATGTTAAAAAGACCAATTTAGGTTTAATAAGTCAGGTTTACCTTCATGATAACTGTGGGGGGAGTGAAGTTTTTTTAACTTGCCCTTTCAAAAGTAATTCAATCTTGAAGTTTGGCATATTTAGGGGTGTGTCCTTTTGATTGACAGATACCCGACTTCACACTTCACAAGAACGTAGAACAACCGTGGTTTTTTCGCCGGTTAACAACATGACTTAGATTTAGCCCGCTTACCTCCGTTAGCTGGTTAGCTCCTGTTATCTCCAGGTTAACTCGGTTAGCTCTTAGCTACAGAAAGCTCAGAGTTCGCTCGATGTCAATCATCCACCATGACACTCACAGCCCCCTCTCAGCTCCACCTCTTTGCCCATATATGTATTTTCCTGGCGAGATGACACCCATGCCTCTGCCAAGATGGCGATGGTAGGAACCGCCCACCAAGCTTCAATTCAGCTCTTCAGAAACCTATGGGTGAGGTCACGGAGGCTACGTCCATCTCTTTATATACAGTCTATGGTGTGGAGTCAAAACCACAGTTTTTTTCCTTTAATATTTCAAAATATCAGTGTACTGCTAAATCTTCCAATCTATGAAACAGCTGGGAATGGTGTGGGAAACCTTTAGCAAAATGCAACAAAATGCACACTTTTTAGTGGAGTGATGCAATATTTGTCAGTGAAAAGGTTGGGTGGCAGCAGACAACCTGTACGCAGAGAGATACAGATGTAATGACTTGCATGGTGGAAGAGCTCCATAAGGACGGGGTGGGCACGGGGCACTTGATCCTTGGTGGGGTTGTGCTTAGTATTCAACATGATGTCGGCTTCTTAACCTTCCCCAAAAGTAGAGGTTTATTTACAGCAGCCTGTGGCTTCCTGCCTGTTCTCACATACTCTCTCATCCCCAGCCCCGCCCCCATGTCTCCTCTTACCAAGGGGCTAGGGGAGTTGGTAAAAGATAAGCTTTATGTTGCAGTAGAGGAAACTGACACCGCTTCAACAACATGAGGATTTAGGCAGCTAGCAGAGAGCTAATGCCCTGCACGTGCAAAGAATCTCTGATGCACGCCCGTACCCATCTGCTCATGTATACCGAAACAGGAATGGAAGTGCACAAGTTTCCACAAACAGGCAAACACTCGTGCTTGTGGAGACACATTCACGGAGCGAAAGAAGCATAACAGTGGCACCAAGGCATTCGCACAAAGACACAGACGCACGCACACAAAGAAATTGGCCCCCGGCATGCCTTACCCTAATGCTCACAAAATTGTTTTTAATTGGTGGAGGGGAATAAGTCAATGCAATCATGTTTAGAATTCTGGAGACGAGGAAGAGGAGAGGAGCACTCAAAAATAGATGAGCAAAGGCTGACACATGCAGATATTGGAGGAAACTAACATTGCAATGAAATGTTTTGCCTTTTGCTTGCACTTTGTGGCTTCATACATTTTAAGGGCATTGTGGCATTTTACAAGGCTACTAAACTCTAGATCTCAACACACTGCAGGATGATCTCCACACTGTGTGTAAGTAAAGTCTGGTAAGTCATTGAGAATCCTCAGAGAGGAAAAAGGCCCCTGGGCACTCTGTGATTCATCCCCTCTCTCCTCTCCCTGACTCCCCCTTCACCCATAGCTGCTTTGATGAAAATTAGCTGTCAGTCTATAGCACTCATCTGATCGACATGACTTCATCTGCAGCTCACTGACCTTTATGGAGAGAGCAGAGGAAGCATGGCCGCCCACCTCACACTGAGATCAACCCGGTGAGAGATAAAACAATAACAACCTCAGAGCAAAAGGCCCAATGAGATGACACAGCACAGAGTTCGACTTCCCACTGAAAGACATGACTGGAGCAGGGTATGGCCAAGGTGCATAAAAGCATGGAGATGACTGATGCATGCGAGTCTGTATCAGTGTGTGTGTGTGTGTGTGTGTGTGTGTCTGCTTTGGTGGCAACAGGCAGTGGTTAAAACATCAAATGACTTGAGGGAGATAAAAGCCCAAACCAGAGGCCAGAGGGATGCTACTTTACACAGACAAATTAAATGAATCAAAGTTGAAGAATGGACTATAATCTACTGCACGCACTGTCTCGTTACCAAACGCTCATAAAATGAAAATTGCGCCTGTTCTTGCCAGTTACTCTAAAGGAGTTGATATGCTTTAAAATATTCAATTTGCAGACTCACCAGGTAAAATCCATTAAAGCCAACCAGTAATGTCAATTGAATTAGGGCTGCTTTGTATAAAGCATGGATTCTCTGCTCTTTCAGCTGAACGGCTTTGCTGGCACCTTGTTTGTGACCACAAAGCAAATGGGATAACAAGGAGACACTGGCCACAAATGTAACGACATGACTTTTCAAATCATGGAAAACTACAGAGTCACACACAGTCCAAAACAATACAGAGAAAAAGGTGCTGCAATCTATCAAAGGATCAAACTGGAACCTACACTGATACAACTCAATCCACCAACTGGTAAACATTACTGTGATAGACAGATTGTAGCCATTCTATCTATCTACACATTGATATTTTTTTCTTTACAGTAGCACAGTCTGTAAACCTTGCAGGAACATTCACTTTAAAACATTAATGTGCGTTTATATTTCTTCTAACTTCGGAAGAAAACCCATCTGAAGACTGAAAGTTTATCATTGATAGGTGAGAAACGGAGCTAGTCTCTGCTAACTGTGTCTGGTTGACAGCGGACAGTAGGTGACTGGTGGAAACACCTTTATTCTGTAGCTTGACATGATGCGGGGAGTGATGAAGACAAAGAGGTGAAAGATTAAAATAAAAGAGTAAAAGTTGCAAGCTGTAAATGAAAAACGACAAACTCTTATGTGCGCTCTCTCTCCTTTCTCTATATCTCTCAGCTACTGACTGTTAACACAATTCTTCTACAGATAGATTATATGATTAGCTGGTATAAATTGTTTTCATTAAAAGTTTTTTTTTTTTTTTTTTTACCAAAATGGAAATCACAACATTATCATATTATTAATACAGTCATTAAGTAATGTGCCAATATTTGATCACCTTATATTTTTTTTTGTCTATTGTTTACTGACTGTGCACACACATTTTATAACGGTTTTAGAGTATTCCCCTTCAATTGCTATTGCATTTCTACTGATCAGATGTCTCTTTTCCTCTTGATATTTATGTCATAACAGGACTATTAAAAGAAAATGATTAATTGTCCATCCAAAGACATGCATGTTAGGTTAATTGGTTACTCTAAATTGCCCCTAGGAATGAGTGTGAGCGTGAGTGGTTGTTCGTCTCTCTGTGTGGCCCTGCGATGGACTGGTGAGCTGTCAAGGGTGTACCCTGCCTGTTGCCCAAAGCCAGCTGGGATAGGCTCCAGCTTCCCCGCGACCCTGAATTAGATTAAAGCAGTTCAGAAAATGAAATGAAATGAAAAATGAAATGATTAATTGTAGACTAACTGAAAATCTACACAAGTTTGAGGTCACATAGTTTCCCCCCTTGAAACATCACTTCCTCCCTCACAATTTTACAATATAAAACCCCAAACAACCGTTTTCCTCCTGTTAAAAGCAGTTTTTTGCATAAAACTGTTGAAACCCAGAAATAATCAAACATTTCTTCATAACACTGTTTTTATTATAAAAAGTTTGCAATATACAGCTTTTAAATCTTTATTGAATTTTGAGCAGAGTACGTAATTTAACTGCAGAAAACCATATAATTAATCATGATTACTAATTTTAATGTTTTACAAACTTGCATACAGACAAAATCGATCCAACATGGTAGTAACCAACAACTACTAGGGTGGGGTGGGAGGGGGGTCTTTGGCAGAAATAAGTTGAGTGTACATGACTCTGTTGCTGCAGCAGAACTGAGGAACTTCTGTAATCTGATATTCAAATGATTAGAAAGCTGGATCTCACTACACTACATGACCTTTTTCGCAGTAATAAGAAGTGAAAAAGCACATCCCTACACAATCATTACAGCACTGTTAGCAGCACTGCATACTAAGTCTGCTGTGTCTTTTTAATCACGCTGCTCCTTATGGAGAACGATGCTAAAATTAGAGACTTGTGCTGACCCCTATTACACAACTAAGAGGTCTAATGCAGGGTTCATTATACCCGCAGCTGGGGATGCCCTTGGACCTTGCACTGGACAATGCATTATTCAGCCATGATTGACGAGTGACTTAGGTGATGCTGTGGTAACGTGGGCAGCAGAACTTTCGTCCTTGTCCTTTATATGTGTCCGGGAAGCTGATCGGGTCATCTGATGGGACAGCAACCGTAGCATAGCTCTATCCTATCTCACCAGACACAATCGCCCTTCAGGATTCTCCCTCCATCACACACCTTGACATGCAAACACATGCACTGAATCTGCTGCGCCACTGTAACATCAGCACGGAGGACGTGTTTCTGCACTTGCTCTGTTCTAACTGACTGAAGCATGACAACAGAGGTCTTAAAAGATGAAGCAAAGACAAAGGTAATCATATTTACCAGGGTTTTGAATGCTGTTCAAAGAAACATCTTACCTCAAGCATTTGAAACCTTACATATCTTACATAAAAGCCTGTTAAAATCAAAGAACGCGGCTGTCTTTTCGGGCTCAGAATATTTCATGAAAGCGGAAGAGACAGAATAAAACTGGTTTGATTTCTAACAGAAGCAGCCTGACACACACCGCCTTTTCAGTACATGTTATTTGTTACAGCCTCAGATGGTTCTTAGAAGGCATTTGTATGAGTATAGGGAGGCACTGACCAAAAGCGCTACAGACAAATCATCTTGACAGATAATAAATAAACTACATCAAAGTATCTCATACGAAGGCTGCTGTGATCAATACTTTCATATTAGCATAGAATCAAATGAGACGTTGCTTATAGTGACAAGCCCATGGGTACAGCCAAGCTCTGCAGTTCCCCTCAGCTCTGCAAAGTTTCTTTCAGATGACTCGCTTATATGGCCCACAGTTTTAGTATTTTACTGATGTAATTACTGTGCTTACCGCTCACAGCAGACGCTGTTATAAAATGACAAATGGCCCGTAGACAGAAACATTCAGAAAATTTCAAATTATCTTGTTTCTTTCTTCCTTGTACATGAAAAAAGGAGAAAAATACAAATTGAACAGTAACAGACTTTATCATATGGCTGCCATTATGACTCCACATATTGATATTCTCTTTAATCGTTGATCTCTGCATTGCACAGATTTGTCACAACATTAAAACCACTGGTATGTGACACGTTATGGCAGCACAATGTTCAGTTTGGGTCCTGGTGTTCATTGGAATATTAATTTTGACCAACCTATTAAATAGTTTTGCAGACAAAGCACACCACACACTGCAAGCTTGACTGCAGTAAGCCGCCCCAAACAGGACAATGCAGCTGCGCTCCAATCCACAAAGTACATGACTGACTTTTCTCTTCTCCTGCTCCGTGCTCGAGGAATGTTAGCTAAGCAAACTTCCAACAACAAAATTCTTCTTTATCATACATCCTGCAACTCTATCAATTAAGAAATGCTTTCCGTGCATTACAGGTGATCAATCTAAAAGATATTTTGCTGCAGAAATTGTAGCATTAAAAAGACTAACATTAACATTTCCTTCAAAAGCAAAACTAACCAAACTAACTGTCAGGGTTTGGACTCCTTGTGCTTTAGTTTCAGGTTTCCTGTTTTATTTTGTAGTTTTTCCTGTTTTGTTCTCTTGGTTCTTGTTTAGCTTTATTGATTTCCTGTTGATTTAGTTCACCTGGGTTCATTTAGTAGATTTGTTTCACCTGTGTCTTGTTGTGTTCAGTGTATTTACACCCTCTGTTTCTGTTCCGTTTCTGCTGGATCATTTTGTTGTGTTAGCTCCTTCAGTTTGTCCTCAGCGTTGGGTTAAAATAAATTAGTTTCTGCTCTGTTCCCTCATCTCTGAGTTTGGGTCCACTCCTTTACCGCCGTCCTGACACTAACAAATCTGGTTTATGATAACAGAGAATTTAATTTGTTTTAAACCTAATTTTATTTCTGTTTTCAGGTAACTTCTTAAATTACATCTATATCATTTCTTACTATTAAAAAAAACAAAACAAAACAAAAAAATAAACATAAACTCTGTTTTGGTGAGAAGCCATTGTTTAAGTTTGCTCAACACAGTTGAAAGATCAATTTTTTTTCCCTCTATTGTCAAATCTTTAATTCTTACCACACATGACTGAATAAACTATTCAGTCCATTTCACAGGGAATGACAAGGAAAATCTGACACCTTTTTTTTTTTTTTTTTTTTTTGCCATAAACCTGCTTAGAGGCTGCTTGTGAAACATTAGAGATGAAACTGTTGACATTACTTCCAAACTTCAGGTGAAACACATGCTGGTATGTGCACCAACCGAAAGTTGCAGCGTTTTATTCAGCCTGTGCTGTATCTGGCATTTTACTGGTTTAGGGAATCTTTGAGACATCTGTTTCACAAACCAAAAGCAAATAAAAGTACAAACACAGAAGTTTTATAAAGTGAAGAGCAGAGGCCTGAGCTTCTGAGCAAGATGGATGACTCAAAGTGGAAAACAGGATCTTTGTAGAAGAAGCGACATGTGAATCCAGAGACAGTTTTTATCTGCACAAAACCGCTGACTTTTCCACTGTGAAGGCCAAATTCTAAAGAGCACTGATACAAAAGCTTGTATCAGTGCTTGAAACAAGAAATTCTGTTCAAATAATGACAGCAACAGACCCACATGGGACTCAGTGTTTCACTGCCAACATCCCAGAATCAGGAAACAAAGAAAACCTTCAGATATTCAGCGTAAAAGTCTCCAAAAAACACATAGTCTACACATCTGCTTATCATTAACAATTTCAGGCTTTTCTTTCTGTATTTCTGCTTGCAATCGTGTAAATTTTAAGGCAATTTGCTTGCAAATGATTTATTTCAGTTTTAGCAAGCCAGGTGGTTTTGATCAATTCCAACAAGCATTTTAAAAAGTATTTAATTATAGCAAGATTTTAAAATGGTTTCACATGCATATGCAAAATGTATGCACACGCAGATAACAGTTTACAGTACACCTGGTGACATTAGACGCAATATGCGCTGCTGGTTAACTGGACTGAATATTTAGAAATTGTGCTTCAACCAGTTAGTCTAGTTTCACTGTGAAATGTTTAAGCATCACAATTTGCAGCCACCAAAATTCGCATGCAGATGAAGACACGGCTCTTTAAAGTTAGTTTAAATTTGAACCGACAACCAGAACGTTTGGCAATTATACATGGAAAAAGCTCTGAGATGCATCTAGTCTGCTTGACTCCATTATCTTTGTAATTAACTTGAAAATGGTATGTTTATCTGGGCATTCATATTGTAGTGGCAATGCTTTTATTTTCCATCCACTTTTCAAATTTTATTATTCAGTATTTCATTCTTTGTCTGATTTTTGGTTCAGAAAATACTGCTCAGATTTGTTTTGGAAGCACGAGTGGGACTAATGTGATCATGATTTTTTGGGGGGATTTTTTTTTGTTTGTTTTTTATGGTGCTGCTGACTGAGGATTTGTATCTCAATGTGCAAATATGCAGCCGTTTGCCTGCAAATTTGTCATGTCAGCTCTACAATGATAATAGATCTACAGTGTTCCTGCCTCATCTTCACAGCATTTAGCTGGCTATAATACATTCAGTTAGTGCAGGTTGAAGTAAAAAAACATGTCACAGAGTATGTCTACACAACTCAAAATGAAATCCCTGAGCTGACCAGAAAATGACAGAGAGATTGCTCATCCAGCAAAACAAGACATGAAGAAACCTGATGATCTACTGCTGACACATCTGACAGCAGTATCCATCCATTACCATGCTGACGCCTAACCAATGGGGTTGTTTATGATACTTTTATCTGACGTTACTTTTAAGCACAACCAGAAAGAACTGATGCTTGTTTGTTTTCATCTGTTATTCTCTGTCTTTACTTGAACCAATGTGGAAGGCAGAGTGAACACTATGACATGACCGTGGAAAGAGCGAGAACAGAATATGAGCAAATCTCTATGTACACGTCAAGGAGGAAAAAATACATGTGAACTTTTGTAGACATGGCCTTCTCTGTGCTTGAAAGACACATTACACTCATTTCAAGACTAATTGACTGTGTTATTAATGAAGCCCATTTTAGAACGTGTCTTTAAACTCAGTGACAGTTTCAAAACTAACTTGAGAACATATATAAAGGAAAGTAAGGACAAAAGCAAAGACTAAATAAAACACCATTAATTGTAATTTGTCAATTTCTTTGTGTTTTAGTATCTATTCCTCCCAATTATTCATCCTGCCCTCTGTCGCGCTGACATTCGCTTGTCATTTCCATGTTATCTCTGAGCAACCTTGAGTCAATCCATTGTGGATAAGTACACAAGAATATCCAAACACACACTTACACACACACACACACACACACTTTGCTGTGACTGACTACTAAGTGCACATTATTTGCAGCATGCCTCATTTCACCTTAGCTAAGGCTGTTTACTCTGCACACACTGTGAGTTAATGAGACACTGACAATTAATTAAACTTTTTTGCAAAATGCAGATGTCGTCGGAGCTGAAGTGTCTATGATAATATTCTATATGGTGGCAAACAGTAGCTCTCCTTTAAGCTTTCATGCATATCTTTACAACAAATAAATCACACAACAGTTTATAAAAGCAGTCCAGAGGAAGCACTTGTCTCTTGGGAACAGGACTCGATACAAGCAAACATTTCTGATTATCATGTGTAATGAATACAACATATCCTACTAACCTAATGGTTGCAAGGTAGTGATCTCCCCTACTTGCACAATATGTAAAGATGGCAAGGTTCCTCACACAATATTCACATGCCACAACCGAATAGTGTGACATTTGCTCGATACTCTGCCTTTTATAGACCTGCTTGGTTTAAATTTCACTCTTGATGTAAAGGAATACCCTGCAGTGTTTACACAAGACATCTCCAGCTATCGCGGCTATTTGTCTGCAGCAAAGAGGCAGCATAACTTAAGGTTTCCTCTCAGCTTCCATCAGCTTAAAACATGCACTACTGACATGATATCGAACATTAAAAGGGCAAGAGCAAGCTGCTGTAGCAGCATTAGTCCCCACGCTTTACAGCATGAAAGGAGTGCTGCACTTTGCTCAAAAAAGATAGTGTAGCCTTTTACCAAGGCTTGGGAGTGAGGAAATAACTGACAATCACGTCCTCTGTCAACAGCATGTAGATGGGGACGTCACACATTAAATTACCGACAGAGCGGGAAAGCTGGATCGGCTGAAATTTGCATTTTAACAGCCACAGTACACAAAAATGTCAAGAAGTACTGGCATATAAGAAGATGCACCAAAGGTGAGGGAGAGGTGAGGAAGAAATATGTAAAGGGAGTCTGACTGAAAAGAGAGCAACAGAAATCACGAGGAAATATATGACTAAAGTTTTTAATGTATAGTTGGCAATTTTTCACCAAATCCTGTCCTTTAACTTTCATTTGAATGTCAGAAAGCACTAAGAACAAGAAAAACCACTTGCAAACAGGTATAAGGCAGCTCTCAGGGCTGGGAGAAATGTTTAGAATTTGGATTTTATCAACCCACTTCACAGCAATGTCATCGGCAAATTTTAGTCAGTCTGAATGCAAATCTGCAAGTTAACCAATGGACACTTTAACACCAAAGATTTTTCCAATTCATAAGGAATTTTCTAAGCAGGTTGTCTAAGGTGAGACAGATAATTATGTTAAGTGTTTTCATTTTCACTTTCCGATTGCTTGTTGCACACCTGAGTTGTCATATCTCCGTTTAATTTGGGAAAATTTGTAGGTTTTCTGATTGAATGAAGACAGTGTTGGAATCTTTCATTTAAATTAATAAGGCTTGATTACAAACAATTAAGAATTGATGAAGAATATGTATATATTCCTAAGTTTTAGGGAGTAAAAGTCTATTGTAAAGCAGAAAAAGCTCTCTGTGACTGCAGTATTACGGTGTGATAAAACTGTCTCAAAATGAGATTGCAATTTGATCTAAGTAGTAACTATGGTGCTTTTTTTTTAAGTTAATCCATCTGTAAAGCCAGCTCACCCGACTTCAAGCTCTTCTTGCAAAATGTACAGTATAAATCCTGGAGAGTTTTAAAATCTAAACCAACACTGAACATCATTACCTGATTTTTTTTCTGTCTATTTTTTGTCAGAAAGCCAACACTGCCTCTCAAACATGCTGCTTCCAACTGGTTTCATCCTCATGGCTCATCTTTTTTTAAGGGCAAAAATGCAAAGTACAAACATACAAAGCACTTTTCTACCTGATAAACTTAGGAGTGCTAAACAACCGTTGCTTCTTTTCCCACGCATGCTTCTACACCAATGAAGCCAGCATGTAAGGGTGCTTCCTGCCAGTGGGGTTCAGTGAAATTGCCCTGAAACACTTCTCCACATTCTACAAGAGGCTGCAATGCCAAGGACTGAACTGCTATCTCTTTAATTAGTGGATGACCTCCTCAGGCTGCGACTGTGAGGCTGAGGTCAGTGAAAGATGGTTACCCCATGATTTTTTTCCCCTCGCTTTTCATTTTCCTCAGCAGCAAAAGAGTCAGGGGTGCTTTATGTAGCCCTGGATGGTGCATTACTCTGCAAATCTAATTTTATCCCAGTAGCTGCATTTCTGATGTTTTTAATAAGAAACGGTCGCATGAACTCAATATCTTGTCATTCTGAGACTGCACATTTCTACAACACATGCTAATGCTAATGCGATGCAAAGGCTGATGCCAATGTAATAAGAAAAACAATCTTAGGATTAGACTAATATTCATTTAGGTGAAAGAAAAAAAAGTGTTATATTGACTGAAGCAACCAAATTAACACATCTTTGCAACAGACAGATTAATGTTGAGCAAAATGTAGTAAATTACTTCACGTGACACAAGAATTGTCCTTAAAAATGGTTTAAACAGGATTTCAGTCATTTTTCTTGTATGTCAATGATGTGTCATCAAACTATCCATCAAATGCAGTGGATGCTTAATTTGCAGCAGCAAATGAAGTATTAAATATTCAGCTGGAGTTGTGCCTGAAAATAATTCGAAAACTGTTATTAGTAAAATCATAAACAAAATGACTAATGTGTATTTTATCTGTCTTTTAAAAGAAATTTAAGTGCAAGTTTACAATTATGGGTTCTTCATGAATATGAACCGACAACTGTGATTTTACAGTCAAACATACATCATAGGATCAGGGACATTATTTGTGGAGTAGAAGATTAAACTATTCCACAAACTGTGCACGTGTTATGTATGGATGGGTGAATTTTTATGTGCCATACTTGGCTGCAAACTGCTGCAGAATGCACTGAAGATCACAGCTCGACGATGTCGCCATCATCTGAAAAAAGCCTGTTTGTGGTTTTCATGGACATGTTCTGAGGCATAGCTGTGGAGAGTGGGTTGTATCGTTTGGAAAACAATGTGTCAGACTGAAATGTTTTTCAGATCTCCTGCCTTGTTTGGTAACTTCTCACACTGGAAGGACGACAATGTAGGACAATGGAGAGATCAAAAATTAAAGAGAATATCACGCAAGAGCAAAATGTAGTAGAGGGGCTACTGGTGAAGTGAAGTTGTCCATGATGAAAATGTCCCCTCCACTGCTCCCTTCCTGCCTCCTCCCTTTTATTCTTCCAGTTAGTCAACTGTTGATTTCATCATGTTGCTATCTTGGTTATGTTCAAATGTCCTGACAGCCACAGGAGTTGTGTGACATTAAAGAGAAGCAGAAGTATTGTATAAGAGCCACATAGTTTTTTCCATGGATCAATGCGGATCGTTTCCATTTCGACATGCTGGTCTGAGTGGATGTTTATGAGAAAGAACAGTTCTCACATTCTTAGCTGATAGAAATCTCTCGTCTTACTGCATTTCACTTTTACCTCTTTCTAATCAGATCTAGGCTTATAATTACTTCACCAATATTTTATTTACCCAGTTAAAGCAAAAAAAAAGTAATTGCAGAGGGAAACCATTTAAGACTACTATAATTCAATCTAAGGACGGTGCATGTTAAAAGATTCTTGGTAGAGGGGTGATCAAAAAATCCATAATCCCTTTTCTTTGCCCCCAAGGTGACATCTGTTTTAAAAGAACCTTTAATCTAAGAGGATATAAAAGGGTCTTTAAAAAGCCATTTCACTGGCTTTTGTTGTGTGTGTGTGTGTGTGTGTGTGTGCACGTCTATGTGTGCATATAAGAACTTTCTTCTGTGTCCTCTGTATGACAGAGAGAAAGCAGTGGCAGCGATTATCTGAAAAAAGGTTCCTACAAAATCTCCTCTGGAAGCAAAACAGCTGAACCTTCACCCAGCTTTATGAATACCATTATGTCTTTCATAATGACAACGAGGCAAAATGTTCTCATTTACCGGCGTGTTGATCATGATTGTCATAAAGCCATTTATTGCCTTTCCTGACAGTCATTTTAGCCTCTTTCATCCTTTTTGGTGTAGCACAATACAACCACTTCATCATTATTTGAAAAAAAAAAATCAAAAAGTCTCAGGAAGTGTGCTTTGAATAGAATTTGAGAGCTTTGATTGTCAGCTCAGTCTTGCTCGACTACTTGTAGTTTGAACACAGGCTGTGTGGTCTCGTCGTGATCCTGACAGACAGGCTCCTCTCTGCCTCAACATGTGGATGCTGAACACCGGCTACTCCACTGGTATACAGTAGTCACATCCCTGCTCCTGTCCTCAGTCGGCAGGTGCTATGCCTTCTCTGTGCCTGCTCCTTTGGTCCAATTCCCACTCCAACCCCCTTGCCCCCAGTGTGGGACAGCTATCTCCCAGTATCAGCTGGAAATGTGATGGATGACAGGTGGAGAGAGAGAGAGAGAGCAGGGCTCCTCAGAGCCCGTCAGGCTTACTCCGTCTATCCATTAGTCTTCCATTTAGCCCAGCATGGGCCAGCCACCCCGATCGTACATACACACTTGAATTTTCTGGTCAGTGATGAATCCGTAACCTTCCTCCTGCAGAATGGGCCAAGCCTCCTCTCACAGGAGAGAAAGAGGCCACTATGGTTCATTTCTCTTAGTCTTTCGGCACTCAGACAGCCATTTTGCTCAGCTTCTCTTTCTCCACTCTTGGACAACACTTCATGCAACAAGAGGGCCAGTCGTATTCATATCATCTGTCTGTGTTAAATACATATTAGAGAGGACAAGCTTGCTCTCCGTAGGAGAGCTATTCAAAGAGCCAAACCACACTGCGAGAAACATGAGATTAACTGTTTTAGTAAGCTGTTTACTCTTCCCTCTGAGTCTCTGGGAATTTCAGAGACCTTGCTGTGCACCGGTACATCTTGCCACAGATCCACTGGACTGGTAATTCTGCACTCAGCTGGGTAAACCATGGGCAAATTGATCCGACCTGGAAGATCAAGGAGGGAGTGACAGCCAGAAAAGATCAAGGAGGGCCTGCTGTGAACGGATCGATGGCACCAATCAGGCCCTTCTGCTACCCTAACAAGGCTCAGACCCTCTGACATCTGCCCCGGGAAAACTCATGTTGAACACAAAAACACTGACGTTGAAAGCACCAAATGAACAAGTAAAGGTTCTGACCTTTGGAAATGCCAGACAATTGAATACCATAACTAAATTTGAGAGTGCATGTAAAATGCCAGACTTCGTTACCTGATTGGTCAAATCCCAAGTTGTTTGGTTGAGAGTCAGACAAGCTGTAAATACCAAGCATAGTAGCTCCAATGCACTGGAATATAAAAAGAATAGAATTTGCTTTATGCTCCGACAGCTTGCAAGCTGTATGAAGGCATCCTATTCAATCAAGGTGAAGTAAAACATCTCCACCGAGGAGGCAAATCGGCCCGCTGCAAGTTCAAGCCAAATATTACATTATCCTCCGGCAACTTCCTGGCAAAAGATCTAATCTTTAAGTCATTCCACATTCTACTCCGTGTTCATTTAAAAGGAACAGGGTCCTCTCAGGTTAATAACAGTTTCTTATAAAGGTTATTACAGCAAGAAGAAGATAAAATGTAAAGAAGGGAGCTTGCATTTTGATAGAGTTCTGCTCCATTTCTATTAAGGGACTTCCCAAATTTCAATGTGGTTTATTAAAATAGTACACTTCACAAAAAGAAATGGATATACATACACACATACATGGTGTGTATCCTTTATTACAATGTAATTTAAAACTTGAGGCCAACTAATCCAACATGTAAGTAAAATAACACTTAAATGACACTCACAATCCAACTTGTGCAAGCTGCTTAACACTCCCAAGGTTACTAAGACCTGAGTAAACCAAGCTTCCCTCGAGCTTTAAATGGTCAGCAATCAAGGTGTAAGCATAAACACCTTGTCATTTTAATCACTGCAGCAGCCTGTGCAAGCACTCATCGCCCCTGATGACATTATTTTCCAAGTCACCTCTGCTCTCCAGCAGTGCTGCTGCTGATTTGAGGAGGGAGAGAAATGTTTTACTTTTCTTTTCTAAACAGAGGACATTTGGTTGTTATTTTGTTTGGTGAAAGGGGGACTTCACATACATCACTTAACAAGAACCAAGCAGATGTACTGGGTTGTGTCGCTGCAAAAGGCCAGTGGATGGAGCTGGTTTTGAAGTGGTGCGTAGCGGATAACACAAGCTGTCTTATCACAGAGCTGTGCAGGAGAATTTGAAAACATCAACCATTAAAACTGCACTCCGAACAAAATATTAAAACATCAAAGAATAATAGTGGATACCCACACATGATCTACATAATTTCAAAATGAACCCGACTATAGTGGTTCTTTATTTGATAGCATCGTCCTACACATCTGTACTTAGCTCACATTTATTTATTTACCATCATCAAGATTAGAGCAAGTTGCTAAGTATTATTTACTCTAGTTGGGAACTAAAAGACAGGTAAACCTGTTACATACGACAAACTATTTCTGATGGACTTATTCCTGATTAGGGCTGTAAGGGCAGGAAGGAATTAAATTTTACTTTATCTTATCGTTCCTGCAAGATAAATTTGGTAAATTCTTTGGACCAAGACGATGTTGAAACTCTAAAAATGGAAGTTTGCAGCGAAGTCATTACAGTTTTGAGTTGGCAGTAGTTAAAAAAGAAATTTCAATAATGAAGAACAACAAGTTCACACTGCTTTTGTCCCTCATACTAATGGTTAGTGTATTTTCCACTGACAAAAATAAGCTGCACAAACTGATTTTCACTTCACTCTCATTCATCCTGCATTTCTTTGCATGTTTATATAACAATGATTGACGGCAGGCAGGTAAAATTACCATGTTTTATCCCTGCTATAGCACTCTGTAGGCCCATCAGCTTCACAGTTATACTAGCTTTTTCCACACAGTAACAGAGAGCACAATATGAATTAGGTTAGGGGAAAAAAACATTTTTAAGCAATCACTTACCAAAAATATAACCCCCAAGAGTTCTACATCTGATTTTAAAATTCTACAACTAGCCTTTGGGATAAATAAATAAATAAATAAGTCCAGACTAAACATGGAGAAGCAGCATTTAGCTGTTATTCTGCAAACAAGTGGAACAAACTTCCAGTGGAAATTAAACTCTCACCAAATATAGAAACTTTTAAATTCATGTTAAAATCATTTCCTTTCTCATGCATGACAGCTTTATAGTAACTTTTAATTAATCTTGCTTTTAATTATTTTAATATAATTTATGATTTTATTGTGATTTTCCTATTTGTGTTAACTTTTATGCTTTTTTACACCATCTGTAATGCGTTCAATGTTTCATGTGAAGCACTTTGAATTGTCTTGTACATGAAAAGTGCTATACAAATAGACTTGCCTTGCCTTTCCTTAATCATTTTTTATTCAATCTTGTGTAGACAACAATTATAAAAAAAATTACTGATTATATATTCACATTTATAATAGCAAACATTTTTCGTAAGCCAGAATCTTTCTTTTAAGAATAACTAGAAAAGCTGCCAGACACAGCGTCGAAAGTGTCATACTCTGAAATTTTAAAGAATATAATGAGAAGTACTCCAGTGAAGTATGGACCAAGTACCAAGTACCAAGTATGTACCTCAGTTATCCATATCATTGTAGAAATCAAATTAGCAATAGACCTTTGAAAGGCTTGAAAACTGTCATTCTGAAGTGAGAGGGATCTACGGCGATATCGCCAGGTAGTCTAATCATCTTGACATTAAGAACTAATCTCAGGAAGGGGCAACATGTTCATATCTTTGATGCACACACAAACACATGCACACACACACAGAGTTATCTTTTAAGCACAGAGCATTATGTTGACATCTTTGCATGAATGGCCTGTGGGAAAAATGACCTGGATGAAAAATTTCAGAAAGGCCTCCTCTCTTTTGCCAGGTAGCCATATAAAAAAAACATTTAACACTGACAGCAACAGTTTCCAATATCCCCAAAAACCAACATTACTTTTTTCATTAAAATATGGGTATTACATATTAATGCAAAAAGATTTCCTGGTTGTGTAATAAATATATAATAAAGATGTGACATGCCAGAGAAGCAGCATGTACAGTACATGTATTCTTGATGAAACGGATGCCTGTTACACCAACGTCATGGGAAATTAGAATCATTCATTCACAGCTGGATCGGTACAGCTACTGCACAAGGAGAAAACTGTGCGCCGTTCAAGAAGGTATAATGGTGTTCTTCCTGAAAGCATCGATCTGATGCTGCTTTAATGGCAGGGCTCTACTTGTGGATGAGATGACAGGAGTTTGTGATTATAGATGGCTATATTGTTGTCTGTTACTGGTGTATCCATTTGACTTTACTGATTTCTGAATATGCCCAGACCTTTGTTATCTGACACATATATTTATGAGTAAATCTTACATGTGAATTGGTTTCCAACAGTGTGTTGTCCTGAGGCCATAAAACCAGGACAAAGACTATATTCAGTGTCTGTTTAGTGGTTAACGTCTGGACTAAGGAGATCTATGCTCAAGATTGTGACAGGGAGACACATCACTCCTAAGTACAAATATTCACTCCAGAAATAGATACTACCTGAATCTTGTGGCAAACCCAACTTTATATAAGCAGTTTTAGACTCACAAAAAAAAAAGAAAATCAACAAAGTAAGGTTAAATAGGGGGTGAAAAAATAGCTGTTTCCCTTTTTACTTTTCTGGCTGGATGTCCAGCGCTTTTTACAATTTGAAATCAATACAGCAGACACTGATTAAGTAGCTCCCAGTCCAGCCGGTGTCCTTGGACATTTCATATATCACACACCATTGTGCCTACAGAAAGGACAAATGACTAAGTCAAATATAAGCATCAGGGCACCTGTGGAAATAGGTCATAAAGTGTTTATTTAAAAAAAAAAAAAAAAAAAGGAGGGAAAAAAAACTCATTTGTTCGTCATTCAGGGTCGAGAGGAAGATGGAGTCAAAGAGACAAACAGCCGCCCAGGCCCTGGAGCCCATCCCAGCAATTAGCAGGTGAATGTTTCACTTCATGCAAAAACTCCGTCTAGTAATTTAGTGTGTACTGATCATGATAAAGTTGTGCTTATATTTGGTAAAAGGCTAATCCAGTTGCTTTTACTTAGCTTTTCTTATTTTTCTTATCTTAATGTCTGCAGAGCAGAAGAGGGAGAACCCCCACCCCCCACCCCCACCCCGCCTCTACTACCAAGTGCTGACTTAGTTTTTATATACTTACGTGTCATAGGATCAGGAATACAACTCTCTGAGGTAATTAGCCAACATGAGCGAACAAGTGGCTACAGTAGGTAGGAAGATATATGGCAAACAGTTGGTGTTAAAGGTTTAAGTGCATATTTAAGCTATCCAAAAAAGTGAATAAAAAAATGTGACTTATTCATTTTAGTGTCTTTGTGTTCCTTCAAGAAACAGCATTAAATCACATCGCTGAACCTCCAGACTGCCAATAAGCAGATCATCATTCACAGTTTAATGGATAATACAATCAAACTGACCCAAAGAGTTATGCTATAACTGTATTCTTCAAGATATATGTTGTCCTTTGTACAACGGAGGGGAGGGGGGGGTGATTCAATTCAATTCAATTCAATTCAACTTTATTTATATAGCGTCAAATCACGGCAATGCCATCTCAAGACGCTTTACAGACAGAGGGGAAAACATAATGAAGGCCAATTCATAATAGCCTATATAAGGAAACCAACAGATTGAGTTGGACTCAACTCAATCTCCCATCCTGAGCAAGCACACTGGCAACAGTGGGAAGGAAAAAACTCCCTTTTTAACTGGAAGGAAACCTCTGGCAGAACCCAGCTCAAGGACAGGCAGCCATCTGCCTCTGCTGTGTGGGGGGAAGAGGACAGAAAGACAACAGACAACAGGAACTGCTACTCCCGGCCCGGGAGACCTGCTGAGACAGGAGACATACATGTTAATGATGCAACACTGTTATGGGGGGGTAAAAGAAAGAGATAAAGAGAAAAAGAAAGAAGCTCAGTGTATCAGGAAATGTCCCTCAGCAGTCTAAACCTATAGCAGCATAACTAAGGGATGCTAACCATCCCTAGCTATAGGACTTATAAAAAGGATAAGTCTTCAGCCTAGTCTTAAAGGTGGGGAGGGTGTCTGCTTCCCTAACACTAACTGGGAGCTTATTCCATAAGAGAGGGGCCTGATAACCAAAGGCTCTGCCTCCTGCTCGACTCTTTGAGACTCTAGGAACAACAAGTAAGCCTGCAGTCTGCGAACGAAGTACTCTGCTTGGTATATAAGGAACAATGAGGTCTTTGATATATAGTGGTGCCTGGTTGTGGAGGGCTTTATATGTAAGGAGAAGGATTTTAAATTCTATTCTAGATTCAACAGGCAGCCAATGAAGAGAGGCTAAAACTGGAGAAATATGATCTCTCATGCTGGTTCTGGTCAGGACTCTGGCTGCAGAATTCTGGATCAGCTGAAGGGTTTTCAGGGCATATTTAGGACAGCCCAGTAATAGAGAGTTACAGTAATCTAGTCTCGAAGTAACAAAAGCGTGAACCAGTTTTTCTGCATCACTCTGAGACAGAATGTCGCTAATTTTGGCTATATTACGTAAATGAAAGAAGGCTGTTTTAGTAACCTGCTTAATATGTGGACCAAAGGACAGGTCAGGGTCAAATATTACTCCAAGGTTTCTCACTGTAGCACTGGAAGCTAAAGTAATGCCATCCAGGTTCATTACAAAACCGGAAAATTTAGCTCTGAGTTTTTCAGATCCAACGAGAATTACTTCAGTCTTATCTGAGTTTAAGAGGAGAAAATTTCTAGACATCCAAGTCTTTATGACTATGAGACAATTTTGTAGCCTATTGGGCTGATTTGTTTCATCTGGTTTAAAGGATAAGTATAGTTGAGTATCATCTGCATAACAATGAAAGTTTATTCCATGCTGTCTAATAATTTTGCCTAAAGGGAGCATATATAGCGTGAAGAGTATTGGTCCAAGTACAGAACCTTGAGGAACTCCATGACTTACTGTAGTTTGGGAGGAGGACTTGTCATTTACATGAACGAACTGAAGTCTATCAGATAAATATGATTTAAACCAGCTTAACGCTGTACCTGTAATTCCAATCACCTGTTCTAGTCTTTGTAACAGAATGTTATGATCGACTGTATCAAATGCAGCACTAAGATCAAGCAAGATAAGTACGGACACAAGTCCTTTGTCTGAGGCCATAAGAAGGTCATTAGTAACTTTCACCAATGCTGTCTCAGTGCTATGATGAGCTCTAAATCCTGACTGAAACTCCTCGCATAAATTATTTCTGCTCAGGTGGGCATGTAGCTGAGCTGAAACTATTTTCTCCAGAATTTTGGACATAAACGGGAGGTTAGATATAGGTCTATAATTTGCTATCACCTCTGGATCCAGAGATTGCTTTTTATGTAAAGGCTTGATTACAGCAGTTTTAAATGATTATGGTACATATCCTGTCACTAAAGACATATTGATAAGACTTAGTAGTGATGTATTAATTAAAGGGAAAATGTCCTTAAAGAGGCTCGTTGGGAGAGGGTCTAAGATACAGGTGGATGGTTTAGATGAAGCTATTATTTTAGTTAATTCAGAGGGTTGGACAGGACAGATGGATGTTATTTTAGCTCTGTCTTAAACAATCACATTAGCATCTCCTCTCTGTGAAAGAAGAAAGAGTTTTGAAGTGTGTTTGTCAGTCTCAAGATGCTGTTGGGTAACGCTGACTCCAGGAACGTACAGAACAAATGTTACTGTGCCGTCAAAACACAACAATTTTGTCATATTTTTAAACTTTTTGTGTGTCTTTTATTCTTGCTTCCTTTTTTATTTTGTAGTTTCTCCTGTTTAGTTCCTCTGTGTTGCTTCCTGTTCATTAGTTAACGTGGTTTAATTTTCTGATTCATTTCACATGTTCCTCGTTAGTCCTTCAGTGTTTTTACACTCCTAGTTTCTGAGTTTCTTTTGTCAGATCATTCTGCTGTGTTTCCGTCCTCACTTCAGTTCAGTCTGTGTTCATGAGGCACTTGGAATAAATCTTGTTCCTGCATTTTGTCTGCCTCTTTGTCCTGCATGTGGGTCCCCATTAGAGCTGGGCGATATGACCTTTTAGCAATATCCCAATATTTTTATGGCATGTCGTGATATACGATATATATCTCGATACTTACCTCAGCCTTGAATTAATGCTTTGGTGCATACAATCACATCATTAAGATGATTTTGTGTCTACATTAAAACATAATTGTTCATACTGCTGGCTGCTCCATAAATTGACAGTTGTGGAGAAATGTGTCATATTGATAAGCTGACTATTCAGCTCTTCTCTCACTTCAATGTACAACTTCGGTAGAGCTGTCTCTGCAAAATATTTACGAGTAGGTAGACGATATCTTGGGTCAAGTGTGTTGATAAGCTTTCTGAATCCGGGTTTTTCAACCACAATCCCTGGAACCATGTCTTTCGCTATATGGAAGGTTACCGCAGGCGTTATCTCCTTCTGTTTTGGACTGTCTCTGTCATATACTGTTGTCCTGGAAAAAGAAGACGCCAGACTAAGTTGTGTCAATGGTGGTTGCTGCGGCACTTTCTTCACAATGGCACCGGCTGGAGATGCGCTTGTGCGGAGTTCCAAGCACTCCTCATGCTCTAGGGGGTGACTTTTCAAATGATGAAATAAATTTGTGGTACTACTACCTTTTGTGGCGACACTTTATCGGCATACTTTGCATACAACAGTTGTTTGGTCAACATCCTCTCTCCGGTATCAAAACCACCGTCAGATGATGGATCCTGTATTATTTTTCTTTGGAACAAATTCTTCCTCCTCCATTTTTAGTAACTCGCGCTGCTACCGAAGTTCTCTGCTAGAAAAACTGCTACACGCTGCCTCTCATGATGTAGCACGTAGCTCACGTTATGTACGTAACTAGGTGCGCTTGCTTGCTCTCTGTGGAAAGCGTTGCGGAGAGTCGATGATGAGTGAGAAAAACCCCACCCACAGCTAAAAACAACTGCGTGACAACTGGCTACTCAAATATGACGAATATAGACATTTTCTATATCCCACAGGGGACCAGCCACGATATCTCAAGTATATTCGATATATTGCCCAGCCCTAGCCCCCATCTCCACAAACACAGACATAATTTCAAGGTCAGGAAGTTACACAGGGCTTTAAAATCTGTTTTCCGTTCAGGAAGGTAATGGCAGGATGTCTTAGTATATACAGTCAACAAAAGTGACCCCACCTTAAACTGGAACATCATAAACAGGCCCACTATTATGCATTAGCCATGCTAACAGCTAACTGTTAAATGAAATGCAAACTAACTGGATGTCACTGTTGCCAGAACCTGGGCTGCATTGATTCTGTAAAGGCTAAGGTTCAAGTGCAGATCTGGCGAAACACCACTGAACTGTGCAAGTTGAAAGGCACCACACTGACTCAGAACAAAGATTTCAGGCTTACCTATGGTCAGTGAACACGGGGGATACATTCTGTGCACAACTGGAGAAAGAGAGTTGAGAGTCACTGCGAACACCTGCCGCATTATTCATCAGGTACTTAATCAATCTCCTACCTGAGACAGCTGGGATTAACGGACACAATGTTACCATGTGTCTCACTCCCCTGATAGCGTGCTCACGTGTGTGATGTATGTTTGCTGAATCCTCAAAAGCTAGGACGTACTTGCTCTGAAAAGTCAGATTTGTAACAGAACTATGTTTTAAGTTGGTCCACAACTGGAAGATGACAGAAACAGGATGTGATTTTACATTTACGTTGTTGGCTTCAGTGAAAATGAGCTCCGTAAGTTTTGCTCCGGGTTGTTTCATTTGAACTTACCTGATCTGACTATCAGTGTTTTGCGATCACATCTCCAGCATCTGAGAGCAGAGATCACTGCTCGTTTTCCCGTCATTTCGAGACCTAATTCGTTTTTACTTGTTGATTAATTTATTAATTCATGCTTGGCTGAGTAGTTAATGACACATTTGTCTGTGATGCAACAAACTTGGAGCATGGATTTATTTCTGCTTTATGCAGACTTTAAAAATATGTCTTTAGTATAGAAAATAATTATAAAAAGCCTGAGAGAATCCATGAAATACTGACCCAAGAATAAACACTAAAACTACAAGTGCAAGGGGTTTCGCTTCCAGACTGTATTTAATTGTAAGAAAAGCACTTTGATCATGTTTATCCTTAGAAGGTAATAAAAGAGTGATGAGGGGCAAAAAAAAGTAAGTAAAAGACCAGAAATTCAATAAACTGACCTATTAATTAGCAGAGAGTAACATATACAAGGAGTTATGGTAATTCAATTCAGTCACTCTACAAAGAAATAATTACCTCTGCATGTTAAATGCAGAGTGGGGAATGTATTGTGATCTCTAAGGCTCTGTTCTTGTCAATATATTCATCAGCAGAGGGAGCTTGGCCTCTATTAGCCCTCCAGCAGGATATTTTATTGTGAGGTTCAGTGTAGTTCCCATTCATCAACATTCAATTAACATGCTAATCTTATCAGTCACAGAAGAAACGGGCTAAAAAATTTATCAGTCAGTCAAACTGAAAGATAGATAATGTTAAAGAAAATCCTGGATGATTGGCAGACACTGAATACTGTGATGTCTGTTCATTTGTACCATATTCATTTAATAACTGTGAGAAGAAAAGAGCAGAAGAAACTCTAGTCCTGTGCCTGGCCTTGTTCTGGTAGTTTTTCATCGCAGAGGGTGCATGTTGTTGGAAACGATGAGGCATCTACCTACACGCTGGCAAATGAGATGTGACTGATTTTACTAATTCCGTACCACATTAAAAAAAACTGGTTTTTCTGTTTCTCTCCAGCGGAACAGGATTTTTACGCTTTAAAGTGGTGACACAAAATTCTGCAGCATTTGTCTAAGAAATGGACACCATATAGTGTGTGTTGCTATTCCTCACTCTTTAATAGCCTATTGTTACCAGGAGAGCAGCCAGAGGGAATCTAGCCAGATGATAGGATTCCCCCCATAGAGCTGTGTGGGAACAATGGGAGCTAGATGCGGGAGCTATGCACCACGGTGCCTTGCTCTATTACAGCAATGCTGCTTCCCTGTGTGCTCATTTTTTGGCAACTGCGTTTGTTAACACAGCCTCATTCAACTGCTGGCAAGGCCGCACACTGTACAAGCTAATAAAAATGTAACAAACATAATGGGGCAAAGTTAAATCGGCCAGCTCAGCAAAAGACACGCTGATGTCTGACACCTTGTAGATACGTACGGAAAACATGAGGAGACTACATTCTACATTAAATTAAAATGGCTGATTCCCATCACGGTTATTGATTTATTTATGGTTTTTGGTGTTGTTGTTTGTACAACACATCCAGGCATTCAAGAGAGCTTCACAAAGTCTCTCCTGTTGAGAATATGAATGCAGCAGGATGTCAAATAACAGTGAAACCTGACACTGAATAAATGCATACTACAGAAATGAATCCTAACAACTAAGGCACGAGACTAGATTCAGTTAAAACTGCTCTCATACATGTTACATTTGATAATTTCTATCCAATCCCCATGACGCTTGTTTCTCCCACTTTAAAATGGAAACGCGGCTTCAGGAAAAAGACTTCGAGCCTTGATTCCTGCCAATAAATGACAAAGCATTTTCTCCGTCTTTCATCACAAGCTCTCCCCTGCAGAAGCACCGCAGTGGCTGCTGATTCAGTGCCTGTTTATAGTCCGTGATGATGGCTTTCAAATGAGATTGCGCCATGATGAATCAAATATGAATATATGACCACTGTTTTGAGCCGAGTCTAGTGGTCTTGTGTAAAATTAACGTGACTCTTGCATAGCTTCAACCAGCATTTAAGTTTCCACCTTTTTCTCAGCCTGAACAGTTATTCATTTATTTCTTTGAAGTATTAGTTTAACTGGGATTTTTGTCTGCAGCCATTTGTTGTCAGCAGCTACAAGCCCGGAGCTTAAACAGCATGATTTAAGATGAGCTCACTTGCCGTCCTACTTGCCTTTCAGCTAGAGTGTGTGTGTTGATTTGGATGTAGAGGATGTAGACTTGGAAGACTAAATGGAGCTTAGGTATGCAAATTAATAAGGACATTTGGAAAGGAATATTTCTAACCCTGAATTGGCACATGCACAAAGATAAACAACAAATAATCTTCTTGAGAGCTGCCCCCCGTCCCTGTTTGTTAGCTATCATAGTTTAAATGCAGTCTTTTCTGCTCTGTTTAGGTCAGCTTGGAGACTTTTCATCAGCTGCTCACTTTGAATAGATCCAGCAATGTGTCAAGAACACAAAGGTGAACTGATTCATCTTTAGGTGAAGCCATTATATCTCTGTGCTTGCAGTTGTGGTGCTAACAAATCTGACATTAACACTGGAAATGTTTTTCCATTAAACACCTTCCCTCTGTGTTTTATCATCTTGAACTAGTTTACATTGTTTTGTATCTATTTGTGTCTTTATACAACTGTTGCAAAACACTAAATGAGCTAAACAGTTTAAGATTTTGCTTAGCTTTGTCACAAAATGCATTAGGTCGTCATTTTCTACAACTTTTTCTTGAATTTCTTTCGCTCAATCTTCTCAACCTGCAAATTTTGATGCCACCACAGCAAATAAGATACTCTGTTAAAACAATTCATGTGAAGGCGAGGACCTGAGTCACAATGTATTCGACAGAGATTTAATTATGACATGTAGTAACACAAATAATCATGAATATAGCAGATATCAAATGAAATCTAATAAAATTCATGAAGTGTTTTTCATGCACAGTGCTTTATATTCTATTAACATTTCATACACATTAAAAAGAATATTTAAAAACCCTGCTTTTTGTTGCTTTGTTGCCATCTATGTCAATGGCATCACATTTTAATTATATTAAAACACCAATTATAAAAGTAAACAAAAGGTTAATTTTTTTTTTGTTATTATTATATATATATAGTTTTTCTTTCTTCAGATTAATGTTTTCATGTTTTAAATAAAGCACTTTTTTCCTACACATGACATTTGCTTTATAAATCAACTTGCCTTGCCTTGATTAAGCCATTGCACTGTGAAATAGTCTGCAGCATCGGGAGACCTTGCAATGATTTGGCATGCCAGCGGCCCTTTTCTTTTCCCAGCGCAACATGAAAGAAATTGGTGGCAAAGCAAAGATACGGGCGCACTTTACACATGCAATTTGCAGTACTTAAAGTTGTTTGTGTTCTTTAGCTCACTGAACATTTGGTGCCCCGAAATATTGCTGGGTGACGGCATTTCTCATTGTCACTGCAGCATGAGTCACATTTGGGGGAATAATGAAGTCTTTGGTGGCTTTTGCAGGAAAGGTTAACTGATGTGCTTCAATGTGTGTTTGAAAGCGTGCTGTGTTTAAATGATTTTTGCAACAGTGGACATGGTGTTAAGCTGTGGAAGAAAGAAATATGAAATTCCTCTAAGAGCTATTCATTTTATCATGATCATCGTAAAAAAACAAAACAAAAAAAAGAAACATCATGCTTATGATGGGTAAAGTTGTGAAGAAACAAGCTGTGCTAATTTTCTCAGGAAAAAACTGTCTTTGGGATAATAACCTGTTTCAAACAAGTCTTTACAATCATTTACATAAAAATAACTTCATTCTAATTTGTCTTTGTGACAAGTCTAAAAGAAGCTCTATTTAACTTTGTCTTATGTTGTCAGTGATGTGCTCCCTGACAACAGCTAATATTCCCCCTGTAGGTATCTGTTCCCCTGTTGATATCTAGTTACTAATGTGTGGCACAGTGAATAAAGCAAAAGCCTTTCCCTCTTTTATGTTAGAAATATATTTTTCACATGCATCAGGTTTGTTTTCATTACCATCTTAGCCCCTTTCATCCCCTAATAATGATGTGACTGTTGTCACCCATATTCACCTTTGTTGGCCAAACATGGCTGGCTCAGTGTCTGCGTTTAGATCCTCATTTTCTAGTACAAGTAAGAAGTGCTTCTTGTGTTCATTAGTCACTGTTTTCCATCAGCACACATAATTAAACATAATGGTTGATCATTTGTTTACTGAAGTATCGCCTTTGGTAGACAAGGTAAACTGATTCCATCACAGCCACATGCAGTACAAGTAGGGGTCAGTGTGGGTATTGCAAGGTGTTTTACACCTACATGAGAACTTCTGTACAGGAACAAACACAATCATAAATATTTGGGTTATGCACAGTGGCACTTATGTATACAATGTTATTGCAAAAGGTTGGTGGTTTAATGGAAATCTCCGTGCAAACAGTTGTTTGTTAGACTTTTCTCTGCAGGGATGGTGTTGGGCTGCAAAAGACCACTGGTGTTTATCTAGTTGGTACATACATCTGTTGAGACATGCAAACATCGCTCTTCTCATTTTTAATTTTAAACTACCTTGTTTTTAATGCCTTTTCTTCTCTCCTGGTTTTTTAGTCCTAAGATGTAAGTGGAGGAAAGGAGGATGAGGCAACAGGGATTTAGATATTCCATGTGGCACAAATCTATCATGTTTTCCTTTGCTACAAACAGCTGCAATGTTCCTGACAAGTTTTGTCTTCACTTGTAATATAATGCAATATTATGTGGAAGTATCAAAGGTGCCAGGCAGACCTCCAGACTAAAAACATCTGCATCGTCACTTATATCTCCACCAGTCTTCCTCTTCCCTGCCGCAATTCAGAAATTGAGACATTCTTCAAGCCTGTGATCGATTTACAGGTCAGGGTGATGAAGGAGACAGGAGACAAAGTGAAATAGAGAAATGGGAAGAACCCACACTCATCCAGCGTTGCCTAAGACGCATCCGAAACACCCAAACACCCATCTGAACATTTCATGAAACTATTACTATGCAATATAAACCTACTTGTATTCGTTCTGCTTGATTAAGTGTGGAGGCTGACTTAACGAATCACTTGCACATTGCACTTTCATGAAACACACATTTTAAATGATGAAGAGATTTTGTTTGTCAGGTCATTTAAAAAATGTAGCTTCTGCTTCTCTACTCCTATTTGTGACAAGAACCCCCACAACCAGCACCGACATGTTACAGTGAACATTTGTGGTTGTGGTAATAGGGAACTTGTCTCTTCAAGGTAGGGTTAGTGGTTTGAGCCCATGCATGTCCAAATGATGTATACACAGTTCTTGCAAGTAGTGGTCTCCTGAGCCGGGAAGCACATCAAGAGAGGCAATGTAATTTAGCTTTTGAGCAACTTAAATGCTATAGTTGGGTTAAGAACGAGGAAGAGGTAAACAGCAACCTGCTTGATTATCGTTTTTCTGTCTCTGCTTGTTGTCCACAGAATCACTGGCCTGCAGTGCAGTCATCTGTAGGGTGTGTAGTTGCAAATGAGGTTTTAGTTCATTATGACTGGGCCAACATGAACAAAATGTGCGTGTTGAGTAACTGCTTAACAAATTACCACGAGACGGGGGGGCTATAACCGGCACAAACACAGAGAGAGCATATCCATGTGTGGTCACTCACCTTCCACATCATTTAACACACACACCCAAAAACACAATTTGTAGCTAAAAGAACAAACAGAGCCGTTATTATCTCAGCAGAGAAAACTGAATATTTTGTGGAAGTGCAGTATTTGCCATTTAAGAATCTTTTGACACTCAAAAACAGATAAAGTAGTTTGTTTGGTTCCTTTGGTTCTCTTAAAGGTTACTTTACACAGATAAAAAAAAAAACTTTAAAGTTGATTAAGCGTTAAGATCTTCTCTGGCTACTTTTATTTTGATAGTGACATCAGATTATTTGCTGATACCATTTGTGCATCAATGGTTTCTTATATTAATCTGAAATAAGCTTAACTATGAAATACTGTATGTTGCTTTTGAGAAATGTCAGTATGGGTCGCCTCTTCTAGGTTAAAATATAATTTTCTATCATTTTTCTATCATGGATTCTTCGTTGTAACCAAATGTATAAAGATTTGCCTGCTCATTGCTGTTCTGATTTGTGAAATGATGGCAGAATATAAAATGTGGTTCAGTAAAGACTTCATGGATTAAAGTAGGGCTTTCTTGTGTAAACTCTTTAAGCTTCATCACTTTTAACTCTTAAAGGCAAAACACACTGCACTTACACTGTTCTATTTTGAGATATTCATGGTATTGCTTTGGCTGTTTTCTGAAAGGGGTTTCTCTGGTTTTACATATCTTAAGTTTTATGAGAGCTGCGCAGCATTTGCAGGAGAAAAAAACATTTATAAAGCCAAAGGGGACTAATAAGTAGCCTCAACTGGATGATTCCTGTCACCTTATTTGTTGTCGAATGAACAACAAAACTACAAGTCACTACATTTCACTCCACCAAGTAAGACTACTGTAGCTGGGTAGAAATTTGTGTTTGTCAAGTCATCTCTAAATAAACAATGAAGAGAGAGGTGGGGCATGAGAGGAAAAATGTGTTGAAATTAGTTCCTTGAATTGACTAATCTATTGTTAGAATAATGGCAGAGCACGTTCAGGCACATGTAATGGTCCTCTATCCAGTGACTCATGGTATATGGCAGCGCTGTTACTTCGGAAATAGAGCAATTTTCTTTTGTGCTGTTTTTTTTTTCTTTACTTTTTTCCTTTTTTTAACACTTTATACTTCTAGAGACTGAAAGAAGAGAATCCTCTAAAATCATTTCCCTCACTGCATATGATTTGCATATGAACCAAATAATACTGAGGGACAACAATGAATTATCAATGACACAAAACAATCCAAATTGCTTGCACAGTGATACCACAAAACATATTATGTTAATGACTTCAGCTTATACATTACTTGCATATTAAATTTAATGGCCTTATATGCTTAAGTGCTTTTTCAATATCTTTTCCTTTAGTTGGCTCTTCAGCAACTCGGCAAAATCTGCCTGCGTGCAAAATGTTTTAAGATATTACAAGGAGTAATTTATGCTCATGATGAAACAGACTAACAGAGGGTTTGATGTGACATTGGCTCATCCAGGACAATAAATCAGGACAATATAAAGTAGAAATACAGCAAATGAATGCATAGCAATTAAAGTGCTCATCTTGCAAAATTCATTTTCTTCATGTTCAATTAGTCTTTTTATGATGCATATATATCCTCTCATGTTGACATTGTAAGCCACATCAATGTATAATATTGAACTAATCCCCAAAGAAGATTTACATATCTATGTAACCAGATGAATGTCTGTAGACTCTGTTTCTTAGTGTAAAGCATCGACGTCAATCCCTTTCCGGCACATTTTCCACCTTGACTACTTTTACACAGACATTACTGTACCAAATATTTCTATTATCCAGCAGAACTGTATGCAAATGTCTAAATCAGTCAAACCAGAAAGAAAAGGGACTTTGTGCCTTGGTAAAAAGTCTGCATTGGGACCAATTAATCCCATGTGTGAAAAGAAGACATTGCAGAATTCACAGCAAGCATCTTTCCCCTTGCAAGACGTGCAACTTCGTTCCAAATCCAAATCGACTGAGAGCAGATCGTCATGTGACAAGTGCGATGTGTGAAAGATCAATTCCAAACAATGTCCACAGCTGGGTTTTTTTTTTTGTTTTGTTTTGTTTTGTGGACATTGTCTGTAATTTAAGTGGAAAAAAACAATCCAATCAAGCGGCTCAAGTCAAGCGTATTTCCAAACATTTTCTGATGTGGATGTTGCTTATAATTTTAAACCATGCCTTCTTGCCCACCCACAGACTAACTGCCTGTTCTGTGTAAATCGTCTGAAATAATTTCAAGGAATTGTTTTGTTCAACCGTGGCACTACAGAGCCCATTTACATCTCTTTATCAGCTATAGACAGTTTTGTTTGTTTCAGCCCAGTGGATCTAAACACACCTCATGCTGTGGAAAACATTCTGTGAAACCTAAGGTGAATGTACGTCATTTAAATAATTTCCATTATTAACATGCAAAGGCCTCGATACATTTGGATTTGCCAACATTTTTGTAGTTGACTGTATTGTAATGAGTTATGTGTTCAAATTTTGTTTTCTTTCTTTGCTGTTCACATGAGGAACCGCTGCTGCAATCCTAAGGCTAAGAGGAATGCTTATGAGCAACATCGCACAGCTGCATTTTTATCACTTGAACACTCTGTAGGCAGAATACAGCACAGGAAACAATTAACTTAGACTTAAGCAGTACTTAAATATCACCTTCCAACACTTTCATTAGGGAAGTAATGACAAGTTAATAGTCACTTAGTCCAAAAGAAAACAAAACATAAAAACAATAAGAAAAAAATGAAGAATTAATCAGGAAAAACTGCGTAGTAGTCATCTTTCACCGAATGTTTCTGTAAATAGTCCTGGTGGTCTGTGAAGTGAATGCTGGGGAATATTAGAAATACTAGAAACACACTGAAAAATCTTGCATTAACATTTGGTAACTAGAAAAGTAAACCTCTGCCATCCTGCTTATTTACATGCCCTTTGTAATTTACAGCCAATGTTTTCATCCTACATTCATTTTACATGTATACAATAGCTTCACTGATTATGAATCTACAGTGTCTTGGCTATATTGTGGTGTTTGTTGCATGTTTATATCTTAACTTGTAGTATCCAGAATTTCCCAGGATCCAGATCTATCTTTGATATTTTGTAAAATCATTTGGGAACTTTATTCTACTCTATTCTACAGTCATTTTATCCAAAGCGACTTACATATGAGACTGAGAACACACGCAGTCATATCGATCGGGTGGCAACTTGGAGTTCAGTGTCTTGCCCAAGGACAGTTAAGCACATAGTCCGGCCAAATGGCAAAGCACCCTGACCATTTATTGTGGCGTTGCATGCAAGTATACTGAACATAGCCTTATCTTACAATAAAAACAAATCCTTTAAAAAAAATTCCTGGATCCAGATGGTGAATTGGATCACTCCCAAACTAATGGAATCTAAGATCGACAAAAAAAAATGAACATGAAAATCTGTCTGGTGTTTTTTTTTTTTTAAACATACAGATAAATAAGTGCCAACAAAAACACCTTCATTATAACATTAAACGTTAAACATTTCACTTGTGATCTTTTACACAAAGCAATTCCAGCAGTTTGCTTTCCCAAATTACTTTCAGATCCTACAACTTTTACTGTTGGTTATGGTTTATCACTGAGTCAGAACAGGAAAGGAAAACCTTCTCCTGTGTCAGGATGACACATATAGAGCTCAAAAGTAGAAGCACAACAAGCTCCATTAAAAATAAAACTTCCTCAGCATCTGAAGAAAAAAAAAAACTACAGTAACAATAAAGAAAACATTTTTTTCTGCTAATGACTGACAGAAGCTATTAACACAGTGGAGGTCAAATCAAATCAGAACACATCAAATTAAAAGCAGCATGTCAACAAGGGAATAACCCAGGAAGCAATAACCTGCTGAGTATTCACAAAAGCAAGAAATTGGCCAGATGATTGGCTATTAAAAGTGAGAAATAAGCTTTCATTAACATTTATCACAGCATGGGCCTTTCAGCATAATGGAACAGGCGAAGGTGAAAACTGGATTTAGTTTGACGGTCATTTAACTTTCTTATAAATGATAGCTTTTTCATTCAAGTCCGCATTTGATACACACTGATGTCCGTACTTGTGCAGCACAACAAATGATGACGCAGAAGTAAACACTGAAGGACTAGGCTTGGATTTTACAATAAAAAAAAGTGAGTGGTCCAATTAAAGCTGGAAACCAAGCAGTGTCAGGTCTGTTTGACAGATTTCATAGGATCATAAGCTCATCCTGCATCCACAGATACAGCCAACAACGCCTGACCCAGAAGAGTGTAGTACACAGATGAAAATGACGTTGTGAATATAGAGATCAAAGTCTTTTCGCTCTGTTGATTAAGCATCCTAACAAATGCACGTATGAGGACAGCCTTATCACCTAGGACCACACAGATGCCTTTCCATATCTACTGCTCTCAGATGGCTAACCTGCGCCTGCCATGTACCACACTGCCAAATAAAATCACCACAGGCATGGCCTCTACGGCCAGCCTGGCTTGTTCGCTTTTATTTTTATTCGGAAAACAAATTGTTTCTCAGTTTGGAAAAAAAAAGCAAAAAAAAAGTTTAAATGAATCACAGGAAGGAGGAGTCTGTAAAATGTATTTGGCTTGTTAAAACTACACAGCTCTCACAAATTTGTTTACCTTAGTTCTAATTTAGAGATTCAAGCACCTCTGTGCATGTTTTTGTGAGGTGATGAAATAATCTTCATTAGTGAACAAGTTGAAAAGGGGAAGAAAAAAAAAGTGGAACAGCTTGATGTGAACATTAATAGGTTTTTGTTTAATTGTTGGTGTGCTTTTCTCATTGCTCCCACAAAAACACTTATATTCAGATGGTTTTGCTTTTAGCATAAATTGCTAAACTCATTTGACCCCCCTTGTTTAAGCATCTCTGATGGTTTATATGTGTTCTGAACCAGCGTGATCAAGATCAGCTTAAGTTATTACACTAATGGGCAGGCGTTTTAGTTGATGACATCCTTATTTGCATTGCATATTAATAACTTAAATCCTGAAACCTATTTGGTTCATTGTGATAATGACCCATAAATAACTCCACTAGTCAAGCTGTTCCAGGGAGATAAAAAATTACTCTTCCTGAGTATCGCACAGAGGAAATGTGTGGTAACCAGGTCAGAGCTGTGACATGTTCAACAATAACTAAATCATTTAATCAGATGTAATAAATATTCATCTAAAGTATTTTTTTGAAGCATGTACTTTGGTCTACTTAAAATTTTCTTGTTCGCTGCAGAGCTACTCGACAAGGAGTGTGTATCTCATATCATTGTGGAACCTGTCAGTGTGTTGGTGAGTACTTGTGTCCAAATCCATCCCCTCCTTTATGAAAGTTCAAATTGCATCTCAGAAAAGGACACGGTGAAATAGTTGATGAAATAATTCGCTATAAGTGTCGACCTTGTGCAGGAGTTCATTTTCGTCTGCTTGGCTTATTCGCCTCTCTCTCTTGATACAAAGGATGATAAAGATTTTATAACACATCCTGACAAGCCCTGCCACATATTAGCCGTGTGGTATAAAGTTAACAAGCCATCTCTTTGTGGCTGTTCATTTTGAGTTCCAAAACAGACAATACACACAAGGGAGGGTTGCTACTAGCCTGTTTTTACATTGTGTATCTGTATGTGGTCACCCATCTTCACAGAAAATAAAGATTTTCTACCCTAAATGTAAAAGAAATAATTACTTTTCAACTTGACTCAAAGATTATGTGTTAAAACAAAATGTCAAAATTTAACTTTAAAAAAAAGAATTGAAATAATTGATGTTGGTTTCCTACTTTATTTTTTCTGTCAAGTCCTTATTAAGCATTTTCTCCTGCATTTATGGTAAATAATACACAGGCGCCAGTAAACAAAGACCTCATGCAGATCAAAAACAAGTGTATTCTTACCTGAGAGTGAACATCTCCACAGTGGAATAGGCTGACACGGTGACGAAAGTCGACACTGTTTCCCTCTGCCTGATGGGTGTAGCGGGCACCATGACCATAAAGTTACTATCCAGCCTGTGTTCAGTGAGAGGGGGCTCGGTGGGGTTTTGGTAGAGCCTAATACCACCAATTCTCTTGAGTGGTGTGGAGGTGTAGGAACCAAAAAGCCCCTCTTGACTTGAGCGGATGAAGCTGTCCTTTCTAGACTCCTCTGAGTGGCACTCGCCTGCTTCCGTGGACTGCAGCATGTAATAGAGCTCCACTGGGGTACCCTCTGGCACTTCCACGTTTCTCTGGCGTCCTGGCACCACACTGGGTGGACTGAACCAGCTGGCCAGAGGTTCCAACTCAGCCACGCACAGCCCCAGCTCTCCTTTCAACTGGCAAGTGCCGCGTACCTCCTGGGTTTCGTAGAAAGCAAACATGTGCACGCAGGGCAGCTTGTCAATGGCGCTGTAGTCGTCCCAGTCTCTGCCTGCAACATAAAACAGCACCTGGACTTTGGGCTTGGCCAAATGAATCCGCGTATTCATAATGAAGGTCTGCACCTTCCAGTTGAAGGTAAAAAGTGAAGTGGCCGGAAAGGTCCCATGGCTTTGTAGGAGTTCTAGAGGTACAGGCTGTTCCACAGAGAGAGGCCCATAGCTAGCGTTCACCAAGGGCAAGCTCCTGGCCTGGTAGATGAAGAAAGACTCAGTCCGTGACACCAGACTAGAGTTCCTCATGAAGTCCTGGTTGGCCTCTTTCAGGAAAAATGTCAAGTCAGCATTTAGCAGCTGATAGTTGACAGGCAAGTATGTTGGGATGGAGGAGTATCTCTGCAAACCTTCCAGCACTCGACTGTCTGTAACTAAAAGAGAAAAATGGGAAATGGAATTAGCAGACCATAGAATCACGTTTTATGAATAAATCTGTAAAAAAGTGCAGCTTTAGGTAATCTAAAGAAAATACTGCCACAAATGTTGTTGTCAACACCCATAAATTACCAATAACTTCACAGATTCAAGTAACTGTGTCAGCTTCGAGTTGAATTACTCTATTTCCTCAGCTTTTTACGAAATGATCCAATGTTGTGCCTAAAATCATCCACTCATTTACTAAACCCTGTCTGTAGTGAGGGAGCTGTATGTGTTTTTCTACTGTGTCCACATTAATCATCTAACATTTAGCACATTGTTTTTTCCACCAACACTAAGTATTTGTTTCTTGCCTGCAGTTATAACGGAAAACACGAAACCACATGTTTGTTTGATATGATATACTTCTTACTGACATTGTGTATAAAGTCATGTGAAAAAACACAGTACAAAGATTTTCTGAAACAAATTCAAAGACATAAAACTTTGCTGGTTTTTTACTTTAGGCAGGTTGCCAGCAGAGCACCCCGACTGGATTAGCAAAGTAGCATCTAAACCAACATCACAAGTTGGTTCAATGCCCTTAGGATATTAAAAATCAAAAGACCATTCACGTATTGTCTTAAATGTATGAACTCAGATGACTGTATAACTTTCCTTTCTTAGGCACAAGGACAGATTCTCAGCAGATGAACAGCACAACAGATAAAGATGGTTTAATGACAATAAGAGTTGGTTTTAACCTCCTTCTCAAGATCAATCTACCTTATAATTCCAGTCTCACAGCCCACTCCTATCTTCTTACAAGTAGCTGGAGTAATTCTTTCCACTGATCAATCTAGTAAATTGCCCAAACAGGTAACAAAACAGTCAATAATTTGAAATTCATGGTACTCCTCTTGACCTCAGTCCTCTGCCCCATACGGGAAGTCGGTAAAGTCCAAACCTCAAACCATGAGCAGAACTGGTCCAACATAAACAATCAAGTAGTCCTCTTGAGAATACAGCCAGACATAGACTTTACAATAGAAACCCTTCTGAGGAGCCGAACAATACGTGGCAATTTGTATTTTTCATGAACAAGCGGGAGCTTTGTGTCGATTGTTGGCATGGGGTATTGTTCCATACGAGCCATAACAGCGCTACTAAATGAAAAGTGTTATAGTCTAGAAGGACGGAACAGTCAGGAACAAATCTACCCTCTGGGTCTTCAGCTGTAACATTACACTCACTCTCATGGCAAAGTCCGCATGTCTCAATTAAGGTGAAAGCAAAGAGTTCTCCCTATCGAGTACCTCACTCCCTGAGTTGAAATGTGATTTACTGTCCTCATAGTTTATGGCTGAAGAATTAAATTCTGCTCAAGCTTGTGCTTATATACACAACTTGAAAAATATGACTGACTATATTCAGCTTTATGCAATCCTTTAAAAAAGAACTGACTGATTTAAGCGACTGATAAATGTACATTATCTCATTGGAAATAGCACACAGTGATAACTGCTGACATTTGTGTGTGTGTTATCCACCTAAACAGACCGAGTAAACAAACAATGAGGTATACATGTATGGTTGCCCACATTTAAATTCTGGTTGCTGAAAATTTCAAAAGGCATTTAGTGTTATGAAGTCACACAGCCTCCCCAATTAGAGGAAGCTAAAGCTGTTCTTCCCTTCTAAGCTCTCAAAGGCCAGAGTTATCAGACATTGACATAAACACTGATTTTGCATCAGAGAACACAACAGTTGCTGATCCGCATCTGCCATGATGAATTAGTTTGATTAATGCATGACTTTATTGTTATGATACATTAGTCATGGCAGTCATCACCAACATCAGAGTTCTGCTACAAGATAAAGCCCAAATTACCCAAATATTCATCATGAATTATTCAAAAATTTAAGAAACAGTTCCTATTGTTTTTTAACCTTCAACAAAATGAGGTTTTGTCGTAAAATTTTGGGGAGCAGCTGATATTGTGGTACATCTTTTTTGTGCAAACCTTCGCTAAGCAACTCAAGGTCAAGAGGTGTGAAAACAAGCCAAAGATGCTTATTAGCTTCATAAATTCTCCACATGACAACCTGGATCATGACGGCATGTGCGAGAATGAACTTTATCCATTGACAAAAGACCGTGCGAACCCATATGACTAAAACATCTCTGTGCCAGACGACATTCCCCTGGAGGTGCCATGTTTGTGTAGACCTGTTCTAGCAGCAAACGAGGGATCCGCAGTACAATAATAGCCACCTACCTCAGTAACATTAACAAAAATGGATGCATTTTAAGAAAAAGAGTTTAACTTTACAGTAACAATACTAACCCATGCTGCCTCAGGAGAGCCCAGAGTATCCTCAGAGACCCCTTCCACCCTGGTCACCATCTTTTTGAACTGTTGCCCTCAGGCAGACGCTTCCAGACGATTAAAGCAAGAACAAACAGGCTGAAAAACAGCTTTTATCCCAGAGCTGTTGCATCCCTGAACTCTGTTTCCACATAGCAATAAATCTTAGTTGCGGTTTTAGAGCCTGTAAAATAATGTCATTTTTCCATATTTTATTTAGCATGATCTTATCTCATTCATAGTGCTTGTTTTTTACAGTATTGTTTCTGTGTCTTATTAACTTATGTGTTTTTATTTATTTATTTAATTATTTTAACACAAGAACTGTTGCGTCACTTTTGTTGCACTGCAATGACAATAAAGTTTTTTGATTGATTAATTGATAAAGTTGGGAAGAGCCTTCCTTATTAAGCAAAAACAGAATTACAGTATGTGGACTCATTCATAAACGAAACTAAATGAAGCACATTTTTGACAAACGAATTCAAAAGTGTTGTTTTATTTTAAAAATAAAAATTAGAAGTTACAAAAGCGAAAAAGGCTAAATTGGAGAAATTGGAAGATTTTATGACAAATCATGTTTTACTGTCTAAGGAACTACAAATCTACTAAGACTGTGTAAATCCGATACAAATTCAATAAAGTCATTGTCCCGTTGATACTGATGCCGATGCTTTTTTTAAATAAGGTTTCCCAAATAATGTGTCAATAAAAAGAGAAATATTTGCTGAAAAAATGCATGTTTTTGCATATTAAACAAAGTTATTTCCCACACCATTAACATTTAACATTATCTCAGGATGAGAATCTATTTTTTGCCATGTTGGTGTCTTGTTACAGCAGCAGGGACAGGCTGTCAATCTGGAATATCAGCCATTTTCTCGATGGGCTTTATGTAGTTAACAGATTGGTGATCCAACTAATGCCAGACTGGTCTAATCAAATTTTTAAGCACCACCCCCTCTTGTTGTGTCCTTGCCGTAATCCTGAGGAATTCAGTTAACTAAACCAGCACAGAACTTCCTTTCCTGACCCTCAGCCCATGAACCACGTTGAACCACGTTGCCCCTGCTTTATTACTGACACCAGGCTGAACAAAGCAGATACTTTAAACCAGTTTTGGCCAGTGGATGAAGCTACCAGTCAGAACTGAGTAGCAGCAACAGAGAGGAGACACAGTTGAGAAAGACTTTGGAAATTTGGTAGTGTTGGAGGTTAGGCCGCACTTCAACCTTCATCAGTGGTCATGGATGATGATGATGATGATGATAATGATGATGGTAGAAGCTGTGGTTAGCTGTACTGCTTTCACATCATTGATGTTCTGCTCTGGGTAAAGAAACCCAATAAGCCATTATGAGCCCGTAAGTGGTGAACAAGCTGTTTACAGAGAAATGATGAAATTACAACCGCTGATTTTATATTAGTTCTTTTCTTGTCGTCCAGAATTGAATAATTTTATTTAAAGTTGAAACATTATTTTTAACCACCATTCCTCCACATTGACAGTGAGTTAGCTGCTGGCTTGTTTTTGTTCCTTTATTGGCCTACTTGTTACCTCCACCAAGGTGGTGGATGGAGTTTTCATTGGTGATTGTTTGTCTATCTGCCTATTAGCAGAGCAATCCTCCTATGTAATCTTCCACAATGGAATAGTTAAATATATTTAAGTATGCTGAATAGTTGCGTTGTGGATCGTCGCCATAAACACAGTTGTTCCACAGACAACAAGAGATCGTTCTTCGAGCTATCGAGAATTGATACAGAAGCCCGGACAGATGTGATAACTGGCTGAGGGCTATTAGTCACGTCAGTGCATGTACAGCACACCTTGGAGTTCTTTAAAATATTTATCACTTTGATCAGATCATTTCGTGACTGGTGAGTAAAGCATTTACTGGGATTACTGTGTACAACTTGTGGTCATTTTTGTATAGATGCCAAAAATGCCATTAAGTGGCTGGTAACAGTAACAATAACAACATCTCCAGAAGAAAACCATCAGTAGCAGATTTAGAGACACTGATTCTGCACAGTTTTCATCTGATTCATTATTTCTCATGTCTGTTCTGGTTTTTTTTGTCTCCATCAAACACAAAGTCAGAAGCGCTGAGAATATTCAACACAGTGATGAAGTATAGATTTCTATTTTATGAGAAATTTTAATATTGGAAGCTTTTAATGTGTCATTCATTCATTCATTCGTTCATTCATTCATTCATTATCCTAACAGCTTAATCCAATGAATGGAGGCTGAAGCCTAACCCCGCAGTCTTTGGGCAAAAGGCAGGGTACATCCTGGACAGGTCGCCAGTCCATCGCAGGGCATATTTTATGTGTCAACACTCTGAATCCTTCTAACTTACAGCATGGATTTAGGTGGTTTTAAGTAGTGGCATGGTTAATATATACATTTAAAGAAGTGCAAAGATTTCTGATGTGCATGATCATATCTGAACCAGTCAGGGCAAAAATGCCAGGACCAGTTACGTCTCTGCTCCCTGAATTAAACTGTAACCCTATAATTATGCTTTGTACAAACTCAGGTAAACACACTTCTATCTTTCAGTATATTTGATTATACCTTTGTCTTAGTGATTATAAAGCCAAACCCAGCAGCTGGAAAACTAAATTAATCCGCTGCACACCAATGTGCTTTAATAAGCAATGTCCCAACTGGGGCTTGCTTGTTGTTGCTTGTTGTTGTTATATATCTCATACCCTGCATTTGTGTGACAGCTGTGTTACTAACTGCAGTTACCCTGCGGTGACTTTTATATCTACATGTTGTGTTAAAGGATATAAAATTAGCTTCTTGTATTTCTTTGGTTTGGAGATGTTGGGGATAAATAAAACTTTAATCTGCAAGAGAAATGGAAAGACAAAAGAGCACTAATGATAATTCAACTGAAAAAAAAAAAAAGTCTATTTCAGCATCCCCTTAATGCTCCACGTGATGTATAATTAAATTTCCATATTGTGTGGCATTAAAGTGTAAAACCAGAGCCAACATTATGCTGAGCCTTATGAATTCAAATGTTTGAATCACTTTATTCGTTTCCATTTCTTTGTCTCTATATGTGGGAACAGCTGAGGCGGAGGTTTGCCTGTGGAGCAGGACCTCTTGCTGATGACACCTTGGTTATTGCAGGATTTGTCAAATACAAAAAGAGGGTTGCATCATTTTATTATTGTTGAATGGAAAAATGACCGCTCCGTGTGTCTTACACCTGCAGCACTGTGGATGCTTTGCTGTGACGATAACAACATTAATCTGCTCACCAGGCAGTTAGCTATTTTCCTCCTGACTTAAATATGTCAATAGCTAATAAATATATTGTCATAAGATCCCGTGACATTCACTGTCATAAGTTCTATAAGCTTCCAGCTTTTTATCTCCAGCCAAAACGAGGCTGACATTTTGGGTTCTATCAATATATCAGCATTAACCAGCAAATTTCAATGTGTTAAAACACAATGCAGAACGACTGTTTTGCATGTAAGCACGGCTCTTGAGAACAAACTGAATGCTGCAGTTCAGGTAGACTACACCTCTCTTATTATTACAGGGTAGCCCAATCCCCTGAAACAAGATGTTTTTTGACAGATGAAATCACCCTGAGACTTAACAAGCACAGGCTTTAGCTCTGGCCATAACACAGCGAAAGTCAATTTATGAGTCGCTCAGAGGAAATTGATTTGGAATCTCTGTCAGCACTGGTCTATTTTCTGTGTAATCTACTTTCTGAGGCAGTATACAGAAATGCAGTATGTAATGCCCCTTACTAAATATTTTATCTCCAATTACTTTGGTTGTCACTTAAAAATACTAAAATGAAATATGCCACTCTTGCATATCCAGTCAATTTAAGCTTTCCCTTTTTTTTATGTCACACACAGACAGCTATGCAGAGGTGTGCACAGGAGAGCGGCAGTTCCCAGATGAGTGCTGACAGGCCAAGCAGAACGGGCTCACTCATCCTACAACCGAGGCTTAACACTACGATATGTAGAGCTGGAATGGGACTGGCAGAGCAAAGAGAGGCTTTCACACACACTGAGGTTGAGTAAATGAACAGTCACAACAAAGAACCCCAGCAAGGAGGCCACATCCCCGCCTGCACACTCCTGACTGCAGTAATGCAGGTGGGCACAGTGGTGAACGGCTGCCTGTGTGGCCAGTGGCTCGCTTCCTGATGTTTCTGCTTCATCACACATGTCAAGAAGAGACCAGTTATAAGGAATATGGACAGGAAGTTAAAAAGTAGATGTTGAGTGACAATGCAAAAGGTCCGAAAGAAGTGATAACATCCAAAATGTCCTTATGCTGTTAGTCTGTCTACACGTGACTTTTTAAAAACTGAAAACAACAGATCACATTGAAAAGATGACAGATAAATGCTGTTTGCCAAAGTTTATGATTACACTCTTTGACCCTCCTCGCGACCCTGAATCAGTCTTGCACTTTGCTGTGAATGCTAAGCAGGACAGCCTTAAATATGAGGGATGAGAGAAAGCTCTCCAGTCCCATTGAATTACCCACATCATATTTCTCACCATGTTCAATTAATAAGGGCTATTGAATTTGTGACCATGCGTCAAGAATAATAAATACAATATTTCCTTCAAGGATCATTTGTGGATGATTTATGCTTTTGAGCCACAAAGAAAAAAAAGAGGGACTGGTAGAGGAATCAATACACAACACAGTATGGCATTACTTCATGTCAGCCTCCATAGAGAAGAAATCATTCAGGCAGATAGAGGTATGTGGAGTCTGCTCAGCTGGGGAAGCTCAAGTCATGGAGGACAGAGACGCAGACACAATGCAAGGCTTGAAATCTTTGACGGGAGCATGCTTTGCAGGTTAGTTTCGCTTTAATCTCCGGCATGAGCTGAATTCAAAGCAATATAAATGCTCTTAATAAAAGGTCAGTTCTAATTTGTGTGTGCGTGTGTGTGTGTGTGTGTGTATGTGTGTGCGTGTGTTTGCGTGTTGGCAGCTTACTGAGGGACCAGCTGGGGATGTTTGTTGCCACGCTTCTAATGGATGGCCACATTTAAGACGATAAGAGCTAATAAAGAGTAATGGGCCTGTGGCTTCACCAGGGAGGAGGAAGAGCTATTTTGAGTTCATGAGAGAAAGCATCATCTCGGGGATTAAAGAGTATCGACCGATAAAGAGTAAACACTGCAATGTCGTGCCGCTGGCCTATTTGAAAGAAGAAAAAAAAAAAAAGTTGTAGATGGAAAACATGAACCCAAATAGGTGGCTGCTGTTAGTGGTTGAGAAGGTCAGTGGGGATGACATTAAGAGAGGCTGAGAATGGCCCCCAGGTCCTGCAAGGAGGTCTAATATGTCTGGAGCAGTGTTATCACAGCAGGATATTCTGAACTGGGTGTAAAGGACTGAGGGCATCCTGCAGGCAGATGAACAAAACCTCCTTTGTGCCACCGTCGGTGCAAAGCTAGAGGAGAGGGGGCTGAGAGCTTCTGGCTTTAGTTTGGAGGATGAAACAAGCACACATCTATGTGTCAATCTGTATTCTCGCAGCCCCTCCGGACTTGTTTAAAACATAAACTGCACTCCTTAATGAATCTTTTCCCCTCACACTGGCCTTCATTGCAAAACGATGTCATAAATCAAGCTAAATACAGACTCGCTCGGAGAGCAGAGTCAGTCAAGCTCTTTGTGAGTGAGGAGACGTTTAATAGTGATTTTCCCCTGAGAGGGCAGAAGGAACAACGAGCCCACACAAATCCAACTTAAGTCTTTCTGACCACTTACTGAAGGGATCACAGCAAGGTTCAAATTTGTGGAAGACGGCAGCTTCTCTCTGACGAGTGAGGAATGAGCACCTGCTTCTAGTCATAAGGATGTCAAAGACGAGTAAAACTATACACCCCACCCACCCACTCAAAAAACAATAAAATAAATAAATATATAGAATGAACTGTTGTACCTTAATTTCTTAATTATGATGCATTTGTGAGCTTGCTCAGGAGCCAACAGGTTACAGTAAGACTTTACTTTATCAAACCAGTTTATATAATCAGAAAAGAAGAACTTTCTTTTAAAATCAATTTACTGTCATGATGAAGGGCATGTTTAGTACAGTGTATGTACACTGTCAGGAGTCATCTTTTATAATAACTATGCTCATCCTCACACCTCTTTTAAAGCTCACATATTGAATGATATTTAATTTGTTCACAAGACTGAATATGTTAGCACGATCTCCTTGCTACAGCTCTGATTATGGGATGTCTGCTTATGAATGTTATGTGGGCTTTTTTCTTTTCTGAGCATTCTGCGCTAACAGCTGCAGCAAATAATGATGCTAGCTAAACTGACCTTTAACTGGATTGTACCTTGCACTATGGTTGCTCAATATGAGTAAATGTGGCATTCACATCATTTCACAAGATAACTTTGCCAAGGCTAAACAAACACGTTCACAAAAAGAAAAAAAAATCAAATGCAGATTCATCTGCAAAATGAGGCAGAAAATCAGCTACATAACAGGAAGACAGCTGGAGAATAAATTCATCAGTGCACAAAGAGAAGCAACAAGAAAATGGTATGGTGGGAAATAAGTCGAAGCGCTGATCAGCCCCTTTCAGGCTATAAATTAAGTCTGTTAGCTGTCAATCAAATAATTGCATAGACATATTTTGGTGTGTGTTCTTGCAGAAATGACTGAACTCGCTGTGAACTTTCATGCAAAGAGTAAAAAACAGCTGCTGGGTGTTTGTAGCTAACAAAACGTAAATGGAAAAAAAAACATTTATTGCTTAGTTTTAAGAGGAGATTTTGGTGGTTTATATTTAATCCATTTCAATGGAAACTATCTATGATCATGTTTTTAATGTAGTCCCCCAGAAAACCATGTCAATGATGCGCTTGTTCTCATTATTTTAGGAATTTAGAGACCAGAAAGCAACGGCTGATGTTGCACTCTGCACAGATGTCATATTACTCTGTTCTTGATGTTCTTCTGATTCATCCTGTTTGATCCATCGTAGGAAACAGGTCAAGGACTTTCTTTTCTGCCCTGTCTCTACGCTTCATATGCTGAACCAACCTGTTGTAAAGGACAAAAGATAAAACCACCGAGGTAACAATACAAAATCCTATTTTTATTTATACCTCAACCAAGATACAGATCTATCATAGCTCCATAGAAACATGTTTTTGTTTTTTATTTCTCCTGCCGACATGAATATAACACGAACGGGCCAGTAGCGCAGTCACTGCTAATTTATTCTGAATCCATTAATCTTACGGGCCTAGAAAAAAAAATATATGATTTTCTATTTCGTTAGTAGAATGAGGGGGCATTCACCCCCCCACGACTTCAATCCCCTCTGAAAAGAGCTTTTATTTCTGTTCTAGATGGACTAGCTTTAACGCTGCAGTCTAAAACCTGTAAAAATAGAAATTAAACGGCTCTATTTTGAGCCAGAGAAAGAAAGTTATTAACGCAGGAGAAGAGAAACGTTTCTCTTTCAGACTAGATCCGAACAGAAAGTTTTTGTTTCAAAGCTTACAACTAGCGGCATGGAGAAAATGTGATATTTGAAGCCTTCCTGTCCAGAAGCGAAACTGAACTTTCTCTCAGTGATTGACAACAACTCGCTTTACAAACCAGCGAGTGTGTTTGGCTCCTGAAGGACTACTCGATTCCTCCAGAGCCAACAGTATGGATGTGAGCTTTTGAAACTGTTTGAAAAAAAGGTAACAAAACACAAGCTAATTATAATTTAGTTTAGCTAATTATAATTTTAGTTCTACAAACACTTCATGAATGCAAAGCAACGCTACAGGTAAAGCTTTAAATCCTCCAAAGGCAGCACTGCAGCAGCATATCTTTTTTTCTTTGACAAACACTGAAATGCAGAGACGGAAAGCAGAAACTGATTGGATATAATCTTGAAATCCTGCTGTAAAGACAAGAAAATTATATGAAATGTACAGAAAATCAATTAATCCTGAAGATTGTTGTTCAACCATCAAGTTCCTGCAAATTATTCATTCAAGACTGCAGATAGAGGCTTGAGAGGGGAAACTGAATTATCTGTCTTAACAGTCAATGTCAATCAGTCCAGGCCAATCAAGCTGTTTGCTTGAGTCATATTTGTTTAGATATTTTACGCAGTAACTCATGATCCAAAAATCCAACTAAATGGAGTTATCTGCAGTGCAGCTTTCATCAGCATCCGATGACGACCGGGAACTGCTTGTAAGAAACAGGCATCTTCAGTTAATCACTGAAGATGTGCAAAACACTGTGATCCCTGACAAATTCAATAACGTAAGATTGTTCAGAAAACGACTGTTTTCAAACTTAATATGATTGATTTTTTTTTTTTTACCACAAAGTAAAAATAGATCTATGAAACCATTCATTTTTTTATTTTGATTTTCTTCCCTAAAACACGGCATTATGCGATGCTCTATTTCACAATTTCCACTGCGTAACCTGTCTGGAAGAAAATAAACTCCTCAGCATTCATGTTCACACAGAGAAAATGAATCCAAACATCAATTCATGACACCAAAGATATATTAAAGAGCTTTTTAGAAGCTCCATCGTTTACAGAAAGCAGTAAATAATCGAGTTGAGGAATGTGTTATCACCAATTCTTTATCAACTTTATAGGTTACCCCTCCTGGGTCATTCTGCCTCTGCAAGACAGCTGCTGTCTGAGGACTTTCAGGGCTAAAGCGCCACAACTAAGTGCACAATTCGAACAAATCCATTTCCACTCATAAATTAAGCTACACACACAAAAAAAGGGGGAAAAAAAGAAAAGCTGAATGTTACATCCTGCAAGATCCTGTTTGACAAGCAAGAGGACGCAACGGTTTGACCTCTTTGATAATTTCCTAATCACACGCAGTGGCCATTGGGGCTGCTGGCAGTGCTGTAGTTCCACACACCGTTCTTCAGGCGTTGGCAAGTTCGGTCTTAGAGAGCCACAGGCCAACAAGTTTTAGATGTTTCTTCGGGTCAACACACCTGATTTAAATCCAGTAAATGAGTAAGCAGAACTCCATAAGCTTTTGGAGCTTTTTCATTGGACTCAGGGAGACGGCTAAAGCCTGCAGGTCTGTGGCTCTCTACGATCAGACTTCAAACCTCGACACCAGACTAAGAAAATGAGCATTGCAATTTAACTTTAATTGTGGTCATTTAAATTGTTATAAGTGCTACATGCTTTTAATATAAGACTGCAAAAAAGAAAAAAGAACAAACAACAACCCTTATTTTATTTTGCATAGATCCCAACAGCAAATCCTTTGCAAATAAAGAAACACTTCAGTACAGCGAAATGTCAGGAAAATTTGAATAAAATAACGCAACATTGGTAAAATCTGTAATAAATCTATGATGCCTTCACACCAAATGAGACTAATTGCAGATCAGAAAGCATTGCTTGTTTTAATATCGCTGTTGAACGTTGGTCCATATTAATTATTAACTTCTCAATGAAGGCAATTAAGCCGACATCTGTCTGAGCAATGTTGTTGTTCTTTAAAGTGGGATTTTTATTCAGCAAAGACGACTTTTGAACAGAGGCGAAGCAATTATATGAAATATGCAGAAGCATCTTTAACTCAAGTGTGAGCTGTAGCACCGCTATTAACATGATCAAACTTTAGTTTAATACTCAGTTGTCTGTGTATCAACGCTGTCCAGCTGTGACCATTCTTTATTTTATAGCTATATTTTTTTTAAAACAGAAACAAATGTAGATGAAACAAATTACCAACTTTAATTCTCATAAAAATGCACGCAACACCAGAGTGCAGAATTCACTACCCTAAAACTTTAAGTTTTATAAACCATGTCGGTTTCTGTGCAAGAGAGGTTTCAGTAATTTTCATTTTAGATTCTGAGCATTCGTCTCAGTTCATGACTACGGAGTCGTAATGCAGAAACACAGAGATTCTTCACTTCTCATTTGTCTTCATTCACAGGAGGCTGCTATCTGAGAGATCAACCCAGCTCTCCCTGCTGGTCAGCTCACAATATATCTTCAGAAGCAGTTCTCATTCGAAGAGAAGCTGCCTGGTTGACATCCAGGTTAGATCCCAAATGTGTTTTTAAATGAACACTGGTTTACATTTATTTTAAAAAAAACAACAAAAAAAAACAAAAAAACAAAACCCAACATGCTCTGTTGCTTTATATGCTCTTATAGATTTATCACTTTTTGTCCATGTTTCCCCTCCCCATTATATATTTCTTTAGAGTATTTAAAGCGTGATATAAGAGTTTCTGTCACAGAAATATATGCAAATGCTAGATACAGTCATTATTTAGTCCAGAAATAAAACCCAGGAGAGACACCCCAAATTTAGGCTAATTTAGAAAAAAAGACAACTTGTGGTTGCTCCATGTTTGTTGGTTAAATTAGCCGTCCAACACATGGCATGTGCAATTAAGGATGGAGCACCGATTACATCACTTTGAATTTCAGCACTTGCCATACTCCCAGAACATCTAATTACCGAGCCTTCACACAACAGTCTTCAAGGTTCAGCGAGAATGCACAAAAACAGCATTAAACAAGACAGCAAATAGTAATCAAATGCAACCCAGCAGGACTAAAAAGCTCTTGCAAACTGCTTGTTCGGGCTCATCTCAGGCATACAGAAGCAATTACTTAGCACGTCTTCAGAGTCAGTCATATCAAAGCCTTCATCATTGTCAGAGGGTCGACAACTTCAGTCTACTCCACTCCTGGCTCGTGGGTTTTGGGTTTTTTTTTTGCCATTGTTACAAATTCAAAGTCATATCACAGTTCAACGGTATTACACCTTTTATCTACTGACATTGTACAAAGCTTTTAAAGGACGTGAGTTAAACTACTAGAAATCTCCTTCCACCGTCTGCTTATGAAGTTTCTAAAGTCTTAGACTTTCACTCACTTTCAGCAGCCAATAGTCTGCCTCCAGCTTCCATCTCTAAATGTTTAAACCAATTTAACAACATCCATCTCTCACATTTAATTCATGACTCTTAAACGCACGAGTTTAAGTCAGAACGTGAAACTGCACAATTCAAATATCAGCTGCTTTGTGCATTCGGGTTAGTACGTCTGATGAACATGAGATCTCTGTTGCAAATATTTAGCTATAAGCCAAACCGCAGAACAAAAAGGACTGGCGGTAAGGATAAACTGACAACTATTTCACATTTTAGAACAGAAACATCAAGTACGTGTGCTGATGTGACCATGAAGGTCTCTATAATCTGTAACAGTACACCCAGCTGATGCAGAGCTAGTTTACTGGAAATATGAGCATTTTTATCCGCTGATGATGTCATGGTCCATCAAAGTCATTATGTTTCATTTTTTTGAGTACCGTCAACATCTGCACAAGTTTGATGAGACATTTCAGTCTGGTTCAATCAAAAATGTCTTCCATTAAGCCATGCTGGGTTAGTAAAACACTGATAAAAACCAATCAAAAATTCTGAGTGGAGGGACAAGACAGCATTCAGGCTTCCATTAACATCCTCATGCCGTTTTATTCACACTTTAAATTAAACTGTAATATTTTTTAAAGCTAATCCTTCATTATCATCGGGGTCATTCTGTCTCAGCTCTGGGTGGGTCTTTCCGATTACTGTGAAATTGAGGGCCTCTGGGTTAAGAGTGGAATCTGCAGGCACAGATAGTGACTCAAAGCGGGCTGTGGCTGTATGTACAGGCCAGAGTGACACCACCGAGCTCTACAGGACCAATGATTCACTACTGCCATGTTTTGACTGGACATCTCTAATCCTCTCTTGTCGTCAGCTCACTGCTCCCCATCATGAGTGAAACAAAGCAGCATGAGCACTGCAGGGCTGCCAGATTTAAGGACTGGAGGCTTCTGAACAGCAAAGGCAAAAAAAAAAAAAATAGAGCATGAAAATGTGTGTGTGCTGCATCTGTTTTAAAAAAAACAACAAATAAAAAAGTAAGTCAATGCTAGTTACTGCTCACACAGGAGCTTTTTGCTTGTTTCTCTACAAATACAGTCGCACAGACTCAGCGTATCACTCAAGGGACTTCATTAAGATACAGCCACCCCTTCTAGACTTAACTTGTGCAGTGATTGTACACTGAGGTAGCCATTACCTTCTCACTGATTAGGAACCAGTGATTGTGTTAAGACTGATTGGAGACACACAGATACACTGGCATTCCAATTACATCAAGGACCATCTAGCCGATGGTTAAAGTGTACTCGAGGTCATTTAGAATTCAACTTGGTTGTCGCAAACGAAAGGATGATTATTTTGTAGAGGTATTTCTGTTGAGTGTTGTCTTCAAAATCAAAGCGGCAAAAGAAATCAAATCCCATAAAGACCACCAACCATTGGAGGGTGACTTTAACTCTCTTTCAAACCAGCTGCAGCCATTTGAGCGTTCTCTTCATGATGTTGTGCTCCAGAAAAAGCCAAAATGCTCCACCTACAATAAAATGCTGACTTCTGGCGGAGATTATTTTGACATTAAGATGGGCTTATCTAAGACTAATGCTTTTTCTTTTCGAGTTATAAAATGTGCTGCATCAGAAACACCTTTACATATACCATAATTCCTTCATCATGCAGCCATACGTTGGTCTGCATCACAGACGAGCGTGTGTGACAAACGGTAATTATTCACAAACAGAACGCACTGCTCAAGGGATAGCGCTAATAGATTTTTAAAATCGAAATTCAGTGGTAGTTTTAAAGCTGCTGTTTAGCATTCCACGGCATGAGTGCAGCACTCTGAATCATAAAGAGATGCACGACTCCCATTTAAACATAATCTCAACAATCAATCAGCCACAACACAAAGAAGTCAATGGGCCTTGACAGTATGTACCTGTCAGATCATTGCCTTTAATGCATTAAGGTCTGATGCCTCCTAAAGGTGGTGACAGTCCCCAACACAACCAATTATGGCACTCTTACAGATGCAGAGACGGGCCTTTTTTTCCAGTTGAAACATGCCTGAAACAACTTTAGTTTTGGATGGATCTCTGTTGGCATGAAATAAGAACGGCTTTGTGAAAATACATAGAAATACTTTTTATCTGCAGAGATTGCAATCTTTTAAGTATTTGCAAAAATATCCATCTTATTTCAATTCTCTCATATATATGCTTGCAAGGAAATCAAGTTGTAGAGTGTATTTATATTGCTCAAGCCTTAATGCAGCATATATTACATAAATATCTAATATTGTGCAATGCTGCCGTAGCAGTTTCTGTTGCCAGAGAAAGTTCACCGGCTAATGACATTTTATTAATGTATTATTGAATAAAACTATAATCCACTTCTTGTTCTGGTGTTCTTGCATACATTATGATTCAGTGGCTTTCACATTACAATAAACAATGTGAAATGCCTTTTTCTTCCTTCCTTTTCAGGCGGAATGAAAATATTGAAATCTTCCAAATAAAATAAAATAAAAATAAATATTTAGAGAGGGTAAGTGCGTTATTATATGAAATACATACATATATGCAGAGAGTTAAATAAAATGTCTTGAAACTTTTTAATGTCTGTGCAGAGGGTGTGACAAGCTTTCTTGTGTTTTTGCAGCATCCTATAAGTCATAAACTGGTTGGAATCCTGCATAGTTGTGCCATAACATTGGCGCGGAAGATGTCTGGGCAAAGAACAAATAGAGAGAAAATCAAGGATTAAAGTTTCAGAAATCAGTGGGAATGATCATTACAAGTGAGAAATGAATGTTTAAGCGACAGTTCTCCTGTTACAGAAATATTACATCATTTAATAAGTTTGCTCTTGCAGCATCGCTTAGGAAGTTGTTCCTTTCAGGGGTCATCGGGCCTGCCAGAGCACTGCCGCTGATGTTTACCAAATCCTAGTCATGAAAGGGATGATGGGAATTAATTAATTAATTATTAATTAATTATTATCTTTAGTATTACAAGCAAATGAAGACGAGGCATGAATATTATCTGTCAAGTGACCTCCTAGTAATGAATGATGATTGAGTGAATGAATACTGATTACTTTAATGATCCAATTAATCTACACTGCCTGGTCCAAAATGAGAAAAGTCACCACATAGATTTTACTAAGCAAATAGGGAAAAGCCTCCCACCGAACAAGTAATGCAGCAATTAATATGTTCCAGCTGGCAACAAGCTATTTAACCCTTAATGATGCAGTGAGAAGTTTCTCGTTTCTGAAACAAAAATGTTCGAGGACACATGATGTGGTCACAGAAAAGATGTTACTGTCTTTTAGATGAGTGCATCAAGCAGGAACACAATAAAGGAGATTTCTGAAACTAATGAGGTTAAAAGAAGATGAAGGCTCTTATTTGCAAGGAGCCTAAAGATTGTACTCTGGAAAAACAGTGTGATGGGTGCATCAGGGTAAGAAAAAACCGTGAATGAAGTGTTGAACCCACCATGCCTGTATTACAGGAGGGGGTTGTGACCAGGTTTTTCCATCAGTTCCCAAATGACAAAGACGTATTCCAGGAAGACAATGCCAGTATCCATCAGGCTCAAACTATGAAAAAGTGCTTCGGGGAGGATGACACATCATTTTCACACATGGTTTGGCCGCACAGAGTCAAGACCTTAATAACCCAAGCATATTTGAGATGTCCTGAATGGCACATGTAACAATCTGGTCTCATCATCAAAAAGAGATTGTGGCAAAAGTTTTTTGCAATTTTCTTCAGCTTTGTTTTGTTTGTGAGAAAGTCAGTTATATGAAGGATACTCCGTCCATAGGTCAGGCAGGTCGGGGTATTTCTGTGGCTCAACATCATATTCGCAAGATCCAGCTACACAGACGAAGCTCAGTAGAGGAAAATATATCGGTACATTTAGATACATGTACATAGATGATTTAGCCCACTTCTTCCTACGAATAAAATTATACAGTGCACAGCTCAGTCCCCATTAAATTATTTTCCTATTTTCTTTCTGGTATAATTTAGTGAAACCAAATCAAATTATTAAAGAAAATAAAAGACAAAAAAGGAACATGAGAAACTGGAACAGTGGTATTTTAGAGGTAAAACAAGAGGAAATGATAGACCTGTCAGCAGATAGGATGCATTTAATTCATTTGCCACAACAGCCTTACTCCAAGTTGGGCCGCTTTGTCGGCTGATAAATTGTTCACAAAAATACTTTTTAAAAAATCTGTGTTTAATTTCAAAGAAATGAACATTAAACGAAAAATCAAATAAAACAACAGATGCACCGACACTGGAGTTTTTCCCTAAGATTGCTTGAAGCAGTCACCACTGTCACCACTGTCATTGTGAGCATGTTAGTTTATAATTTAGCATTTAGCTTAATACGGCCTGAACAAGCTCCAGTCTAAATTGAAATTGCCATTGTAGTCTGAGTTTGTGATTAACCATGATTTATTCACTGCACATTAAAAAATGACACTGCAGCAGTGTGCAGTCTAGCACAAGCTGTTTCAGGTCTCCAGTTTTTTTACCACACCTCAAACCAACCAGACAGTGAGCACCCCACACACACCCCACCACACACACACACACACACACACACACACATACAGACACCCAGCAGATTTATGAAGAGGAGGCCCTCTGTTCAGACACAACAACTTGCTGATGAGAGAGTACACAAGCTCTGCATCAGCATGTTTGTCAGTTATTGCAGTGATGCCCTTCGTCGGACACGCACACATACACACACCCATACACATGCTAACAAGTCCTCTATTTAAAGCTTTTACGCAAATTTGCTCTATTCAATCCCTTAATTGTGAAATTTGATTAAATTGAACGTGAGATCACAGCAGTAACAGAGAGCCAATTAACGGAGGGCAGATAAGCTTCATGGAAATATTACAGGACATTATACTGATGATATTTGAATTTACAGAGGGCGGAAAAGCTCTTTGGACTCAGTGATTAGGCAGCTACAATGTATACCTCCCACGCATACTTTATTCATAATGAGCATGACGGTGCAGAACAAGGGATTTAGAATAGCCCACCCACTCATAAAATGCTCATTAAACAAACAAAGGTGCACAGTTTGGCACATTAACATAGCTAATAACATTTGAAATGGTTGGAAATGATACTGCAAATAAGTTTATACGAGGGCTCACGCAGAGCTATTGCTATGAGTCCTTTTACTTTCTCCTTCCAAACCAAGGAAAACACCCAAGCCACGCCAAATTGGATTTGAAGGAAGGGAAAAAATATGCCTCTTTTCATCAGCGTCCTCCATCGCAAATCTCAGAAGTGCACTACAGTGAGCTCAAAACAGAGCTTTAAGATAGCCTTGATAAAAATATCTCCAAGCCGGGGATTTCTACTTTCCTTTTCATGTTCTCTGTTCTCTAAATAACTGAGTTTACAAAAGCGGACAAGAAATGTGACATTACAGATATCTACCTGGTGTAAACGCCTCAAAGATGCTGTTTAATTTACATCTAAATGTCCATATGCTCCTCGTACTATTATAATAGACGAGCAGCTGAAGAACTCAAAATCAGAGCTTTTCAATAAATCTCCCTTTACTTGAGTTTAAATCTTCCACTGTGAAGGAATTCTGTGGCTCCGAGTCAAGTTGACATGAAAATACTCCATGGATCAGACCTCTTACTGGAATGATCATCTTAACTTTTTAACCTCAACTGATTTACAATTATAAAAATCTAAATGAAACATTTTCTGCAGAATCGTACCCCTCTTTTAATTCTTGTTGCCTCTTCAAAAAAAGGGTCAAGCTAGATTGCAGCGTGAGGTGAGGGACCACATAAGTAGACATTTTTGAACAGTCTGCACTGTGAAAAAACCAGGTATGTTTGTATAATCCTGTTTTTTTTTTTGTTTGTTTGTTTGTTTTTTTTAAGAAAAATCCTGCAGGACTAATCACATCACTTTAATAGGATTCTGATGCATGGGCTGAGATCAGTACTTCAAGTTATAGACTAGAGACCATCCTTGTTTGGTCCACTTTTGGATAACAGTAAGTTTAACGAATAAGAAACAAAGATGATTTGGTGTTTTTACACCAAATCATTTCTTTATAATATCCTATTTTTCTTTTCAAATAATCAAAATGATCTTTTATATGTCATTAGACATATTTTTAAGCAGTAAGTCTCCACTCCAATGTTACTTTTGCATCTCATAACAAAGGATTTGGTCACAGTCAGACCTGAATACCAGATTTCCCTCCCTAATTATAGCCTCATTATGCTGTGCAGACATTTCTCCAGTGCAGATCTGATCCTCTAATTTCCTGGTCTGTGTTATCAATTTTCATCACTTTTCACCGTGAGAAGCGGTGTCCTGCAGGTTTATGACACACAATACTCAATTAGGACCATGCTGCGTACGGTTACTGAGAGGGCCTTGGCATAGGGAAAGCATCATTACCATAGCATTCAAGCCAATGAGTCACAGGCTCAGAAGAGCGATGTTGTCAAGTGAGCTCCAAGAAAGAAGCGGCACCAAGGTGTTCGCATAAAAGACATGATGGATACAGTCTGAAGATGTGAATTCAGGCAAAGTCTGTTGGCATGTCTGCAATTAAATAAAGATTTGTGTAGTCCAGAGGAAAAGGCCAAGCATATTATGTCCAACGGCTCCAAATAACAGAACAAAAAAACACACTTTTGAGCTTTATGCAGCTGACTGGTTTCAGTTACAAAATAAAATCTGCTAAAGTCAGGTTTAATTAGAATGAAATGGTCATATTAGTAGAAAAGATTAAATTATCAAATAGCCTTTTAGCTTAAACCATTTTCCCACAAGCCATAGGGGATTAATTATCCAGACAACCAGCTGCCCTCAGATCTCCACTGTGCATGCAAGACATCTGAAAAAGATGCTGCCTTGCGCTTGTAGCACTAATGGACTGGCGCAATGTCCCCAGCACAGGAAACTGAAAATTACAAGCACTCTCATAATGAGAGGAAACTGTTAAAACTAGGCGCTTGTTTACAGCTGCAATGGTCACTGCTACTGCTGCTAATGTTCCCATTTCAGCTACGAGATGCTCTCATTGATTCAACTCATGGAACTTTCCTAATAAGATCATTACGAGTTTATGAGGAGTTTCAGTGTGATAACTTGACAAAGCAAGAACTAATGAAGCCCAAATTATTGTGTTTCACCTGCGATTTGCTGACATACAGGCATATTCATTAGATAAATGTCATTTAAAGCCAGAGCAAAACAACTTGATGCATGTAAATCAGATGTCATGTGATAAAGAGCTGTATGGAAAAAATGAAGACATAACAGACCAACAGCCTCAAAAAGATGAGAATGACAGGGTGTATTCATGTGTCTCAGGTGGGAGAGCCCCTCAAATTAAATAAATACATAAATAAATACACATACTTTGAGATAACTTTTTGCTGTGAGTGTGAGAGAAAAGCAAGTGTTCCAGTGAAGCCCAGGACCAGAAGACAAACAGGGACTGAAAGGATGCTTACCTCCCAAAAGTAACGCCACCAACTGAAGCAGCAGTAAAGGCAACATGTTTCTTTGAGCCGTCACAAAAACAAGAATCCCACAAAAGAAAAAAAAAAGGAAAAAGCGTGGAAGTCAAAATGTCTTAGTTGAATAAAGAAAATCCCACATTCAACATCATTCATAAAAATGAAAATGCATTTTTTCCTCGGATAGAAAATATCTCAAACAAGAAATTTTCAATCGGAGTTCCACTAAGCTTTGTCTTATTCTTATATCAAGCGTTTTTTATTGACTTGGTGCTGTCGAGAAATCTAAAGCATAGAAGAGAAGGAACTTGCCTATAGCTCTGTATAATGTTTCCCAGGATTTTTTAAAGAGTGGCTCCTAACGCGTCTTCCAGCCACCGTAAAACGCCAGCTGTGATGCCGCTTCGTGATTCTCTGCGAGAATCTAATCACTTTAATCCCCCTTTAAAAAGGAGGAGGGAAAAAATAGAAGAAATGCTAAAAGCAAAAATACAACCAGCTCTCCTCAGTTGGTTAGTTGTTGAGCTTTTATCTTTCGGATCACCAGATTCCTGAAGTTGGCTGTGGTGAAGTGCGTAAAGTCCGACACTTCGGGACAAATGGACCCGCGTCCCGTCCTGTATTACTCATGGTGAAATATGATGAATTGGAAAAGTTCAAAGTCACACCACAGGGCAGCATACATCCACACGATTGCAGGTTTGACGTTCCGTGGAGTCCTGTGCGTAACTCCAGCTCCAGCAACCGTCACAGCAGAGCGCGCGACAACTGGTGCTCGTCTAACACTTCTTTATTAGACTTTGGCACCAGGTGGTTGATATATTCTGCAAAAATCCCGTTCAAAGCATTTATCTTTCGATGTTTTTGCAGAAGGATAACAGGCTGCAGAATCAGGAGCTTACGCATTGTCAGTCCGTCCAATGCGCGTCGAGAGAAGCGGCGACAATAAAGTGCCAGCGGCGCACACCGGGGGGTGTCTTCTGCTTCAGGAACATCACATTGCACAATTGTGTTGAGAATATCACTGTTTTGGTTTTTTTTTTATTTTTTTATCTCATTCTTTAAATCATCATAAAGCCAAAGGCATTTCAACTCTCAGAGCTGTTCATCCTCAGACAGGACTATCAGAGCGCGTTTTTTCTTTTTCTTTTTTTTCCTTTCTCCCACATCCACGTTCTTACTAAAAACTGTTCCACACTAAATTTACTGCCTTCTGTTTCCACAAAAAGAGACTTTTAAAGTTGTTACCGGACATGTCCAGCTGACTGCATGACTGCACCACTTGACAGGCGCTAGCGCCCCCGTGTGGCAGGAGAGCTGAAGCGAACCTTACAGAGATGTTAGACTGAAGGCTTTTAGCACAATGGGCAGTAAATAGAATTATTAATAGTGGGATTATTTACCTGGTTGGTTTGAAGAGGATGGTCTATATTCAGTCTCTACGCAGCAAGTTCAACCTTTAGGCCATTTACATGTAAGCACTAGTAAGCTTTCATAGTTTAGTTAATCACCCCATTTCTCCCGTTGCTCATATTCAGGGACATGAGGCTTACAAGGTCCAAAGAGTCTATAGAGACTGTCTTTTTTCCAAAGTGTGTGTTTCAGCCTTCTTAACATTCTTGCCTACAACTAGAATTTTTTTTTTCTGGTAATTTGGTGAAGTAAACGTGGGCATGGCCATTTCCACTCTCAAAGGAAATCTGTGAAAGCTTTTATTTGTATGTCACTTTTTTTTTCTTAACTTCTTTTGTTTGGATTGAGAAAGAAGATTGTGGCTGCTGATTAATTCATCTGAACTGGAACACAGTTAATCAAAAAAGGTGCCCTATTACTGTAATCTGGTGACTGATTAAACCAGGAGGTTCAGAGCAGATTTTCTTTTTATGGGGAGACCAGATGGTGCAGTGAAGGAAAGATAAAGGGAAATCCAAAAACACCAAATAGAAAAATAAGATGAGTCACCCGCAGTCTAATCCTTCTTTTCCAGAAGATGTGCTTTTATTCCAGTGCCTGTTTGCCAGTTCTGTACTTACGGTAAGGTCAGACCTAACATTAGTTTGCATTTTGAATGAGAGAAAGAAATTTTGCTACTTTATATTTAATGGATTGTTTGTATTTGTATTAATAAATTTGCCTTAAATTTGCTGTCTTTTGTGATTAAGAAGGTGCATATTGACTGACCAAATCTGAATCACATTTTACCAAAATAAATGTACATAGAGGATTAATTTACAAAAAGCATCAAGACAGGTTTTATATGATTTAAGTAATGTACATTCATTTTTCTACCTCTCAACCTTCACACAAAACTCATGCCACATTTATCTCAGCTAGCTTATCACACATTTCATCCATTTTTGCATTGGTGAAAGTGACTTTGAAGCCTTTTTGACTATTAATTAATTCCTGCAGCTCTTGTATTTGTTCTCATATGAATCCGCTCTATCTGGTTTACTTCAACTTCCATTTTTGGCTTCATGGAGCCAAGCTCTTACCTCTTCTTAAATGTGTGCAATTTGATCCTAAAAACAACTCTCCTCTCATCCAGCTGCAAAAAGCATTAGCAGTGTGGGGGACCTGAGTGTTGATGGAGGGCTGTCACTACGCTAGCTGTGATGTTGGACTGGAACATCACTCACACAAAGGCTGGTACATGTCCAAAAGTCAGTCCTTCTCAAGCCCGACACTCAGTCAAATCCCATGAAGCCAACACTGCGCCGTAGTCCATTCAGCTGCTGGGAAGCAGCGCCAGACAGAGCATGAGTAGATTTAGTTACATGGTCTGGAGCTGCAAGTCATTAAAAAGCTGACCTCCTTCTCAGTGTTGCATATGGTAAGTCCATTCCCAGGCTAAATTATAAAAACATTTATTGCTGCAAAAGCTCCCAAGCATCCATCTTCTTCCTTTAGATGACAAGATATATTAAATTTGGAAACATGAGAATGAAAAAAACACAAGTAAGGCAATGGCGGGCTTTATTTAGGAGATAAAAAGTGATTGTGTCTTGATAGATGGGGCGTTTAGTTCTGCAGACCTCTCAGAGGACAGGTATGAATACTTTGATGTCTTGAAAAAGGTCCCATGTCTTTGATGTCTTAAAAAAAAAAAAAAAAAAAAAAACTGGAGGCTTTCATGCCTTGAAAAAGGACCATAGACTGAAATGCCAGACACGTTTGGACTCAACAAACCGTAAGCTTTAGATGCCTTTTCCACATGTTCCACTTTGGAATGCAACACAGTTTAGTTCCTTGTGAGTTTGCATGCCAAGAGAACAACAAACTGTTGCAGATATATAATAAACAGGCCTGCGTTAATATTTTAGACCCTTTATATGTTTAGGCTCTTGTATAGCATCAAATGGCAGCTTGAGTGGTCAGAGATTCTTTAGCCAGCATGACGGTCTCTAAACATAGTCATGAAAATGATCATTTCACATCTTCAGCGACATGAAGAAGACAAGAAAAACCCTCTGTGACAGAGGCTCTGATCTCCAGAGAGCTCTGATCTCAACATTATGGAACCAGTGAGGATCACATGTAAAGAAAGGAGTAACAGAGAGTCTCAATCCTCAGATGAACTGAAGAACATGGCGAGAACACTCTGAAAAAAGAAAAGCTGTTTTTAAAGGCAACTAGTGGTCACACAGTTATTACACTCCATGTTATTGATTTTGTTTTGAATGTCTATATGATAAATGAATAAAATTACAATTTGTGGGATATTTACATAAAGATAAACACTATAGCAGAAGCAGTTAAGGTAAAGTTGTGTTTTGTAATGTATTTTTCTTTTACTTTGTCACCCTGTGACCTTCACTCAGACCCATGGAGACTTTTTATACTGTCCTCTATATGATACATAATGAATTGTCCCCTTAGTCTTATTTTGGGTGGTATTCTTCATCCATGACCTTTCCAACCTCAGTAGCTTGTCCTCCATGCTCTTGGTGGACAGGAAGCACAAATTCATCACCAGCTTTCATTCTCCTCCTTTGGCCTATCTGATCAATGATAGCATTAATAAAAACCGCTGCAGAGCACCCTGCCGCCCTCTGTGCTTTGCCCACTACCGGCCTGCACAGATTACCACCAGCTACTCACAGCCCATTAAAAACTGTGTTTACTTATCAGCCTCTCTGGGGCCGTCACTCTGTTTTCAAGACTGACGCCCACAGGGAAGGTAAAGAGTGACCTTCCTATTGCCTACAGTGCTGTAAGTCTCTATAGTCCCACATGGTTTGTCCCGTAATTTTCTGCCTACATTCTACTAGAGGCAATGTCAGGAACTCAAAAGCAAAACAACTCTGAAAAAGAGCAAACCAAAGAGGGATGATTATTTGAAGTAGATAAACTGCAGTTATTTTTACAATAAAGGACGAGTGAATCTTTCCATATTAGCATTTTATTACGAATTGGGAGCAAAGACTGACAATGTTCTCATGTATAACACAAGTACAAAAACTGGAATATTAAAAATTAAATGGAAAAAAAACAAAGGGTGAAACATGTAGGACTATTTTTTATTAATTATACAGAGGAAAAGTCCAACACAGATATATGTGGGTGCAAATGCACACACAAGTTTCCAAGCTGATATGTGCTGTAGTTTACGTGAAGTAAATCACTTCTGCGTTGATTGTAATTACAGCTCCTACTTTTGCTACATTTTATAGTGTTTTATTTATTAATTGGCCATTTTGAATTTCCTAAAAGATAAATGTTTCAATGCTATTGTGTTTAATGACCACAGTATGAGAGCTGCACTTCAATACATCCCATTTTTGCCTCAAAGAATCTTGGCCCAAGAAAAGAGTTTCTTACAGCTGCACATGGGTTAACTGCAAATGTGCCATTATATTTGAGTGACAGTTGAGCAATCATGATAGCATAAATGGGACAAGGTGAACTCTCCTCATTCTTCTTTACACACACAGTTATTTCTTATCAGCTAGAATGTGTCACGGTCTACTTTTGGTGTGCTTAACTTCCTCTGACCTTTGAAAGGGCTGATTATTTCCATCCACAATCTTCACTTTGCAATGTGCTGCCAGCACAAAAGGATATTCCAGACCTGCTGGCCTGATAATTCCAGCTCATGATACGTCACCGAGGGAACCAAAAATTACAATGCTCTGCTGCTGTATTATCATTTGGCTGGCTCCAGCTTCACCTTCACTGCTGGTTGTCTATCACCTTTCACCTCTGAGCGTGCAGCCTTTCCAGGAGCAGAGGACTTCTGTGTTTGCTTAGAAGTACTCACTATTCACACTCATTAACTTTCCCTTTATGCATTGCCCTCCTGGGACAAATTACACTGCTTTGCATAGCCTAGAGTACTTTAGCTGTGTAAATCTCCTCGATTTGGGGAGACTCCCACGCCTCCAGCTCCCAGAGATGAAAAGAAAGGGAATCCAACGGGAACCAACAGGTTTAAATGTTAAATAGATTCTTATTTTACTTGTGGTAATCTTGTAATCAAAGGTTGAAAGGGGTCACATTTATCACCCAGGGAACAAATAAAAGTCTTATTGTGTCTTGCTTCCTTTCACCTCCAGAGGAAATGTGAACCAGATAAATGATGGCCTTGTTCCAGGAGGAGCTCAATCTGTTGCCAACGATATGTGGGCAACAAAGTAATTTCGATACTGTTCTTTGTATTGATAGATGAGACCAAAATTTAATATAGAGCCAATTTACTGGTATGGGGTATAGGAATGGAACTGCACTTATCTTCCCTCTTTTTTCCCTTTTTGCCCCCATCTCTTCAATTCAGCTGAAGATTAGACGTCAGGAAGAGGACAAACAAAACAAAGGGTGATATTTTTGACAAATATTCTTAACTACCACCGTTACTCCTTAATACCCATCATGCTTGTGAGGATCATGTGTAATAATAAGACAGGTAATGTTGCAGTATGATGATTAAAGGTTTGTGTTTTTCAAGCTATTTCAGTCAGATTTGAAGCTCAACATGCAGCAAAATAAATAAACTGAACCAAACTAGTTAAGTAGGTTGAATAACAGTGGCTTTGACTATTTTTTGCAAGCAATTTCAAATACATTTTGACTTAGCAGGAAGTGCTGTGTGACCACTCTCAAGAAGCTGCTTTAATGCTAAGCCTGAGATGTTGGAGGGAGCCGCTACAGTAAAAATGCACATTTCTTTTTCATGGTCTACCACTGGATGCACAAGGCCACCTGCTGTTCCTGTCGTCTAACAAGAAACTGTATGCTCCTGTGGCCACACAGTGACAGTGGGAGACAAAGATTGTCTGCTCCACCAGGGAACCCTGAAAGGCATGCACAAACTCAAGAGCTTGTGACCTGCAGCTTTGCCAAAAAAAGGGAGTTAAGTAGATTATTCATGAATCATGCTGAGTTCACAAATTGTTCATATGATTTCTTATGAAAAATAATGCACAGATATACGTTTAAACCAGAGTCCATTGGGACAACGAGAAATCAATAGTGGTGCTGTGTTATGTTGTCTGCAGGACTTTGTGGTTCTCAAGCAAAAACAAAAAAGACAGAAAAAATGTTTTGACTCATTTTTAAATATTTATTCCCAAAATAACTGAATGAAAATACAAAGAGCTTTTTTTTTTATACTAAGTCTTTCAAGTGCTCTCTGAAAGTGTGGTCTCTGTTAGTGAAACTAAACCTAATCCATCATTGGAAAGGTCTTTCTCTGGAGAATAACGCGGCAGTATGAACACTATACATGACTCTTTCTTTGAAAAACAGACTTTTGAACTTTGACCTCAGTGCATATTTGAAGTCTTATAATTCAACAACAAAAGGAACAAAGACATGGGACCAACTGTTACAGAGAGCTCCTGACCTGAGCTGTCATGTAAAAACGCATGTGTTATACCAACCAACTGGGAGTGCTGTCAAATATGGATAAATCACACTTTTACCCATTTAAAATGTAAGTTATTAAAATTTGAATTCACAGTTGCATTCACTGTCTCTTTAGTCATTCAGCTCTTCAGATGCCTGGTAACCTGTCATTCATTTGATTCAAGTGTCTTGGAGATGGGATCCATTTAAAAGATGCAGGAGAGTAGCTCTCCAGGACTGAACATTCTTGATATGACATCAATGACTGACACCAAGGACGGACACCAATAGGAGGACGAAAAAAACCTCCATATGCGGTTGGAGCAGGGATACTTTCATGTAAAACCAAAAGTGCCATATTCTGGCTGTGTCTCAATTTAAGGTCTCTGCACTTGAGAGTGCTGGTTTGTTGGCTACATATGTCACAGTGGCTTGCCAAGCACTGTCCCGTTTGGAAGGTATTTCTGAATCCACTTCACAAACCTTCACTCAATTTGGCTAGCATTTGGCTGGTACCTCGTTTATACCATCATTCATGTCACACAACAAGGGAGCAGCAGTTGAATACTAACATTTTATTTAGTCACTTCTCTTTAGTAGAAATGTGATAAAGCCAAATACATTAATGACATTTTAATTGTGTAATATGTGATATTTGTGGAATTTAAAATGACTAATGAAGCATCTGCCAGCTAGGAAAAAAAAAAATATTTTCAGGTTTAAGGAACAGGCAAATAAAAGTAAGAGTTCCAGCTCCACTTGGGTTTCAGAATGTAAATTTAGCTAAAGGAAAATCTTGGGAAGATTTGGAATGCTTTGATTATTAAACTCTGGAGAGTTGTCACATACTTAGTTGCTTGGCGACGGGACTGGAGAACAATGGAGTGGCTAGGTAAACTCATTTCACAAATGGTAAGCTGCAAGAGGCTAGAACTACATAGGCAGCTTTGTAGCCCATGTAGCTAATGCTTCCAAAGCAACCCTGAACTGAAACACAGCCTTTGTTTTTCCTGTAAAGCCAAGGCTCTCAAATCATAATATGATAGAGTCCTGACTTGCGTCTTACCTGACACATGAGACATTGAAAGATATAAAACAGAAATAAATATTATGAACATGTTTTTGTGGAAAGTTTGGCAAGAATAATAGAGGCTTTTCATCTTTGCTCTATCAAGCAAAGATGAAAGGTAAGGAGTGAGTGCAACCAACATAATGTACAGTTTCAGTACCTGATGAGACTGAGGGGAAGAAGGGCCCAGAGTCACCCAACAGAGCCCAGAGTCTCCAGATGGTGTTATCAGTCCTTCTAGTCAGGCCATCTGAGAAGAAAAAGATCAAGTGTGCTCAAGCCACTAAAACATTGAATTGGCGTTAGTTTTATGAGGATGTGGATGCTGTGCTGGACACAACAGCCTAAGGGGGTGTGGAAATGAGGCTGCAAACATGGCGACCATCATATTGAGTATGGTGGTCGAGACGTTTGGTGCAGAGGAAGGAAAGTTAGTAAGACAATCCTATGCCAAGAACCAGTGGGCAGTTAAAATCCATAACATCAAGAAAGGGCTAAAAGCTTTGACTAAAGAGTACAAAGAAGCTCGTCAAGAGAATCGGGCACCATTGGCAAAGCTACATGCTATGCTTAGGAAGAGGCTCCTTCTCAAGGAGGCGACACAAACAAAGGGCAAGAAAATGCAATGCCTTCATTAACAACCCCCTTGGTTTAACCAGACAGCTTGTTGCTCAGAGACATAGTGGATGGCTTGCCTGTGCGAAGGAGGAAATTGACCATCATCTTTACAGCATCTTTAACGACCCTATTAGAAGCTAAAATCTGAGACAGTGTGTCACTGTGATGAGGCTTTCAACCAGAAGGAACCACTCCTGAAAGAACCTGCACCTGGACTGGAACTTCTTACAAGCACTGTCCCAAGATGATCCATCAGCTTTGGAAGAGTTCTATGGTCTCTGTGGTTTGGCAAATAACTGGAAAGCAGCGGCAATTTGGAGAAGGAAGTCATAAAGAGGAAGACTAAAGAAATCAGCCAGTTTAGAAACATCTCTTTTGTCAGTGTTTGTTGGAAGATTTTCCACCACTGTTGGAAAGTGCCTGGCAGGCTTCTTCCTTAAAAATGGATAAACTGACATACTAGGACAGAAAGGAGGTATTTTCACCAGGTTGTGTATGCAGCTCCTCAGAGATGCAAGGGACACAAGGGAGATCTGTTGTAGACCTGGACAGTGCCTTTGGCTCACTACCCCATAAGCTGGTAAAGGAAACACTGAAGAGGCACTGTGTTCCACCAACAGTAAGAGACCTCCTTCTGAATTATTACAGTAATGTCAAACTGAGAGTCTTAGCAGGTTCAAAAACCTCTGAGTGCCACAGATTGGAGGTGGAAATCATCACAGCTTGTACCATTTTGGTGATCCCCTTTGCTCTGGCTATGAACGTGCCAGTAAAACATGCAGAGTCAGAATACAGGGTCTAGATTTCAGATCCAGTAACCAACTATCTGCCTGTTCATGGATGACCAGACAGTAACCATTGTGTCTGTCCCTGGATGAAGATTAATCTAAAATAGCTGGAAAAATGTATGGGTTGGGCAGAGATTTCATTAAAAATAGTAAAATCAAGACCCTTGACGCTAAAGAAAGACAAATTGGTTCAATATGTTTAGGTTTTCGATCTCAGAAATATTTATCCCCACCATTTCAGAGAAGCATGTGAAAAACTTTGGCATTAATTCTTTGGCAGCAGCCTGAGGGATACAGCTTCAATTAAGAACACCTTTGAGGAGCTGGAGGGTTTGGTAAAGAAGGTCAATAAGACAGGCTTACCAGGCAAGTTTAGGCATGGATGTCCCAGCATGTGACTGCCTCTGATACTCTGACCACTGCTCCTGTATGAGTTCCCAATCTGCACCTTTACACACCTACAGAGAAGAGTCAGCCACTGCCTGAGGAAATGGCTGGGATTACCACAGATTTTAAATAATATTGCCCTCGGTGAAACACCTACAAACCCTTAAATCCATTGAGGAGAAGTTCATGGTCTTGCGCACGTGAGCTGTGTGTTGTAGCTCCAGCGAAACAGCAGATGAGGAAAGATCCAGTAGAGCAGTGTGGATGAGACAGCAAGATGCATGGACTAGATAGGAACAAGCTGAGGAGAAAAAGATCCCTTGGGCTGACCTTTGGCTGGCAGTGCCATACCACATCCAGTTCCTTGTCCAGGCCATCTGTTATGTTCTCCCAGCCCAATTAATCTGTACTGCTGGAAGAAGGAGACCCTAGAACACATACTGAGCTCCTACCCATAATCAGGTAATAAAAACCATCACAGACAGCATTGGTGGTGCTACTGACATTTATTTGGTGTCTGAGGACATAAAAAATGTTGTCATGGTGGAGCCCACTGTGTCATGGAAAGAAACAATGGAGGAGGCCCATGAGTGGAAGGGGGACAAGTACCAGGACTTAGTCAGCGACTGCCACAGATGGTGCTGGAAGGCTAGGGCCTTGCCTGTGGAGGTAGAATGTCAAGGCTTTGCAGCACAGTCTCTCCGCATAACCTACACTGCAATTGGCATCACAGGTGAAAGGGGGAGGAGAACCATCTCTAACAGCATAGAGGTAGCAGAAAAAGCCTCAATGGGGCTTTGGATTAAGAGGGTAGATCTGTGGGTAAACTGCCAGAGCACATGCTGATGTCTGATCAAACTGGGCAGGGTCACCTGAATAGTAAATGGACTTCAACTTGTACTTATATAGCGCTTTTCCAGTCATGCAGACCACTCAAAGCGCTTTACACTACTTGTCACATTCACCCATTCACACACACACACACACACACACTCGTACCCCCATAGGCACATCGGAGGGCAGGTTGGGGATCAGTGTCTTGCCCCAGGACACTTCGGCATGTTGTCAGAGGAAGCCTGGAATCAACCTCCCAACATTCCAGTTGAAGGGGGACTGCTCTTCTTCCTGAGCTACAGCAATGAGTGTGTCTGATATTTGTGAGACCCAAAACACCCAGCGATCTCAGGATAAGTCACTGATGATGTTCTCTGGCTTTGCATCGGAAGATGTATCATAAAAACAGAATTATAATTGGACTACTGGCAAAAATATAACCTGTAGTGCTTGGTAATGATTAAACATTATAATTACAATTAGCTGCATTGTTACATGCAAAACTAAACAATGACTCAAAACAGGCTGAGCAAGCGCCACCCCCCTGTGTGTTATCCTCTGTGTAAATGTTGTGACTCTACATGCCAGTACATGTGCATGTATTCACCCACTCGCACACAAACATGGCTCTGTGCATGAACATGTAGGACTCCCACAGAGGAGGCTTAAAGCCCAGGAAGTATTCATTCAAATGATCATAAGAGATCATTGGAGAAGCATGTGTGGTTGAAGATGTACACGACTCCTTGTCCTGTTTGATCACAAAAAGAGCTCCAAAATATTTCATGAGTACCCTTTAGTTTATATAAGAATATACACTTTGTATGTCACACTGAACATGTTACCCAACTAATATAAAAATGCTGTTGTGGATTTTTTTTTTGACAATTTCAGTACATAAATGTGACTTTATGGGTATATAGTTCAAAAACTTTGAGTGAATGCCCTTTATTTGGAAGCAGTTTACAGTGTGATTGACTTTAATTTTATCACTAAGACCCATGCCTACCTCGCTCTCTGTTCTTCCAGTACAGTGAGACGCTTCTCAGCTGCATGCAGAAGTGGAGGTGCCTGCTCCAGTAAAATGAGATGAAATGAGTAGTACTTTAGAAGACGGGTTGTGGAGAATTATAGAGTTCACTTTAGGTCTTTGTTTGTTTTTTTGTTTTGTTTTGTTTTTGCTTTTACCTGTAGCCTTTCCCAAAACACTTAGTTTTGACCATAACTAAGTGTAAATACTAAAGATACTCTTTAAGCTGAGACTTTGTATTTATCTTTAAATTTTCTTCTTCTTTTCCGTATTTAGATTAATAAATCAAATAAATCAATTTGTCAGAGGAGTTTTCAGATGTTTTATTAAGCAGCTGCAGGAGGAGGGCCAAAAGAGCAGGCTGAAATTTCAGCCTCCTGCCCTGCAAAAACCTGCAGCTCAGAACCTGAAAATATCCAACAACACCCCCAATAAGACCACCAACATTTGTGTGTAAAGTTGAGATGGCTAAACATGATGTGTTCTGTGAAATAACTTGTAGGTTTGTGTGTGGTTTAACAGAAAAGGATGACGCTACCAGCATGAAGGATTGGATCTAGACATACATAGAGCAAATCGGTGACGAGGAAGAGGAGGAGGAAGATGAAAGAGGAGGAAAGAAGACACAATCCTGATTTAGATGAAAAGTTTGATCCAGTATGGAAAATTAAAACAACTACAACTTTCTGTGAATGAAACATTTTACAGCAGCATTTAAAAACTCCTCATTCAGTCAGTTGATCAGAAAGTCAAAAGTGAGTTGGATTAGATTCAGTAAACATCAAACTACCACATTACCTCTACAGTCCACAGCTGATCAATTGCAGATCTTCTCATCTGCAGCTGATCTGCTGTGTACTGTGACAGGATCTCCAACAACCTCAACTGCTTACCACAACAGGAAAATCACCTTTTCCCTGTAAAGGTAATGTAGTAGTTACTGAATCTAATCCAACTCACTTTTTCAATGTGGATGCTGAGGATTAGTTGGATCAGATTTGTTACAAGGATTCAAGTAAAGCAAACAGTTTGAAGCTGCAGGGGTTTTGGTTCCAGGTATAGCATGTACAAGACATAGTGAAGCAGATAGGATACACAGCTAGCACCTTCTTGAAGACGAAGAAATCTCCATATCTGTCACAGAGAAAAGGGAAGACATTTTAGCACCAGAAAATGTTGGCTCTCTTAAGTAGTTTTATGTCTGATGATGGTGCAGCTCTGTATCCTGTTATCTGGTTTCACTAACTCAAGAAATGGAAATCTTGCATGTCATAAACTGTCAAAGAGAACTTAAATGTAAAAGGGACAGTATTGGCATTTATTAACAAACGTAAACACAGATAGCTCTTTTGGAAAAGCAAAACATACAAATGAAAAAAATGTGCAACAAAAACCAGGAAAGAAAGTAAGTGAAAGTTTATAAATGAATCATTTGGATGGAGCCGTCCTTTTGTTCCTTCCAGGTTTGGCTCACATGCTGCAGCTGCATGACCTCAGATAAGAGGTTTCAGGACAAAAACATGGTGTAATGCATTATAATTCACTACTAACACATTTTGAAAACACAAAAGATGCAAAAGTCAACCCACTAATCACGTCTAAGTTGATTTTTCTCTTTTGTCTCTCTGTGTGTTTTGTTTGTCTATTGATTTACTTTATACGTACTTTACTTTGTATGGTGTACATTAATAATCATTATTGTAAACTGACCAGAGTTCGCCAAATGGCGATTTTTCATCAACAGTCCATTTTAAGGTTTACAATCATTGCCCTCCATTTATTAATAAAAAAAAAAACAAAAAAACAGGACTTTGTGTTAAATGCAGTGTAATTCAAAGGCACGTCCTCTTAACTGTTTTTCTTCTTTGTGCCTCTTTTAGATTGTGTTGTCAACTAAGATTGCTGAGACAGATGTTACTACTCCTGATGCCAGGTTTGTCATTTATTCGGGAAACACCAAAGATTACTCTTCAGTGAAACCACTCCCTGGCTTATCCTGCATTTGCCTTCAGTTGTCAGCTGTGAGTTTTTTATTTAGTTTAATGTTTTCAGTCGTTTCTCCTGGCTTGAGATCAAGTGGTTAACCCACTTACTACAAAATATTAAACTTTATTGGCTTCCAGAAACTTGTGTTTTATAGTTAGTGTGTAGGTTTTTTTGTTTGTTTTTTTTGGTTTTTGAGTCACTGTCCATCTGGACTTTAAAATGCAGTCAGAGTTTTTTGCATTTGAGTCTGAGCTATGATCTGTGCCTGTTTACTTGAGAAGTTCAGATTCAGTAAATGCTACTGTTTCATCTCATGCCATCTTCCAGTTCACTAAGTTTTTTTTTCTTGTGTCATTTATTAATTCATTAGTTGTTTTTTTTTATTGTTTGTTGGACCCTCTGAGAAGATTAAGAAGATACCAGTTATTAAAAAGGTCAAATTCTCAAGTCCTTCCACAGTTAGGATGTTAACACCTAACACTCAAAGATGAAGTTAAAGCTCATTTTCATTTTTATCAGCAGGTCACATTGAGTTGGATACTCATGTATACATAGGATTTTACTCCATACTTAACCCTCATTTGGAATAACAGATATGTATTTATTACAGAGTAAACCTTTCATAGTTTACCAAAATATTGTTGCATTTTTCTCATAACATTTACTATATGGCTCCACAGTATTTGTAGTTTTCTGTCACCACTGAAATGTTTCTCACAGGATGAATGAATGCATGCTGATCTCTCACATTGCAGGAAATGCATTGCAAATCCACAAGATTTTGTACATAGCTTTTTGTATGGTATTCTACGATCAGGTAATTAAAATACACTGCATGAATACAAAGTATGAAAGTTGTGAGTGAATGAAGTGCGCAAAAAGACTTCAGAGTGATTGTGTACACACTGCCATCCGTTCAAGGAACAATGCTTTATTGATCAGGTTACTTAGATGTGAAAACAGTCATTATATTTAAAGTGACAAAATTAGATTTAATCAAACTTTGATTAAAGTACTGTACTCTGTTTTCCACTCCAGATGAGAAGTTCTGAGAAGGTCTAATTGTTTCTCTCTCTGCTGCTTGTTTGGCATTCTACCCATGTTCACATTTACACGATGGTTTATGTTTGCTTTCATGCACACATAAAGCCACTTGCTGATGCATTTGCTCTGTAATAACAGCTCTGCAGTGCAGATCCAACACTGCGGTCTGAATGACAATGCTGCCACCTGAAGACAGTTTTAGTACAACATCATGCAATTTCAAATGATTTATTCATCTAAACTGAATTTTTGAGTGTTGAATTAAGTTTTGTTGAGTGTGGGAACATTGCATCCATTTGTACAGCTAAGGTTTTCATAAAGAAATAACTCAGTCCTTACACTTGAAGTGTCTTACAGTTTCTCATTCAACCAAATGGTAATTTAAAGTCTAAAACAACAGATATGCTCTTTGGAAAATGTGTCTTTCTCAGCAGGACATTTACAACCCTAGATAAATGACACAGAATAGCAGCAACAACATATATTGTATTAAATGCACTTACATAGCTAACATATTTTTTTATAAAGTTAAAAATGACATGTGATTGTAACTTTTTTTTCACCACTCCTGATTGGTTCTGATAGCGACCCCATCCATAACCAAACTGCAACACTGCAGGGGTTTGTTTGCTGAGCAGGACAAACCAAATGGTCTCAGTATAATTAGATTACTGCAAATAAATTGAAAAATTATCAATCTGAAAGCTGTTGTACACTTGTTTGCCACATGGATAGAAGAAACGTTTAAGAATGACTGCTGTTGCTGGCAAAATAATGAAAAGATTAAACTCATCTATTGAAAACATGGCTGCAAATTTAGTTTTTAGAAATGAAATGCAAAATCTTTTGGGGTTTTTTTTTCTTTCAAGATTCTCAGTTCAGTTCCTGGCTTGGTCCCATGGAGTTTACAAGTTGTGCCCATTTTTTACATAGTTTTTAACAGGGTAAACCAGTATTGTGCCAAAAGGCTGGGTGAGTATAAGGGAATTTTAAGAAAGAGTAGACATTTCCTTGAAGCTGTAATCACTTCTTAGCAGGCACCAACAGTTGTAAATGCCTTTATAGTGCCCTTAGAGAGTACTGTGGGAGACAGAAAGAGTAGATTGCCCTTTAAGTTCTACGACTAATTTCTATTGGTTAAACTGGACCACGTTAAGGATAAATCCACATTTTGATAATAACATGCTGCAATCAGTTTTTTGTGTTGGCAATAAACTGCTTAAATCGCATATAATGTTCCATTAAGTGCTTTGTAGAGGGTGGTAAGAAATTGTGGACCTAATGTACTGAAAATAATTGTTGAATAAAATTAAACGATTTAAAGAGTCAAATAGTGTTCAAGTCCAAAACTACTGTATGCATTGTGCTGCATCTTTAATGATATTGGAACATTTAAAATAGTTTAATCCTTCATTATTTATGACAGTGTGTAGTCGGTCTACAGTCATGACATGGCCATTTGAAAGGAGACTTTAGTTAAATCGCTAATATACATAAATAGAATTGTACTATAATTCTAAACATTCACAAGCATTAGGCAATGTAACCATAGCTAAAACAGTAAAACGGAAGCATGAACGTGAAAAAAACCTTTCCGTCTGCAACTGTTATTAAATGCGTTGAAGCACTTAGTTTTATACCTTCCATGTAATCATGGACATAACTAGAGGAACAACGAAGCTGAATGCAGCTTTAACAAGCTGTGCGCGCTCCCGCGGCCGAACGGCAGTTTCTAGCAGACCATCACTTTCTGTCACTACCCCTTCTACATCCCATCATTCAAAAGCTAGATTGTTTGGTTTATTGGTTATTATAGGAGTGAGTTTTTGTTTATCTCGTTTGTTTCTATGTTGTCTTGACGCTTTGATGGACTGACGGCTTTTCCAAGGTGTACCCAGGGTGTACCCCGTCTCTCGTCTGATAACAACTGCTCTAACTCACTTGTTCCCACCCCGAAACGAGCGATCCTGAACTGGAACCTGTATGTGGGTACAGAATGATTATTTTCAAACTGTTTAAAAGTTATTTTAAAATCTTTGTTGAATCCCGAGTACATTTTGGCATACCGCGAAGAGGAACCTTTGTCAGAATTGTGGTTGATTTGGGATTGAAACTAGCGTCGGACTGATGTGGGCGTAAGGGAAGCAAAAGAAACTTCCTGTTTGGAAAATTAGACTGTTATTAGTGTATAGTCAGATATTGTACGACTTTCTTCTATTTGTTAAGTAAGTTCACTTATTTGTATCGATAACGTTAGCACGTACAATGGTAAAAACTGTAGCTCGGTGAGGCTAGCATTTAGCGTAGCAATGTGTGTCCCTGAAAAAGCTTCCCTCCCTTTCTTTAAAAGTAACTTTTAGATCTCGTAAATCATTCAGACAAATGGTGCTACAAATCAGGTAGAACAATTTTTGTATGTGCAGAAAAGTATAACATTTAAGATGGTATAACTTTTATAAAGTATTTGTTACAAAGTTATTGTTATGTAGTGCCTATTCTTTTAAAAAAAACAAAACAAAAAAACAGCTGCATTCAGAAGATAACATATGAGTCCCATGAGATGACATCTTTTGTATTACTGTGGATCTTCTGTCCATTTCTTCTTTTCAGTAAAGAGTATCGTTAAAAACGGAGGAGCCATGCCTTTCCTCCATGGATTTCGACGGATCATTTATGAATATCAGCCGCTGGTAAATGTTATCATAGGTCTTGTTGGACTGGAAGAAGGAGGAGGCTGTCAAGAAAACAGGTACACCTGAATCTGGATCAGTCTTCTCTGATTGTAGTTCCTGAAGTAAGTTGGGCTTTGCCAAATTGCTTTAACAACAAGACTGAAACTGGGCAAAGTGACAATAAACTGACAGCTGACCAAAATAAAGTTGTATTATACTTTTAAAAAAAAAAAGAAGAAACCAACTCCAGTAGTATTACTTTCCTTTAATATTAATACTACATCCAACCTCAGTTTATAGTTCTCCCTTTGTGTTGTCACAACAGCCCGAATGTCAGGGACATTTCATAGGGATTGATTGAAACATTTGTGGCGTTTCTTGTCAGAAGTCCTGAGGATGAGACCAGTCTGTGTGGTGCTTTAGTGGAGCTACTGGAGCGAGAGTCCCAGTCAGAAGTGTTCCTGGAAGGTATCAGCTATGCCTTGTTTAAAGTGGCAGAGCAGGGACCTGTGTATGCAGCTAAAATACTTCTGCGCTATGGAGCTTATATAAATTTTGAAGGTGAGTTTATTATTTGGAATTATACAGTTTAGTTAACTTGACAGTGCGAAAAGTTTCGTAACAAAAGAAATTGACTGCCTGTTCTTTTCCTTTTCCAGTGTCCCTCCCAAGTAAGTTAGCACTGACAAACTATGTGAAGTCCAGAAAATTTGATCTATTTTTTGGTACAAGTATTCAGCAGCATGGTCTTTAACGATAAGCCAATAAATTCCAGTGATAGATATGCTTGTGAAGGCATCACACCTTATAATGTTGCAAACCTTATATGCTTGTATTTTTAGATTTAGAACAAACATATTTCTGTTGTGAGACAAAAAAAAAATGTATCTCCTGCTTAATGATAAAAAAAAAAAGCACATTTGGTCAACTTTTCAATCAGTTAAAGATAAGAGTTAAGTATATGCACAGTAAATTTTCTGTTTGTGAATTGCTTGTTTTTTTCCACGATTCTAAGCCACTGTGTCGGAACAGCTTTAGCTACTAACTTCAAATATGCATTTATTGTTTTTTATTAAGTTGTAAAGCTAAGTTAAAGTTGAGCTGTGGCTAGAACAAATTTTCGAAAGTAGTTGTAAAACATAGTTTGTGTTTGTTCATGCTCTTTGTGTATTTACACCACGTAGGTAACATCACAGCACTCTGGTTTCAAAAGCAAAGAAATGCTTAAATCTTTTGCAAATACTTTGAGAGTTGTAGCAAATTATTTTCATGGGAAAGTGTTTTTGTTTGTGCAGGGACTAAAAGGTTATTAGTTTTTAAGATTTCCACTTATTCCATCATTTTAATGTCTGGTGGTACCTGGGTAATAAACATTTAATGACAGATTGCACTCTGAAACAATCTGTTATTAGCCAAGTAGCTGCATATGCACGGTGAGCAAGTTGACATATACTTCAGAGAATTAGTCTCTATTGTAAAATATAGTGAATTGTGATGTACTGTGCGTGCTGCTGCTCAGATGAAACCTGTCAAGACTCAGCTAAACTCTGTTGTGGTGACCTCTGGTGGATTTAGACATGTTTCCTCTGGGACATAATTAGTAGATTCTTGCACAGGCTGCTTCATTCATCTTTCACATTTCTTTAGTGTCCCTCCCAAGTAAGTTAGCACTGACAAATGCTTCCACATAGCGTGCAAAAATGGTCCAATCTTACTATTTTTTTTTCTAGTATTTGCCTTTTTTCCTTTCAAGTTTAAAAATAGACCACAAGCTTTCCAACAAACCCCAGTGCTGATTTGGTTAACGGTCATTATAGTGCATGTCTAATGCAACACTTCTCTTGCTCATATTCTCTAGTTTTTCTTAGTCTTTCTGTATTTGTATGTCGTCAGTATATTTTGATTCATTCTCATGCAGTGATTCAGAGCTACAAGGGGTCTTAGATGTCATTATGATCAGTAGCTTGTGTAGCTTACCAGGATATGCATAACGGTAGTAAATGAAGATTTCTTAAAATGCTATCTTATAAAGATGATTTTAGATTAATGTGGATGTTTGTTTCCATTTTCAAGACCCAGTGTCATACTACAACCCACTACATATAGCTGTGCTGAGGAACAGGCCAAACATGGTGAAACTGCTAGTTGGGCACGGAGCAGACATTGAAAAGAGGGACAGGGTGAGCATAAAAGGATCAATGATTTTGTGTCTGGTTTCAGTCCTAGATTTTTTTTTTTTTTTTTTTTTTTATCATTAAGCGTAAATATAATAAATTGTATTCTTTGTAGATCCATGAGAGCAGTCCTTTAGACCTCGCCAGTGAGGAGTCAGAGAGGCTGCCCTGTCTGCTCACTTTGTTGGATCTAGGTGCTGATGTGAATGCGAGGGACAAACATGGTCAGATTACACATGGTCTCTTCACTGAAACATATCCATTCATAGGCTCATTCAGTTATTCTTCAAGGTAACTGCTTTGTTCTTTTCTCAAAAGGGAAATCTCCTTTGCTCCATGCGTTAGCAAGCAGCGATGGACTGACCGTGCACAACACAGAGAACATCCAGCTTCTACTTGAGAGAGGTATTCATGCCAAAATGCCCTTCTATTCCTTTGTGTCCCGCAGGCAGGAAGTAAAACCGATGAGGGTCATGATGATATAAAATCCTCATCAATTTCCAGAAGTAAAATGCTGTCGGTCTCACTGTAGGTAGCATCATCTCTTTCTCGATGTTTGTGAAGTCGCAGGGACACAGACAAGACACAACATTACCGTGTTTGTGGGTTTTTTTTTTTAATAATACACGGATTCAGCAGAAACTTTTATCCAAAGCAACTTCCGTTGCTCAGACAGGGGGAGTACATAGTGCTAGCTGGCATTAATCCAGAAGCAGCGATCTTAAATAGCCTCCATCCATCCATTTTCTGTCGCGATTATTCCATGTCAGGGTCACGGGGAACATTAGCAGATTAGAATCAGGGTACATCGTCCGACCAGTCCGTCACAGCACCAGCACAGACAGACAACCAACCAACCATTCACGCTCACACTCCCTCTTTGGGAGAACTTAGCGTGACCAATTAACATGTATGTCTGAGGACTTTGGGAGGAAATCTGAGTACCTGGAGAAAGATCCAGCCGGGGCTCAAACCAGCAACCTTCTTGTTGTGAGGCTGTAGTGTTCATCACCACGCTACATAATCAATAAGTTCAGGAAAAAAAACTTGCAGATGATACAGCAGTAGTTTACACCCGCAGGTGTTGCCTATCTGACCAATCAGTGCTGTGCAGTTATTGAACTTAACCATATGGTATCAGCCTTGAATACCCAGTCATGGCAAGGTAAAACCAAAAGAACATACAATAGTATTAGTTCCATGCCGTAGAAAACTGGGGGAAAAGGATGTTGATCCAGTACCATATGACACAATGGTGGGTAATCAAAGAGCAGCATTTCTTTTCTTATTTTTTTAATTCAGCTGTGATGATGAAGGTTTCTTGATCAGACAGGAGGACAAGGTTTTTTTCTGGATTACTGTCCTATTTCTGACAGTCCGAAACTTTTCCAACAGTTAAAGAGGGATAAAATTAGATTAGATCTCTAGTATTAGTTTCTTTGACATAAAAATTTGTTGGACTATGATAAATTTTTTTCCACAGTTGCGTGTCTTGCGTTTTACGGGAAAAAGTTAATCACATCCTGGAGATAAAATCTCAACATGTTGTTTTTCTCTCTTTTTTTTTATTTTTGTAGAAATTACAAGCAGCTCAGTGTTGCTGTGATCCTTTATACACTGTGGGGAGTTTTTTTAACTAACATTTTATTATAGTTTTCTCATCTGTCTTTGTCATCAGGGTGTTTACTTGCTTCAGTTTTTTATTATTATTTTTATTATTATTCTTTCAGATGAAGTTTATATAATAAACAAAACGACAAACAAAACAATAACATTTTAAATGTGAAAGCAGTCAGGAGTTGATTCTAAATATTGTCCATGAAGAAGTTTGTAATGGTGAAGACATGCTGTATTGTATGCGGCGTCCGGTCTCAGATGCGTTGTTAAGTGGTGCTTTCTTTTCTATAGGCGCTGACATTAATGCTGCAACTGTCGATGGAGAAACTGTTCAGTCCTCAGTGGTGTTTCTGGTTAAGGAGGCTCTGGAAGCCAGCATGGAGGATGCTGCTGAGATTGGAAACTTCTGTTTGAAAACCACACAGCTACTGCTGGCTCATGGCGTGGATCCCAGCTGCTGCCTGAATGAGGATGGAGAGCCCTCCCTGACGCAGACAAGCCTGGAGCACTTCGACCTGCTCTTCCCACTGGCTGTGCTCTTAATCCACAGTGGAGCTTCTTTGGTTTGTTCCTTTCACGGTGATTCCTGTTGGTCGGGTTACAGGCTCCTTTTCCATAGGCTCCAAACAGCCCTGCAGCAATGCTCCGATCAAAGTCATGGTACTGAGCTATTGGAGCAGGCTGAGGTGTTGCTGGACTTGGCTAGGGTAGACGTCCCCATGCTACCTCTCCCTCCCAGGCTGGAGCTTCCCGATCAGGACTCTCACCCTTATGCCCAGGATCTTGTAGACCTGCACAAGCGTGTAGTAGAACGAAAAGCAAGCCCACCACCTCTGCATTGCCTTTGCAGAGCATTCATAAGGGGCTACCTCCAGCCCTGGCCACTGCAAGACAGAGTTAAAGCGCTGCCCTTGCCAGACAGACTAAAAGACTTTCTTCTTCCTGAGAACACATACACCCCAAAGCCGGGCTGGAGTTGCTTCAAACCCCAGCAGAGCCAGCAGTAACATTAACCACCGAATAGTTTCTGTGCTAGTAATAATCTAAAGTGAAAGAATTAGCTTGTAGGGATTTATGTAAATCTGTAAAATAAGCTAAACGTCTAACTTACCGAGGTGGCCTTTGTTCTTTACTTATTGTCTGTGCCAAATCTACAGACAAACGTGTATTTGTTTACTTTAGGATGCAAAATTCTCTTTGTACAAAGCAGTGTTTGGTGTCTGACAAAATAGTCTTTGTTTGGATGTAATTGTGACCCATTGGACTGCATATAGGAGTTGCAGTGATCTATAAAAGCCACCAGATGGCAGTGTTGCTCTTGATCAAAAGCAGCTCACAAGAGAGGGTCAAAGATTTAGTTATTCACTATTCAGCCCATTAAAGTTGATCCAGCTGAGTGGGGCCCATCTATTATTTATCGCCTCTATGTGATGTTGGTGTAATGTGGAATCTGTTGATCTTTTTGTGTAAAGTAAAGGAGAAATAATAAAAACTGTGTGTTTCACCAACACTGTGTTGTTAGCTTGGTATCTCTGTGGAGATTATATGGTGTTTGTCTCCAAAGAGGTGGATATTATTTTTTTGTTTGTCAACATGTTGCTGCGTATAATTGTCCAGGCAGTGGCAGTGCAGTGCTAAATAAAGGTGCCACAGTCACTGGCTACCTGTAAAACTGATGCCATGCATTTACCTCGTGGTTGTGCTCAAACACCAAACCTCAGCAGAGTTAAAGACGCAGGATATAAATGCTACAGCACAGCAAGCACACTGCCTTTTGAAGCTCACACATAATGTGGCTGTAGAGGCTGCTGGAGTAGAAAGTTTCACCAAGCGTTCTTAATGCTTATGTAGAAATACGGATATATGTAGGCGTTGCATTTCACTCCTATTTCACTCTGTTTATCTGTTCATTACTGCTTCAGTAAAAGGAAAAACTGCACATTGACAAAGTATTCAGTAATGGTATGGAGAATCATGAAATACACATGTTTTTACATTCATGTGCATGATTATATGTGTGTGTGTGAGATGAGCAAACTAAATAGGACATTGTGTTACACAACTAACCCCTTCCTGACATTGCTGAAGCTGGAGTGGCTCCAAGGCTTGCAGGCGCTCCAGCTCCTCTTGGTTATCTAGGTCACAGCCTCTGAGGAGAAGAGCCTCAGCAGCAGCAGCAGCAGCAGCCGAGCTGCATGACACACGCTTCACTCTCCTGTCCGTCTGAATATGCCTGCATACTCTTGACAAAACCTCAACACTGGCCCTGGTTAAATGAGGAATGGTGGGAGGGGGTTGCAGGAGGCAGAACAGAGGAGGAAAAAAAAACATTAAAGATACAGCAGCGAGATGTGTGGATGGTTAGGAGGGAGTGCTTATGGAAGACACACGGAAATAGCAACACTGGATTAGATATATGCCATACACAAGCTGCAGGAACATAATCCCAACCCAGCAAATGTGCACAACACTGACAAAAACAAGCTTCTTTCATAGACTCCAATCCCTGCTTGTAGATGGTGATGGAACTGAGATAGTGGGGGGAGGGCTAAGCCAGTACTCTCCATCCAGTGTTTATTGGAAAACAGTGCGAGTGAAGCTCTGCACTGAAATTAGTTATTGATCTAGTCTCTCCCTGAAGCCCATGGGTCTTTCCCACCACACCTGCTCATTCTCTCATTGCCTTTTCTCCCACCACAACCCGTTCTAACTTTGAAGCGCTGCTTCAGGACTCAGCTTGTTTTTGCTTTGTTTTTTTTCATTTCTTTACTTGCTTAGACAGTACTTTCTCACTGATGAGATGTAGTATACTAAAACAAGATGTTAAGATCTAGAAAGTTCTATATCTAAAACCTTCAACTTTTATGTTTTTAAAGTTTGTTTTTCTAAAAAAATATATACATATATATATATTTTAAAAATGAGAAACAAAAACAACAAACAAACAAACCTTAAGTTATCTAATCATGTCGCCTTACTTTTATTTAAAATCTGGTCTTTCTACTTACTGGGTCCTTATGCCATGCTATTATTTAATAATTCCTGATTTTTTTCTTTCACTTCACAGTTTTAAGAAAGACAAATACATAATCTGGGAAGTAGATACGTGTTTTAAGAAAAAAAAGATCTCTCAAAGTCACATGACACATCAAACTAGATATTTGACACAAGAAAAAAGTTTTAAATTAAGCATAACTTTAATTTAAGTGAGTGAGTGAATAAAACCATGACATATACAACACTATTTTATAGTTCATTAATATTATTTATGAGTACAGTTTTGGTTTGTTTGGGGGTATTTTTCTTTTCTGTTCCGTCTGTGGGTTTTGGCTGAGTTCCTAGTCTAGCCTTAACCTTTTCATTAACAACTACGTCACCAACTGAAAGGCATTGTGGTCTGTTCCGGGCCTTTTCTCCCTCAGAGCGCAGTCTGCGGAGAGTGTGCATCTCCTTGTCTTTCACTAGACATTGTCTAGACACGGGATAATTGCAGACATCACTGAACACTCAGCTGCTGCCTGAAACCCCATGGGAGCTGAGGTGGACTTTGGAGGGAAACGGCCAGCCGTCAGTGAAGGGGTCACACTGCATGCTCACGCCCCTCCAGATTGTTTGTTTATATGCATTTGCTCATACATCTATGTACTCTATGGATTTATGGGTGTGGAGGCAAGCCTGGGTTTAGATACAAGAGAGAAAAAAGAAGGAGAAATAAGCTTAGAAACACAGCATTCATGGCTGCAGATGTGGTGACTTCACCAGAGAAAAATGCACCCCGTCCTTGTGTTGATGGGGCGCACCAAAATTAATGACTGTTAACACTGAGATGAGTGTGGATATCAACATCTTCTGCACTAATGTTAGACCCTGCATGTTTTATCTCCAACAAGATTATTGTTTGGATCAGACACTTGAAAGCTTTGATGGGGTGTAGGGATGTGTGTGCCTTCTGGAGGGGTGTCGGCTGGTTTGTGAGAGATGGTCGCAGGTCGCTGGGTTCAGCCAGAGCACAGACTAATCTCAGTGGGGGTGGATTGGATCCAGGATAACTGAATCCTGTTGGGGCAGGCCACCTTCTCATTCTGCTCCAGGTGTTGGTTCCTGCTTTGGCCTGACAAATACAGACTTCTTCTCCCCTGGTCGTTACACTTTCATTAAAAGCTCAATGTTCTGTGATAAGACTGAAAGGGTCGTCACATTTTCCTCATCAAATCTCTCTCACTACATGTGGGTAATTTCTGTAAGCCTTAAAAGTGCTTTTTTATTTTGTTAGAGAAACTACTAGAAAAGTACTGTAAACCAGAAAGTTACATTTCCATTCCTTAGTCCCATTTTAGACACTCACAAGTCCACCACCCTCTGTGTTCCTACAACTGACGCCATTTCACAGAAATTCCAGACAACTGGCGCCTGAGCTCTGCCTCCAAGAAGGACATGATGAATAGGACACACCCTTGGTATGCTAGTGAATGGCAGAATATATGGCATACTGCAGTGTTACAGTTTAGATAAATTGCAGCCTCTAGTCCCAGCTTCCAGCTCTTCTCAGTGCCGTTTTCTCTGCTTTTACCCCCTCGCGTTTCATGCGGCTCGCCTATTTTTAAAAGGCTGAGTTTGAGTGAAATACACTGAGGCACCAGTAAGGCGAGCTACAGCTCTTTCCAGAGCTGGTTCCTGATCCACCTCTTTGTTGTGGTCTATGCATGCCTTCCCTAGTCACATGACTGCGTTTCTATGGCAACTCGGGTTTGAGTAATCATTTGCGTTACGACCTTTATTCCCTTGAGGAAAGGGGAGGGGGAGGTTAGACAGAGCCTGTAGAAAGAGGGAGCAAGAGCAAAGAGAAAGACAGGCAGAAGGGGAGCGGCAGAGAGGCACACAGAAGGAAAATCGGCGAAAACAACGGCTGTTAAGGGAGAAAATGCTCCTTTTTGCCCGTATATTTTACGTTTTATCTCTTTAGCTTTAGACTCTCCCCAAGCCGCCTCTTCTTCTATGTGTTCAAAAAGACAAAAGCCTTCCATTAATGCTGGGTTGCCTGTTTCATTTCTTTTCTTTTCTTTCTTTTTTTTCTTTTTTTTTTTTACCACAATATCGTCTACTTAGTGACTCATTCAGTGACTAAAGCAGGCAAGAGAATTTAGTTTGAGAGACAGCAGGCATATATGTTTCATAAAGGCCTACACACACACACACACAGAGAGAGAGACACGCACACCTCCCCTTCATTTCTTCTTGGAGGGAAAGCAGCACTCTGCCACATGTGCAAGTCTCAGCAGAAACAGATTCTGTATGTTCCTGTTTCTTGCTCTCCCGGCTGCGTTGTCATGGTTACCGAGCTAGTCTACCAAGGCATGCAGCTCTCTCTCTCTCTCTCTCTCTCTCTCTCTCTCTCTCTCTCTCTCTCTCTCTCTCTGTCTCGCTCTTTCCACCGTTGGGTGATTCAACCCATCAGTTGGGTTGTGTCATCTTCTAGATGGAGTTTGTTGCCCCCACATCTCCTAAATGGAGTTTCTCAGTTCAAGCTTGTATTCTAATCTAGTTTGGAAAAATGAAATAGTTCTCTGTGTTGGGGGCTATGGGAAGGATTTTATTGGCTCGTTTTTACCAGGAATGGGGGAAGGGGGGGGGGGGGGGGGGGGGGGGGGGGTCCAAAACTGACAGGAGGTAGGCTCAATTGGGGGGCTGGTGATAGACACTGTGGGGGAAGTGTGGTGCTGGTGGAGGTGGTGCTGCCTGCTTCCAGGTGCCTGTGACTGGGGGTGAATATGAATGAGGGGCCCCGGTTCTCCAGAGATGGCGGCTGGGGAGAGAGCTGCTAAAACCAGAGACCAGTGGAGCCTGGCTGGATGAGAAGCCCCCACAAGCTGCTGACAGGAGCTGGAGCTAGCCATCACGTTAATTAGCGTTTTTACTCTTGCAGCAGCGAATGGGGGAGTGGGTTAGAGAGGGATGTGGGGGTGGTATATGACTCACAGACACAGTATGGTTTATTCATGATGGAGGAAGGGTGTGTGTGTGTGTGCATGTGTGTGTGTGTGTAAAAGAGTTTGGTAGAGAGAGTGGGAAAGAGAGAGGAAACAGACATTTGATTTGCACACAGTTGTGTGTGTATGCGTGTGTGTGTGTGTGTTGCCTTAGAACATTGCTGATTGGCACCAAGCCAGGATATTATTGTTTTGAACATAATATAAGGCATTCATTGTTATTTCCATTCAGATTTTTGCAGCAATTTCATGATACTCACACTGAAATGAATTCCTTTTATGTGAAACTTCTTCCACGGGATCTACATGATACCATGAAGTTTACTCTTCATATAATTTATGTTCCTACTGTCCCTGAGACATTATTGATCACTTTCTTTTGAGGCCTGTCTGGGAAGCTTTAGACTGATAAAATGGGTTAGGGGTGCCTCTCTTGTTGGGTGACCTGACCTTGTCTTCTCTGTCTCAGCTCCTGACAGTGATCCTCACCCCCCTTGAGGGATGCACAGAATCAATAGATTGGTCTTTACACACACCAATCACTCAGGATTCCCTTGCCAGTACCGGCAAAGCTGAGGAAGAGATCTGCTGCAATATGCAGAAAATTCCAGTACAGCAAGCAAGCTTGCTTCATACCACAGCAGGAATACAACATCTTAGGTGTTTGTTTGTATGTGTACAAGATGCTGTAAGGGGAGGCTACATTACAGCTATGGTACTGTCTAATTGTCTCCCCTTATCATTAGTGACAACCATGACCTCTGTTATTGGCATATCTGCATTCTGCCTGCACTGCAGAGCTTCCACCACAGTACTAGCAGATATTTCTCTCCATAGAGCGGCAGGGCCCATACCTCATAAATACAAACACAATCTCTCCTACACCTCCTGACTGCAGGACAGGGCTCCACACATATCTGCCCGTGGAGCGCAGCCCATTTGCATACATATTAAAGTGACGCCTCAGAAAAAAGGAAGAGAGAGAAAGGGGGGGAGATGGGAGGGGGAGAGAGCGGGTATATGCAAACAAGGCTTTCATCTAATATGCAAGAAGCGGCATTGCTCTGGCATAAATCTGCATCTGAGCTCAGGCAAAGAGAGCAGAGCCCATTTGACAGTAAATGGGCTAGGGATGGCTGTCAGATGCACAGGGGAACATTGTGTTACCCCACAGAGAACAGGAGCGATTGATCAGTATGGCGTGTCACTTATGGTGAGATCTACAAGATTGCAATGGTGCTTTCAAAGTAAAAACTATAAATAGAAATAAAACAGAGATGACAAAATTTCTTATAAGTTTTGAGTGCTTAATAAACTGAACTTGTATGCCAATTCTCTTCTTTGCTATTGGGTTTGTATTAAGTTGGTGACCTTTAAAGATGCTGGTAAGAACATTTTGCTAGTTGTCAGTGTAGGATTTTTGATTGTTTTGTTTTGGGTTTTTTTTTTTTTTTTTTACTGTTTCAAGCATTTACGCAAAACAAAAGCTAACAGCTAGCTGTTGGCTCCAACTTCATATTTGCTTTTCCCAGCAGCCATCACAAAGAGATGTGATATTGAGGGACGAAATTGAACAAAAGTATATTTGGACTTATTTACAAAAGCAGCAAAAGTCATAATTTTTCATGATAACACTGGGTTATTAAAAGACGTTAAAGAAATAAAAGCACAACATAAGCACTAACATAAGAAACTGAAACACCAACAAACACACTGACATGCATGCGACACATATATCCTGGCGGATCCAGACATTTTGACACAAAAGGATTACAGTACAATATCATTCTAAACAAGGTACAACAGAAACTTAACTAATCAGGACTGTGCTAAATAGTAACCTATTAGGTAAAAGGATTTAAACAGTCTTAACTATCCAAACAAAGCAAAAAATAATACATAGCAAAAACAATAGAAAACCTAAACACAGCCTACACTTCCTTCATGGCAAAATAGAATAGTCCAATTTGGCCTCAGACGATCCACAGCAGCTGGGACTCTTTTCTATAGCAAGCTGGACATCTTCCACACAGCAACATCCCAGGAACTGGCAACTCAAAAGCAAATTATATTAGCTTAAAGCAAACACAATTAACAAGGTGACTAAATAAGTTAACTAAATCTGCTCACTTACTCACCCACCTGCCAAAACCTGCTAATAAAAATGCAAAATATAAAAAAAATGGTAGTGTGTATCTATTTAAAATGTTTACATTAATCACTGAATTTTACACAAAAAGGAAGTTGCCAGACCTTTGCTTATGGTGTGGGAGTTCATACTGCCATCGCACAAAGAACTTTTAGGGTCATGCGAAGGCTTGAAAAAACTACACTCCTAAATGCCTTTTTTTCTGTTTTTTATGCAGTTGCATAATAGATAAAAACACTGACATGGTAAAACAACCAGTTGGCAGTTGATAGACATGTCATGCCATCTTGTAATTTCTACTTTACATGAAAGGGTTTGACATATTTGAAGTTTTGCTGTCAGTTCTTCTGTATTTTGTTTAATCTTAAAGTTAAAGTGTAAAATTAAGGACAGTGTTTGATTTTGCATATCCAACCATTTGGATTGAGCTCTATGATTGAATAATAATATTCATGTTGAAAAAAGTTAGACATTATAGACAGCTAAATGAGACTATAGTTTACATAACTAGAGAATCCCAAATTTTAAGGAAAGGAAGCACTAATAAGTTCTCAAACACAGACTATATGTAAAATTGGGGATAGACACCACATGTTAGACATAAAACATAGTGTCACATGCAGCATGAGACTCCAGTAGCATACATTAAATCATGTGATTTCTGCAGTTTCACTACTTCTGGGAAGCAATGCGGTGGTCATACAAACAAGACATACAAGGACAGTTGAATGCATTTTATCTTACTTGTTTCTTTAAATAGCTCTTATTGACATTTTATCTGAATAAATTCCAAACAACAAAAACTAAATAATCTGCTTCAAACATTTGCTTGATGCTTTTTTGTTTTTTTATTCTTTACAATATTAAATGTTGGGGTTGAATCTACTTCAACAAAAAGAATTTCGGATTTTGTAATATTTCAGAATATTTGAACAGGAGGCGGAAACAAATCAACACCATCAAGCAATACCAGGAAAAACATGATATTATCTGGTTCATTCATAACCTTCCCAGTTGGTTGGTAAGTTTTTATTCAAACCCACCAAAATGAACTTGAACCATTGATAAGTGTTAATTTTGAACCCCTGATTGCTGCTAATGGCTCCCAAAAGGCAGTAATGTTCAAATCTCGATCTAAATGCATCTAAATAGTTCAGTCACCATGGTCGTATGGTGATTATGTCCAGCACACACGGTCTTGTTCATTTCCTGCTTTGAATGTTTTTTCCCCATCTGATTGTGCCCTTCAGTATTCCTTCAAGTGTTGACTTTTTAGTTTGGTGTTGTTTTAAAAATATATTCCAAAGTGTTAGTCTTGGGATTAGCCTTTATTAATCTCTGTTAGTACTATTTTTCTTGCATAGCTACAAGCCTTTTAGCACTCTGTAGCATACAGAAGATGCCCAGGGAGGCATGATGTAAAAAGTCAGAAAGCAAAGGGAGAATAATTTGGACTCCAAGCCATGCACATCATCCCATCGAAACCCCACGGTAGCTCCATTAAAATTTTGTGTCACAGATTTATGGGCCAGTTTTAGAAGTTAAAAGACAACTCAGGAACAAGAAAACCAGTCCAGTGTTAGCAAGAGTGGGCAAAACAAGTGACATGGGTGTAAAAAAGACATCTGCATGATTCTGATTGATCACCTGCTGCGGGTTCCACTCAACGATCCAGAATAGTTATGGTCAGGGAAGCAGCTAATTTCCCACAACGGGCTTTGCAAGGATGAGAAGCAATAAGAAATCCAGGTAAAATAGATGATCAATCGCATTACATCTTCCCTAAACTAGAGATACTATTTGCTTGACTAGCTCATCCAGAATGCAATTCCACATTATATGTAGACTTCATTTTGTTCTCAAAGACGTGACAGATCTCAACACAGCATGCTGGCAGAACTCTCTTTTCGAGGAATCTCAAAGAGATATAGGACATTTGAGGTGGATGTGAGTCAAACAGAAAAACATGAAGCAGACAGTTACCACTTGCACATTTTTGCTGGTTAAATGGATTGTTTTAATAAAACAGCTAATCAAAGTTGTGCAAAAGTACGAATTTTTTTTAACTTTGGTTTCAGAATAGAAACCATTCACTAAACCAAAAGAAAAAAAAACACTGGCTTAATCATTAAATGTAAGCTATGCTATTAGCTAAAAGGAGGAAGATACATCATCAAACCAGTGTATATGCTAATGTAAGCTAGTGAGTAAATATTAGACAAGCTAAGAATCTCATTCATCTGGATAGAGGCTTCAAAATTTCAACTTATCTACAGCAGTCTCCTTAAAGTATTTGCTATATCGACATCCATACTGTCAGCGTGGTTAGCCAAAGCAGTTAAATAATCTATTGTGTCTCCAGATGTTACCTGCTGCTTCGTCCTTTATTTTTTCATTTTTGGAATCTATGATTCATCTCCTTCACACTAAACAGTCCACAGGTACAACAAACCAAGATGACTAAGAATAGGACCTCAGTGTGTTAATAACAGACTGTATATATAAAGATGCACTGAGCCTTACATTGTTACGCTACCTGTAGGTTTCTGAAAAGTAACTTGTTAATTCTTTTGTAATTAATGTAATATTTTTGACCAAGCGGCAGCCTCTTGTGGTTAAAAGTGAAACATGTGCAGAAGGACCAAAAATTGCAGTTCACCGCACATCCACTAGGGGCTGTCTCCAAAGGGGACTCAATTACCATAGACTCCCATGTTAAAAAGGTCAAGCAGAAGTAAATATGTTTACAGCCTGGGAAAAAAAGATACTTTCTATCTCCACAGCTCGTCCTCTGATATCCATCCTGCCGTGATATATTTGTAAAACTCTAACAACTTGCAAGCTTTTAAATTCTCCCCCTGAGAACCAGCCTAGGTAATTGTAAATTTTGTTTACAAGCTGAATCAGGTAGCAATGTCACAGAAAGATGACAGTTTTGGAGGTTTGTAAAACCAGGACTTTGGAAAATTATGCAGGTTCTGAGCAACAACGAGCACATTTGACCTGACCACATAAGTGTTGAACCGGTTTGTCACTCCATAATGGCAGGTAGTTTTCTGTCACCCAACATGGCGGCTTAACAAAGAATGTGATGTCCCTGAGAATGGTCTATAGTTTACTCTTCTCAATGAGCAACCAGTGTCCCAATTGGGTCCTCCCCCATCCAAAAGCATTTACTAGAGCCTCGGTCCTCACACAGCAGCTACACAAAACAGCAACCTCCAGTGGCTAAAAAAGAAGCCTATACGGAAGAGCCAAAAATTGTAAGGTACCCAAAGTACATGTGTAGCCACAGGCTTTTAGCCTGTCTACCTTCGTTAGCCAGCTAGCTCCTGTTAGCTCCAGGTTAGCTCAGTTAGCTCTTAGCTAGAGGTAGCTCAGATTTCATCCACTTTCACGCTCACAGCCCTCTCTCAGTTCCACTTTTGTCCATTTTTGTATTTTCCTGGAGTGACGAGACACCTCATGCTGCCAAGACAGCCAGGGTAGGAACTTTTCACTGGGTTTCCATATAGTAGCCTACGTTTGATGACATCGAGGTTCCTTCCATCTTTTCATGTACAGTCTATGAGTAACATCAATCTCTGAGCTGCATTCAGTGCTCCATGGCCAGACTGAAAATGAAACGTGTATCTACATTTTATATCTTTTTATACTGTTTTGACTTAAAATGCAATTAAATGCATTTTTACAGACATTGAATTTTTTGATTGAATCTCACCCCTTGTGATGACCAATCAAAACATGGAAAGATGCTCCAAAACTTTTTTGGTACATACAGCTTGCCAGGTACCCGTCCTGACCCAAGTGTGGCTGTCGAGAACTCGTTACAGTTGAGGTGCAGTTGTGATTTTGCAGTTTAATTTCATTTTGCATGAATTGAGTATTGAATTTAAAATTATATTCAGCAATTAATATTTTTTATTTCACAGTTAATTAGTCATCATCAAAAGTCTGTATTGCTATTTCAAAGACTGTACTGGTCCAGTTTAATTCACTTGAGTAAAGTGAAGTGTGACAACAATTAAAACCAGATGAAGGAACACACTTCTTCGTAAATTCGATCCCAACTGAACCAAATCCCCCTGGACTATCCCATCGTGTGAATATTAACAAAACTTGTAAGCATTTAGAAAGTATGGCAGCTAACTTGAAAATTACAGATAAAGACAATAATTTCTGTATTGTACAACGTTTCCTGTACTGCAATAGCCTATAGTACAGTTGCACAGATGTACTTTTGCACTTAAGCGTAATCTCACATTTAACATATCACAACACTCTTGGACAGAGCCAACTTTTTTGTTTACCTTCAGTCTTTATGCTAGGTACTTGTGTAGTTGTTTTCTTTTTAGATATTTGTTTAGTTAACACATTTATAACTAGTTTACAGGTTTAGTTTAGTTTATTAGGTTAGTTTAGCTAATTGATAACAGACTTTGGGGTTTTAAAGAACAAAAAATCTGATAATAACGGTTTGACTGGTACTAGCACACCCTAGAGGATGTGCTCTGATAGTGTACTGCAATTGGTGCCAGTTAACTTGACCTGAACCTGTAATATTCGCCATGTATGGTCTTAGACTATACAGATATTAAGAAACATTTTTGCACAGACAAAATTAAAGCACATGATGGCAGTGCTATAGCAAAAACATGCACCAGTGAGACTTGTGTCTTCGGAAACTGGAGTTTTGCCATGAGCTCTGGGTTTCCCCTAATACTGTGAGTATTTCATGTTGGACACCCTTGAACTCCCTTTCCTGTTTTCCTGCCTGAGCATGTCGCATTGAAGCATGCCATTCTGTCTGTACAGGTGATCTTACGCACAGGATATGGAAACTCTGAATGTGCTGTGTGGCGGGGGTGGAGGGGCTGGGGTTTGGGGATGTTAGGAGGGGGTGGGGGGGATTGAAACAGGATATGTTGGGAATAACACAAGGCACAAAATGTGTCACATGATCTGAAGCCCAGGGTTGATTTATTTGGCTTCAGAAAGAATCTGTTGCATGTGGTTTTGAGGAGAGAATGTTTTCCTTCTTTGCTCTCAGTGTGCTCAGACACAACACATGGAAACATTTTCTGAGAGGCCATGGGTCTGCAAAAAAAAAAAAAAAAGCTCCAGACGTTTTATTTCTTCTCTCCCTTTCATTGCTTTTTTGGTACTTTTTTTTTTTTTTCCTCAAACTGATTGAATTACATACATCTGTGCACCACATGTAGAAATACCTCACTAATGAATATTTGCAATGTGCAATCATTAAATATATTAATGCTTTATTTAGGTAATAGTCAACTGTTAAAAGTTGTGCACCATATATTGCACTCATCATTAATTCCACACAGTTGTGGTTGGAATATATCAATGAACATCCTATTTACAGGCTCTATTTCAGCCCGTAATAAATATACTTCCACTCATATGAGACAGTTGCATGTCTGCTCTATTGTCTGCCATAAATATGCTGGAAGGGTTGGTTAAATATTGATAACACCAATTTTCTGCTACCCCCCCCTTACCCCACGCACTCTCCCGCCATCGCCACCACATGCACAAGCACGTTCACATGCAAACACACACACACACACACACACACACACACACACACACACACACACACACACACACACACACGCACATTCCAAACCCCTCCTTCTTTCTCTCCTTCTATCTCGCGGTTATTTCACCCTCACAGTAACCTTGCTTATGCATATTGCATATGTAAATAAAGCACCCCGCCTCTGAAGTAATTGTGTGCATCTTCTACAGAGCTGCATATCTCAGCTGTGGGTTTAAGAGGAAGCACTATGGAAAGATTGAATTCTCTTTGTTTAGTAGTTTTTCTTTACTGGTTGAACTCCTCCACAAACTCTAAAACTATATATTTATTAATTATCAGCATATTATTACCAATTATCAGCAGTGTTACCGTGGTTCATCATTTTGGTTTTAAGACCACACAAATGTGTAAACAGTTTAAAAAGTTAAGATTTTAGCAGCTAGGTATCAAGCTTATTAAAGTTCCATCTTACATAATTCACATTTTATTTTTTGAGGGTCATAACACAGAGCTTGTTTCACTCAATCATCCGATTCAGTGACAGATCTTTTTAGAGTGGCAGTATATGTGTATATTGTATATTTGTATTTCATGTCATTACAAAATTCAAGATGGGAATGGTTTTTGTTAGGAAGACACACACACACACATTCACCAGAGGCCAGTGCTGCTACACTAGTGCAATGCAAGAGAAACTATATGTTTTCTTGAGTCTGGAAGTACTTGAGTCAAAGCCCCTGTGAACGTAAAAAAATTCCAGAAAAGCTATGAGGACTGTTCTTGTAAAATGTGTTGTTCATTTGGTTTTTTTAACATAAAGCTTTTGTTAACTTGAGTTTATTTTCTGCAGTTTTGTGCTGTAAAAAGTCCCCGTAAGGCTGTATAGTTCTTACTTCAGGGTCATCTTTGAACAAAACTTTCTAATATAAGTCAAAGATTAGATACATAAGGACACTTTCTTACTGTATAGGCATGTGGAAGATTTGATGGAAGTCATATTTAGGGATAAATTAGGAATATGCATTTGGCAAGGACAGGATTGCTGAACGTTTGATTGGTGCAATTCAAGTGAAATATGTAAATAAATAAAATAAAACAATTACCTAAGGAACCCAAACATATTTCTGTTTGATAGGATTGATGTCAGGTAAGTGACCAGGGAAGATTATAGTCTTCCCCTTTAAAGTACATGCACAGACCAGACATTAAATTTAGACTGTATTTCTCAATCCATAAATCAAGAGTGTTTAAACTTTTCATTGGAAAAGACATAACAAGTGATACGTTTATCTAATATTTCAATCTGAAGAAAATATAGCAGGATTCAAAATTAAGATTATTGTAAGAGAAGCCATCATCCTTCAAAATAAATATTTGTATGTTGCTTGTATGTTCAGTATGTTGTCGTTCATCTTTAAAGTTGTTGCGAAAGCAAAAAGAAAGTAATCATAACAAGATGTATTAAGAACAATCTATAATTGTTTAAAAAAAATCCTTTAACAGATTAGTTTTTCATTACATCTGCAATTATTTTTTACACAAAATCTGGACATTATCAGCCAAGAGTGGTGAATCCATAATAATATTTATTTATTTTATGTGTTACGTAATGCAATAATAAAGTCCAGCTTTGGAAACAGTACTTTCACATTTCCTTTTTCACTTTCCTTTTGTTTTAAATATTTAGGGTTTTATGTTTGTTTTTTGCTTATTTATAATATAGTTGCTTGTGTTAATTCTTACTTAGAGATATCAAGGTTGTTGATGAACCTGCTGTTGATAAAAAGACATTTTATATATAACAGAAAGAAACAGCAGTAGAATTAAAGCAATAAAATACTCCATAGTAATGACTAACATCTATATTACCAACAGTATGTTAATAGTTATTTACTTAAAAAAAGACTAATTTACTGAAGAATTGGCGTAGACCGATTTGATTTTTTATTTTTATACCTGACATCATCAAATGTCTGCACTAAGGGAATAGTTTGGTCAAATGAAAATATGTTGCTATGAGATCAGTGGTGCATGCTAAGTTTTCTGAGATGACTTCCCTCCTAAATTAGGGCTTGTAAATAAAACCCTTTTAAATTTATTTAAACTGGATTCTATAATATACAAAGTACTTGTGCAGTCACTTAAACACTTGATAAAATCTCACCTCTGATTCACTTTCACATATTCTCGATAGAAACCGAACTAAAGAAGCATTGTTAAATAATACAACCAAACCATTGGTTAAATAGTTTGCCTCTTACCTGCCTTTATAACCACTAACTACTAAAACTGTACTTTGTACTGTACATATTATCTACATTAGGCTAACAGAAGTATCACAGCATGTTTTTAATTAAACATATTAACTTTAAATGTTTCTCTTCTGAACCATACATACATACATGTATGAGGGTAAATAAATGAATTCACCTGTTTAATCTATTCAGATTCAAGGCTTCGTTTAAAAGTAAAGCTTTTAAACCGGTTTGAAACATTTTCGGAAAAACCTTTCTGCAGAACTGTTATTTTCCACATAAACTGTTATTTCTCAGCATATGTGGAAACTACAAAACAAATGAAAACTTTTGTTGTTATTTACTGACTTTATTGTCACGCTCATCATTTCTTTGAAAGAATAAAATTGATATCTGTCTTGAATATTAAATCACCGGCTTGCAATATAGCATCTGGTTGAAGAGATAAAAGAATGCGTAAACTGCTCCAGGTTAGGAATGGAGATACACTTACCTGGTCCGACTTGTCCCAGTTATCCAAATGTTAATTGTATAATTTAATCAAAAACACTACAGATAACAATCAGTTAAGCTTTCCATCAATAGCTTGCAGAAAAAAGCAATTACAGCCCCATTCTATATGAAGAAGCCGTCTCCTGAAGTTACTTATGTGATTGTCTACCATAAAGAGAAGATTTGACAGGAGCAGAAAAAAAGGCTTTCACCACAAAGAACAAATCATTCATGAACCGAAACAATACAAGATCTGGATTTTATAGAAACATATCAAACTCACAGAAAACATATAAAAAGAACCAGATAAATTTTGACACAGCTCTTTTCTTTTGGCAAATTAAACTGAGAAAAGTCTGTATCAACAAAGAAAATGTCAAGAAAGTTTGGAAAATTCATGATCTGAAACATCAAATAGAAGGTGGCAGGCACAGGTAAACAGGCTCTCAAGAGTTTCATGACGATGTGACAAAAACAATAAGAAGAAGCAGCCAGATAAATTCTGCCTGGTTGTGATTCCTTGTCAAATCACCAACAGAGCTCTGACCAGTCAGGCTGTAATGGGTGCCCTGGAGTGTCTGGTACAACAGGGACATTAGCAATGGATCACTTTGGTCCTGTGGGTTGTGGGGTCTTTGTGGATTGGGTTTGCTTCCCACAGATGACATCAGATCTCACCAGATTGGTATCTGAGGATTTTGAAGGTTGGATTTTAACACCTCAGACTCTGTGTTGTGTTTATTTGAACCCTTCCTAAGAAGTTTTTGTAGGGCCCTCTGCTGTCCCAATGAGGGAGGCCACTGCTGTAAGGCACCATTGTTGCATTACAGTGGTCTTACTGCTCTGCATAAAAGTGATGGCAGGTGGCAAGTATCAAAGTCACATCCATCTGAATTCCTGGCTGAAGATTTTTTCCAACAAAACATTGCATTATCATGAGATAAGCAATGTTACTTACTTTGTCCATCACTGGTTTGAATGTCATTCCCAATCAGCACAGATAGACACTGTCTCATCAGCTTTAGCTAAATGAAGTAAAACTGACTGAACTTGCATTTTACTAAGGCCTGACAAAGCATCAGAAAGAAGGAACGCATCATGTAACAATGTCCAGGGCTCTCAGATTCCCCACACATACAACATATTGAAGTTAAACAATTCGTTTTGTGTAGCATTTTTCATATGATCTATAAGCTTCTTAAGCAATTATAGTTTGAAGTACTTTAAATGTGAGACTTCATGTGCAGTTCTTGGTAAGAACTGGCTACCTTCTAAACTAACCCTATAATTAATGTATAATCATAACTTTTATGTACTTTAGTAAAAACTGTTGAACAAAAGTTTAAGAAAATGTGTCACAATTGAACCATGTGAATTATTTTTAATTGCATCTTACATCTGAACCATTAGACAAACCAGTTTAATGAAACAGAAAGTGATGCAGGGACTTTTTATGCCCTGTGAATGTTTCAAAAGTCAAGTCCTCAAAACTGATTCAAGGTTCTTGGACACATCGCATTGCATTTGACTTTGAGTTTTCCTCACTGATTGTAGGTTGTGACGTTCAATTAAACACACACGCAAAAACAATTGACTGTAAAATGTCTGTAAAAATTTCAGCAAATGCACAAATGTATTCATCATAGAAGTCCAGATCACTACAAATATTTTTCTAAAAGAAGTTTCTACAAAAATGTTTAAGGTTGTAATCATATCGGTTTGCGGCGATCAATATATCTGTCATTAATTGACATAATTTACTACAAGAAATTTTGCTGCATCATGCAATCTGCCCGGTAACTTTCTCCACCTTAAAATACAACATCAATCTGTTTTCTGCCATTTAGACTGAATTCCCAGGAGAGCATGTGTGTCAGACTCCACTTTACAGTATTATCAGAGCATGATAACCATAATAGTGGCTGTCCCCCTGATTCACCTGTTTGGCAGGAAATCAAAGTCCTATCCAGGTGTTTGGTATGATGTCAGCCATCTGTGTGTGTGTTAGTGTGTATGTGTGTGTATACAAACAGATGTAGGGCACAGATGACAGATAATCTTTCTACATAGAGCTTTTCCAGGCAGCTGAGAGTGGTGACAGTGTTTCTGTTATCACAGGAAGTCTTAATAACATCACTCTACGATTCAGACTCTAAATGAACAAAATGGAGGTTTGTGTCTGTACATGTGGCCACATTCAGGTAATCATTGAAGAGGAATTTATAGATATAATTTCTTTATTTTATAGTATAGTATAGTATAGTATAGTATAGTATAGTATAGTATAGTATAGTTTATAGGTATAGTATGTTGAATGTGGCATATATTGTGTGTAGCATAAGAGAGCAGGGGTGACAAAAATAAAACCCAGGGACCAAAACCAGACTGTCTGAAGGTCCAATATGGCCCCTGCTGAATTTGGTTAATGTGAAAATGACATAGAAAAGAATATGTTCAATTCAATTCAATTCAATTCAATTCAATTCAATTCAATTCAATTCAATTCAGCTTTATTTGTATAGCAGTACACCACAACAGCATAATCTGAGGGAACTTTACAGACACAATAACTCAAGCAAATTCATAATAAATAGTCTTGTTAAGAAAAAACCAACAGATTGCATCAAATCTTGACTTTGATCCAATCCCCCATCCTGAGCATGCACAAGGCAACTTAATTTGAGTAACTCAATCCTAGTTTGTTCGCCTGAGGTTGTATTGTTTTTCATGTGTAAATATAAAATATCTCAAAAGCAGGGGGCTGATTTATTATATCTTTTCTATATTTTCACTTAAAGAATATGAATTTAATTTGTATTGAGGCAAATCAGACCAGGTGGTCGAGATCACTATGCAGATGTAGAAATGTACACTATTATTATTATTAAATGTTAGATCCATATTATTCTGTGTGTAGCAATGCATCCAGAAATATGCTCTTTATAGAAAGAATAGTAATGAATCTATCTTTCTATCTTTCTATCTATCTATCTATCTATCTATCTATCTATCTATCTATCTATCTATCTATCTATCTATCTATCTATCTATCTATCTATCTATCTATCTATCTATCTATCTATCTATCTCTGTGTGTTTATGTATGTTACTATTTTACTACCCGGATCCACTTAAAATTAAATTCTGTTTTAAGTAGCTGATTAACTAAAATGAGTTTGACACCCCTGCTAAAATCATACTGTATAATTATAACATACTGTACAGCATTCATTCTTTTTAGAACAATCATTTGGAGGATCTGAATAAAGTGGAAAAAGTGTTCAGTCTAAAACCCCCAAGCTCCTTAGCTAACATTTCAGCCAATTGTTCAGCTAATTTTCTTCAATTCTTCTTTATTTTATAGTATTCATATTTTATTTTCTTAACTTTTAATATAATTTGTTATTCTATTCTATTCTATTCTATTCTATTCTATTCTATTCTATTCTATTCTATTCTATTCTACTGCAACCAGAGATTGTATAACAAAACAGATGTAGGCAATGTATGCTACAATAGAACAAGAAAAGTTCTATATGACTCAATAAATAATAAGGTGATGACAATAAAACTATTTTCATGCTAGAATATGTTCTCTGTTGGAGATACAGTCTCATCCATTCTCTCATAGCTGCTCCTCTGAAACACCCCACTCCTCTTTACTATTCTGTTCTTTAATAGCTTGCTACATTATTTTCTCTATGCATCCCCTATTACACTCTTCTCTTGTCTTGTCTTCTCTTCTCTTGTCATTATGAAACCAGAGATTGTGTAACAGAATAGTTAGAAGTGGAACTCATCACGAAACAAGTTACTTATTACTGAAATAACCATGAAAAAACTCTTCCTAATAGGACTATTCTATTCTATTCTATTCTATTCTATTCTTATGTTTGATACCATGGTCTGTTACTGTACTATTACTCTGTTATTGCATTTTAATCTATTTTCTTGCTGTTGTTTTTTTTTTTTTTTTTTTGCCTTCTATTAATGTATTATATATTATATTGTATTCTAATGTATTCTTTTCTATTCTATTAGATATTATATCGGCTACTATTAGTCACTTTTTCATTATTAGTCATATTCTTTTACTTTTTACATATATTCTGTCATCTTTCTTACATCTTATTTATATTACTTTTTCTGAAATCTATTCCTAAGACACCTCACGTGCTCATTTGTATGTGTTTCGTTACATTTTTCATTTATATTTTTTTACTTTTCAAGATTATTCTGTGACTTTGGGTGATAGCTTTCTCTTGGATCACAATCGATCCCTTTCTACGTTTCTTCCACTGTGTTTTATTTGGTTCTGTTTATTTGGTTCTACTCATAAACAAACAAACAAAAAAGTCTAACGATTTTTTTTTTAAAGCTTGGGGATTTACGGAGATCAGAACACGTTTAGTTAAATGCACTATGGCTGCTCCTACGTGCATTTTGAATGAGGCTTGTAGTGATATTTGCGTATAACAGAAGCACCGCCTCCCTCCCATTGGACAATGTGTACGTGAGGGCGTGGCAAGGAAAGATGAGAGTTGAAAATCCATGCCCTTACTGGGAAGACATGGAGCGCTATGGATACAGCCTACACGAGAGCAGTAGGTATCTCTACTAAAGACACACATATTTCTCCTGTTTGTAAACAAACAATTTGAGAGACTAAGAGGAAAGAAAGGGTGGCCCGGTTGAGGATGGAGTGTGCATTTGACGCACAGAATCTGATCTCCATTTCTTTGAGGAAAATCCAAAGCTCCAGGACGCAGCGAGGAGGCATCAAGCTCCACAAGAACTTACTGGTAACATACGTTCTGAGAAACGCCAGGCAGTTTTACATGAGCAAAAACCTGTCGCAGACGCAGAGGACGCCTCCGTACGAGGGTGTAACGGCGGTGTGTGAAAGGCAAGAATACCTCGAATTGACTGGGAGCTTCACGGAGTTGACTGATGACTTCTACTGCAACTTTACTGGGGTTGAGTCGGACACTTGGCACTGCGGAGCGCACCAGTCCAACAGCCAGCCTGCGGAGGTGGCGCACCAAGACGCATCTGCCTGCGCAATGGTTTCACTAAGTGACTCTGACCTCATGGAAGCATGTTGGAACTGTGCAGACAAATCTTCCTGGGAGTTACCTATCCCAAACACACAAGCCAACCAAAAGACCGTCCTGGACTTGGACACTCATGTGGTGACGACTGTCACTAACGGATACTTCCACTCAGACTGTTGCGCGCAGCCAAAACAGCCGCAGGGCGCGCAGTGCTACACTAAAAAGCGAAAAATTGACACAAGTTATTACATTGTTGATCCAGAGTTTTATTTGCCAGACTTTGGGCCGGTGCCGTGTAAAAGGATGAGGACTGATGATGACACACATTCAGACTCGGAACAGTTGGACAGCACCAACATCTCCAACCTGATCTCGGTGCTGGGTTCAGGTGGACTATCTGAGTTTGTGAGTTGGCAACAGACGGACCTTGAGCAAATATTCGGCGCTCAAACAATTAGTTTAAAACACACGCTATTAACTGGCAGTGGTTGGACCAGAGCAATTGAAGCATTTTGATTTGTATGAGTGTATTTTCTTTGTATCGTTATATTTCTTTGCTTTCAAATAAACCATGACACGACTGCAATTCTCACTCTCTTCTCTGTTCTAGTAGAAGGTTACTGAAACGTGTCTCCATGGAACAACCATATCAGTTTCTGATAACTTTGCACATTGACTGTTCTCGTGCCAATTGATATCCTTTCTGCACATACTATAACATTAAGTGTACGTTCTTGTGATTTGTCTGGGGTACTCGAGTCTGTCTTTGGTTTGTATTTCCTGGGGAAATGAGTTGACGCTGTTTCTCCTGGAAGATGTTGGACGAGCGCCATCATGTGGCCAGTAAAGATCTGTACAGAACCATGCACCAGCTCAACGCAGAATATCATTCTGTAATGTATTATTTATATCAGGGCCTGCTTTGATAAATCAATAAAAATAACAGAAAAACAAAACAAAACATTACACGGATGTTTTTATTGTTTGTGTTTTAAAAGGCACATCTTCAGCACATGATGAATCTGTCTGCACCAGTAGCTGTTTATCTAAAATAAGTCAGCTTATATTAGATAAATCATGTTACTTCAATGGTGACCTTGTTTTATTAATATCAGCCATTTATTATTAGGTTTGTCATCAATTTATAATGATTGGGAATTTAAACAAGGACTTTATTTAAGCAAAACATTTAGGACTATCAATGTTCACGAGTCATTAGATTCCTTTAACATAAATAAAATATATAATGAAGTAGCCATAATGAAAGGCCTTTATGCTAGGCGGTCATTTTTTCCTGCAGTCTATAGTGAACCAAACTTTATTAAAAAGGGGGAAAAAAGAGACTAAAAGAAAGAGAAAGAAAGTGGTGTTAGAGAAGAGGTCTCACCTGTCTTGTCTCGGTGGGACCGATGGGGGGCGGACAGCTGATAACACACGGTGTGCCTGTCCTTGAAACATGACAACCCGAGGGTTTCCTATCTATATTCCCGGGACAGTCAAAGCCTTCAGGGCGTCTTTCTGACAAGATGTTGGGGTTTTTTGTCAGAGCCGCGGTGAGTTGATTGGTTTACAAGTGTTTTAAATGGCTAACAAGGTATGTTTTGTGTTTACGGCGGCATCAAAACAGTGAAGAGGGTGGGGCGGCACATGAAAACATTGGGACAATAATAGGTCAAAGCGAAATTAACCAGTGTGCTATTTGTACTGTTGGATTGCGCGTAATTCGCAATAGTTTGACGTGATTTTAATGCTGTTGTAGCGGCTCCTCAATGCGGCATTTTGCGTCATGTTAGCTTAATGTAGCCGCTAGCATTTCTAAGTTAGCTAAGAGCGCATGCTGTAAAGGACATTGAAGACAGGAGTATATTTACATGTTTTGTTCCCTCAGGCCTTCGTAGTTATTATTATCCACGCTTTTCTGAATGTTTTCTGATGGTAAATAGTGACAAAACAGTCTCAACAGTTCCAGGCATGTTGGACATATTTGTTTTATTTTGACATTACAAACCGGAAGTTATGTGTTGTAATCCCGTTAACTTTACAGAGGAGATATCTAATTAATTAGATCTCTGGTGCCAATTAGTGTGTTTTTACAGTCAATCAATTAGGGTAATATTAAAATATGACACAAACCTCTTTATTATCAGATTATTGTGCAATTAAATCAGTGAATCAGTGGAAAGCTCATACATAAAAACCAACTTGAACAAGAGGTCACAGATAGAGTTGGTGCTTTCATGTATGTTTGTTTTAGCTACCATTTCAAAAGTTCAGCTGTGTCAACCTTCTATTTATATGCTGGCAAGGGACCCCTGTAGCTCCAAACAAATACTGTAAGTGCTTCATTGAGTTGCTTTGGGTTCAGTTTTCATGGACTAAATCATCTCACAGCAAAGTATGTGCCTTTGTAAATAATTCAATATGCTGTTCACAGCTCAGAGTCCAGTTCTTATTTCAGCTCATTTTCTTCCATCATTCACTATTCCAGTCTTTAATTGCACACACTTAACAGTGTGTGCAATTAACACCTGAGATCTGCGGGGCCTGTCATAGTCTTTCTGGTTTAACTAGATTACCAGAAGATCATATATCAGCAGTCGGTAACTCTTGGATGAGGCGAGATGTCTATGTTAGTATATTCAAATACTGTACAAAAACATTTGGTGTTGTATTTCCTTTCCTTACTATTGTGTGTTTGTAACCTATACCAAAGGGATGAAATTTTTATTTGTCTTCTATAGCTGCGGCCAGGCATTGCGAGTCCATGTTGGTTGCTCAGGCCAGTGACACAGATTCCAGAGAGGTCCTTTGTGCATCAGGAGGGTTTGCCAAAGCTACCTGTGCCACCCCTGAAGCAAACATGTGAGCGCTACCTGGCCACTCTTGAACCCATCGTCAGTGAGGAAGAGCTGGAACACACCCGGCAGCTGGTGCAGGAGTTCCTCAAAGGTGGAGTGGGAGAAAGACTGCAGAAAGGACTGGAGAGACGGGCTCGAAAGACAGAAAACTGGGTAGATATTTGACTGTGTTTAATATTTTTTCAGGAAAGTAAATCATTTCTGATAGAGGCAAACTTTGAGTCTTGATTAAATAAACCATAAATCATTCGCTGCTTAGTCTCGATCAAGGTCCTTTCTAATTGCATGAATTAAGAAAGACTTTTGATTTAGCTGCAGTCGTTTAGGGAAGCAGATATCTACATATTCTAATGTTTATTTAAGATAATATATTCTCATCTGTTATCATGGTTTGTCTAACTCCTTGTGTTTTTGTAGTTGTCAGAGTGGTGGATGCAATCCGCATATCTAGATTGCCGAATGCCACTGGCAGTTTACACCAGCCCTGGAGTAGTCCTTCCCCGCATGCACTTTCAAGATCGGCAAGGGCAGATGAGGTGTGAAACCAGAGAAACTCTGCAAAACTAGTCACAATGTCTAAACTATTTTACTTACCAATCTCAGAAGTCATATAAAAGAAGAATCAGTTCTTCTGATGTATGCACATGTAGATTTCCTGGCAGAAAGCAACATGAGTTATAAACTTTAACTATGAATTCTGAATATGAGCTAGAGTTTCCAGCTGACCTCTTTCAGAGTCTATCCTCTACACGTTGGCTATTTAAAGCTCTTCTGCTGTTCATACCATTGCTCAGCCACTTTTAACTACTGTGACACATGGAATATGCAGTGGCTGTAGTGGCCCCATGGAGACTTAATGTGGTTTAGAATTATAACAATGACTATTTAGATGTGTAAGATATATTTCACGGCGAAGCAACTGTGTGGGTTTCAGGAATACAGTTGTTATATTTTCTCATCTAAAATGACATTTCCTTGTCTCTATAATCAGTTTATAACCGAACTGAATCATGTTTGTGCTTCTCCTCAATCAACATCATCTTTAAAGTATTTATTTACAAGAAACATTGATTTTGTCGCGTGCATGTAAGTAATCTGGATGTGTTTTCTGCAGGTTTGCTGCCAAACTGATTGCAGGGGTTTTAGATTTTAAAAGAATGGTGGACTCGTGAGTTTTCTTGAAGTTTCACATTGTACTTTTATGATCCAATCTAGATTTTGTTTCCAGACCTTCATACCTTTTTTTTTTGGCATACTTTTTTGTAGTGAAACTCTGCCTGTACAGTATTTGAGTGGGAAGCCATTGTGTATGGACCAGTATTACCAGATCCTGTCCACCTGTCGTGTTCCTGGACCCAAAAGAGACACTGTTGTACATTATACCATTGGGAAAACATCGCCCACTCACATCACTGTGGTCCACAATTTTCAGGTAAAAAATGGGACATGTGGCCATTTCTTTTCGTACTTCAACCAGACATTAAAAAAAACGATCTCTTTGTATAAGAATTTTAAAGTGGTGAAAAATTACCAGCTGCTTCTAGAAGAACCTGTCCTTTCTCCCCTAGTTTTTTGTCATGGATGTGTACAACAGCGATGGCACCCTGCTGACGGTGGATCAGATTTACATGCAGCTGGAAAAGATCTGGAATTCTTCTTTGCAGACCAATAAGGAGCCGATTGGTATCCTTACATCACAGCACCGCAACACCTGGGGAAAAGCTTATAACAATCTGATAAAAGGTGAGCGGAGGAGAGAGAGAAAAAAAACCCCAACAAATTGGCTAGATTTTATTTTCTGGTTTGAATGCAGAGAAAAAATATTTAACCTTACAGTTATTATTATTTGTCCTTAGATAAGATAAATAAGGAGTCAGTCCGCGCCATCCAGAAAAGCATCTTTACAGTCTGTTTGGACGCTCCAATGCTTCGGGTCTCAGACGAGATGTATCAGAGCCGCGTGGCTGCCCAGATGCTACATGGAGGAGGAGCGCGCTGGAACAGCGGTAACCGCTGGTTCGATAAGACCTTACAGGTCAGTTAGACAGAGGTACCTTAATGTTTAAAATAATGAGCAGGACTCAACTGGTTGAGAGTTTGAATGTTCTTGCAAATCATCCTCAGTTCATTGTCGGTGAAGACGGTACATGTGGACTGGTGTATGAACATGCCCCTGCTGAGGGTCCACCCATTGTGTTTCTCATCGATTACGTTGTTAAATGCATGTAAGTTTCCTGGAGTTCGGTGGCTGCTTTCCCTTTTTGTAAATTAATCAATAAAACAAAGTGTTTCTCTTTTGTTTCAACAGGCAGAGGACTGAAATAATTCGCTCTCCTATGGTTCCCTTGTCCATGCCACAGAAGCTGAGGTTCAACATCACACCTGAGATTAAGAGAGATATCGAGAAAGCCAAACAAAATATGAACATGTGAGTATTTTCTTTTAAAATGGATTTTATTTTTGTTTAGTTATCACTCCAGTTCTCTCCTCATTGGGGTCCTCTTCACCAAGGACTGCCCCTGCTCTGACTGCATGGGTGTTGCTGTGGGGGCTGTCTCTGTCTGGTGGGTCGGGATCCAGCGCTGCAGCCTTACAGTTGTGGTGTTGGTCCTCTCTGCCCGGACCTGGGTGGCCCCCATGGTGATGGCCAGGGTGGTCTTGGTTGGGGGTAGCCCTTTGTGTAGAAGCTCCCTGAGAATATCGTTTCCTTATCTGGTGCACATCTGGTACACATGTACCTGGCCATTCATCTTCTTTTAACTATTACAGGGTAAATAGGGCATGGGTGAGGGTGGTTGTGGGTGGGTAAAAGGGGATGTGTATGTGTGTCTATTTTGATGTAAATTGTTTTATAATGTAAAGCACTTTGTATTGTTTTTAAGCACGAAAAGTGCTATACAAATAAAGTTTGATTTGATTTGATTAAAATACTGCAGTTATTAGTTTGCTGTCTCACATTGTAATTTGTCTGAAGCCCTCTTCTTGTTGTTTTGTGTTGTTAGAATGGTACAGGACTTGGATGTAAAGGTGCTTATGTTTCCTCACTTTGGAAAAAATGTGCCAAAGCAACACAAGCTAAGTCCAGATGGTTTTGTGCAAATGGCCCTTCAGCTTGCCTACTTCAGGTAAGAATTCCCCTACAAAAGTGCTAAAATTATTCTACAAATATTTAGTAAGTGTGGTGTCTCTACTGTGCTCTGTTTGTTGATTCTAGGATGTATAACATGTGCTGCTCTACTTGTGAGAGTGCATCGCTCAGAATGTTTAAATATGGACGAACAGATGCAATCCGTTCAACAACTGTAGACTCGCTTAGGTTCGTCCAGGCGATGGAAGACCCGGCGAAGCAGGTACTGATGAACCACTGCATAAGAAATATGGTATCAACAAGTGTGGTGCTTTACTGAGCCTTTGTTCTGTTTTCCCAACAGAACAAAGAGAGAGTGGCGCTGCTGCAGAAGGCTGTCCAGACACATAAGGAGAACACATACAATGTGAGGGTTACGATTTTCTGCAAATGTGTTTTCCTTTAAAGAATATATGATCAGTCTCCTGTCTGTGTGTTTAAACTCTTGTTTTTATTTATTTATTTTTTTTGTAGGCGATTCATGGCCAGGCTATAGACAGACACCTGCTTGGGCTGAAGATGCAGAGCATCACGGACCTGACCTCTATGCCTAAGATATTTATGGATACTTCTTATGCAGTAGCTCACCACTTTAATCTCTCCACCAGCCAAGTACATGAGCATCTGATACAACAGCCATTTATATCACTGAACAAATAATTGTTTGTCAACACACTTATTTACTCTCTCCTGTGTCGGTGTTTAGGTTGGTTCCAAGACAGACTGTGTGATGTGCTTTGGTCCGATGGTTCCAGATGGCTACGGAGTGTGCTACAATCCCATGGATGAGCACATCAATGTTGCCATCACGGCTTTTAACAGCTGCGAAGAGACGAATGCTGCCAACTTTGCCCAGAATGTAGAGGATGCACTGCTGGACATGAGAGCTCTCCTGGATGACACAGCCACGGCCGAACGGTGATCCCACTCAGGAGCCTGGCAGGGTGGTTGTGTGTGAGAGCTGAAACTGAGTCAGGGTGTTGCCAGAACTGTTGGCAGGATGCCACACTGGCAGAGACGCACAACGTTTAAAGGGGAGGGGAAACCAAAGGGTTTGTAGCAATTATCTAAAAGTGACTGTGAATGCACTGCCTATCAGAGAAAAAAAAGTCTATATGGTGGAAATTAAATATTTTATAACATGAAAATGATTTGTAATCGTATAACTACTTGTTCCTTTGTCTATACTTAAGCTGCTCGTAATGGAGCTTCCTCTTGACTTAAGAGATTTCGAGTGTCTTTGTTTCTTTAGGATTTATTTTAGGTTATTACAATAAGCACAGGTAGGTTTGATGAAGAAATCCAATGTAGAAGGATAAGTTAATTGCTCTTAGAAAACTTGATGTTTGTAAACTAGAGAAATGTTGTACATGTAAATCCAAACCTGCTCCAAATATTTCATATTTATTGTCAGAGATGCACAAAGTAATATTCAGCTTTAAAGGTCCCTTTGGAATGTAGGTAGTCGCCATGAAATTCAACTTCAGCCATGTTTCCAGTAGAGTGCCACTGGAACAGCTGCTGCCCGTGAAATACGTTGGTCTTTAAGACATCGATGTCCCGGATCTAAACAGGAAACACAAGAATAATGCAGCATTTATTACACTTAAACATACCTCATCGGAGCAAGGTGTGTTGCAAAGCATGACCGCACCATAATGTAAGTAGACTGGGAGTTGGTGGCGTTGAATACTAAGCCTATGTGCAGCGCTTTGATTCTGATCTTCACTGAGGGAGGGGCATTGATGAGCACTCTGCAGGTGTGGGTAATGTTTGACGTTACTGGATTTTCAAAGATGCCACTGGGAGCAAACATCTGAATGTCGCAATCTGCAGGGCAAATATTACAAACATTTCATCTTAGGTTAATAAAACGGCACAGGTAGCAATATAATGCTAAACCTCTGTGAAATTAGAAATGCAGATTTAGTTAAGCCATCTTCATTCACTGTATGGAGGTGTGCAACAAAAAGGAGCAATGCCACAAAAAGCTTTATTTTATAATCCTGTCCCAACAGAATTAATGGCCGAGCAAACAATGCTGTCTTACCCTGATGGTGGCTCCTTTTCACATTCTTCTGTGAACTGTAGGTAAACATCACCCCGTTGCCAGGTGTGAACACATTTTGACGCACAAGCAGGACATTGGTTCTTGTGGTCAGTTCACTGCCTGTTAACTGCGAACATTTCCTCACGAAAGCCAGACGGTCAAAAAATGCAACATACTCCTCTGTAAGAACACACAGTAAAGAACTTTTTTTTTTTTTTTTTTTTTTGCTGCAGCAGTGTTAGAAAACACTTATGTCAGTGTAAAACATACTTTTTCTGCAGTTCAAAGAGCTTGATAGCACTTTAATGTGGATGACCTCATCAAGGGGTCGGCCTATGGAGACTGTGCAGCGGGTGGCTACATCTGTCAGATCCACCGTGCCTGACTCTTCTAAGAGTAGCTGTCCACATGCACCTAAAAAAAGGCTAAGTACTGTTATAATCATGCTCTGCATTTAGCTCTTAATGAGCTATTTATAAGTAATTGAGGGTACCAACTGGATTTAGGTGTTGGAGTGGTTGTGGTGGTCTGAGGAATGGTGGTAGCTTCTGTTGGACTTGGATGAAGAAGGTCCATGCGGCGCTGTGGTGGATCGGTATGGATCAGAGTGGGAGATGGAAGAGGTCTCTCTGTTGGACTAACTTTCACAGTTGCAGTGGTGGTGTCAGAGGCCACATCTCCACAGCTGCTCACGTAGCAGCCCTGGATAGTGATTGGTTTGGGCATGTGCATGCAAAACAGGGGGCTGAGAGGCTCTGAATTAGAGGGGCCCATGCAGGACACAGCTCTGGACTGGATGCCATATCCACAGGGTACTGAACACTGAGGAAGGACACGGCATGGGAGGTTAAAGAAGATGGGTCACAATGTCATCCACCTCATGCAGAAACAGACATTGACATAATAATAAAGCATTAAATAGCATTCAAGAGGAAAATGGAATAGAATAGAAGATCAAAAGTAGTTAGACTTCAATCATGCTATGTCTCTGCAACATAACTGAAAATAATAGATCTGCAAATTCACTTTTTTTAAAAAAAAAAACAAAAAACTATTCCTTTAGAATTTGCTCTAATCATTCATTCCTATGAAATGTACCTGGCTCCACGGCTTCACCTCCCACCTAAAGGTGCAGACTTGCACCAGGCAGGGAACTGTGGTGGCTGGTTTAACAGCTGCATGGCAGCTCTCCTCCGGCACAACACTTTCCCTGCCGTGGATAAATTGGACACAAGTCACATTCCTCTGAGCTACACCCAGGTCACAGGACATGGAGCAGGGTGATGTCCCGAATACTTTCCACCTGGACAAGAGGCGTTGGTGGTGAGATGATTTTTTTTTTAACTTAGCAAAAATGTATCTTAAACGTGTTTTTTGTGTGATTTACTTTGCAGGGCAGTTGTGAGTATTACAAGAAACCACTGCTGTGGGTTTTGGAAAGTCACTGCAGGCAGAATCATCCAGCACTTCCTCCGCCCCCTCTGCTTCCCCAGCACAGTATAACACTCTGTTGGCTACCCCTCCTCCACATTTTACACTGCACACTCCTTGCTTAGAGCGCCACCTGGTTGTTATAAAAGAAAGAAAAAACTGTAACTTGAAAGAACCATTTTTGAAAACAGCACGGGCTCTCTCTAAACGGATACACCATGTCCGACACACTATGCTGTAGAAATGATGCAATAACTACACAAATGCTGCATCTTTCATGCATGTTAGATATGATATCTCACATAGGAGGACATGGAGAAGTTCCACATATCTCTGTATAAGGATCAGGTTTAGTAGAAGCATCACAGTTAAAGTCAGGCACTCCCAGTCTCGTCTGGTGGGCCACACAAGAAAACCACACCTCCAGTGTCCCTGCAATGCAATACACATTAGGCTTTAAAGTACTGTGCACATAAGGAGAAAGTCTTGTTTCTGAAGTAAGGATGAGCATTTGTCTCTAAACTTACCGTTTCCACAAGTCTTTGAACACTGGCTGATAACGGGGCTCCACACATATACAGGAGTCTGTCTGGAGCGTGGGAACAAACCAGTCTTTAAAATGGGCAGTTCCTGTCAGGGGACACAGTGTTAAGGTGTGCTTCTGGCTTTTTTTAAATAACTAAGATTTTATTTAAGTTTGCTTTACCTCCCGCTTTGATTCCCAACCAATGGGACAGACGTCTACAACACATGCTACAGAATCAGGTGGTTTGATCTGCTTTGAACAAAAGCTTTCATCAACATCAACATCATGGCCGTCTTCATGCCGCAGACATGACACGACACGCTTCGCTTCTCCTGGCCCACACACTGCAGAACAGTCTCCTGGCTCAGATACCTGCCACCTGTACATGCATAAAAGAGGGTTTTCATATGAAACACCATCTGAGGCAGCAGAATAAATGCTTCATATTGTGTGATCATAGGAGCACATGCACTGAGGATAAATACCAGGGTATTTAGTAATTTAAAAAAAAACTGCAGCCTACGTTATACCTAGCAGGACAGTGTTGCAGGTTGCACTTTTCAGAGGTGTGTGGAGTAGCTTCAGCTGAGCATTCAGAATCTGGAACCTGTATCACATCTGATTCCTTTCTTTGAACACAACGTACAGGACGCACTCGCGCTCCCCCCGCCACAGGAGGCACTACAAGCCCCAAACTTTCCTGCTTCCCACCTGCAAAACGATAAATTATTCATGTGTGCTCATTTGGGCTGTGTGTGCCAGTGTGAAAAGGGAGAAAAAAAAAGTTGAGTGTGAACCTAACCTGGGGGGACAGGATGAGAGCTGACAGACTGTGTGTATTGGTGTGGTTGGAGGAGGTGTTTTACAATAGTGTTCCTTCAAATGATTCTTAGTATTTTCATCTATACAGGTATACACATGCTTCTGCACACCTGA